>NC_044497.1:36450000-36775000 GCF_902362185.1 Chanos chanos
CAATCAGACATGTGTTGGAAAAACTGTTGAACGGTTCAACAGCCCCAGGCAAAAAGCACCTGAGCACGATTTTACAGTCACATTTGTGTTTGTTATGTGTTTTCTGCAGGTCTTCAGAGACTGTAGACTAGAAGCTATTCTTTTACGGACTCAAATTTCTACATCAGGGTATTAGACGTTATATTAGCACCCTCAGAACTATTACGAGAATGGCCATTTTTGAATGCTTATATTGTCAAACATTTATCTTTCGCCTACATAAAAATTCCAGTTAACATAAAATCTGCCACTGACCAGTCATCTCCGTCACAGCGAAACTTATTTTATTATACTGTAATTGTCTCTGTATTTGACTGAAATTTGCAGCTTAGTACCTGAAATTGTGAACCTTTTTCAGTTTATGGAACAACAAATAAAACACAATTATCCTTTTTTATAATGTGGTTTAATAAAACTGGACAATTAAGTAGGTATAGGTGCAGTGGAATAAGTGAAAGAGCCGGGGAGTCTGATAATGTAATAGATGCACTTGCAGAAGAGAATGGGAACAGCACTGAATGGGAGGCTGAACTTTCACATTTTATTCTGCAACCACATGAAATTTGAAAGGACAAAAGCGAGGAAGGAGGAAATTGACAGCAATTGACAAAAATCGCCGTGATTTTCAGCATGGGGGCCGATTTCAGGGCGCAATTGACATACAAAAATTGCCTTGACTAAAAAAATCCCAATAAACAGTTTCACCTGGACTTTTTTTTTTAAATCCTTGTTGCATAACACCAAAGATTGCAAAAAAATAAATAAATAAATAAAATAAAATAAAATCTTCCCCCCAATGTGAGAGGGTGACAAGGTTAATGTTTGTTAATGACTAAGCAAACAATTGAGGAAAACAGCTTGTTGTTGAGCCACTTTGAGCTAAATTCAGCACTTAGACTGGCGTTGTGCACTGAGCCGAATCCTTAATACAGCTTAAGTACAATTGGCTAATGTCCTCCATTTCTGCTGAGTACATTTACATTAAGAGCAAAAGCCTTTTAGCAGCAGGAAAATGTAACAGGATAGATTTGAGGCCATTATTCTTGATCTCTCTTTGTGATGGGTTGGTTTAATGTCTACAGAGTTTTAACAATTTGAGTTAATGCCGTTTTTTTTTTTGTTGTTGTTGTTTGTTTTTTTGTTTTTTGCATGACGTCAGAAAACAAAAAGCTATTCCGTCGGATATTAGACCACTTTTGGGAAAGGTTCAGCAGGTCTGTGTATTGTGTGTGTTTGTGTGTATGTTGGAAAGGAGAGCTTAAGTGGGTCAATAGGTGTAAGAAGGATAATACTTTTGTGATGTGATCATTCAATAACACTCTCTCTCTCTCTCTCTCTCTCTCTCTCTCTCTCTCTCTCTCGGAGAGAACAAGGACAACAACTACAAAACAACAGAAGTAGAATATTATTAAAAATACTTCTCAGTACTCCTGTTTGCATTAGTATAAGGTCTGATAACGAAACAATGGGTCTACTTTATTTCTAAATATTATTTTGTTTGTTGTTTGGTTTTTGTTTCGTCCTGCATGCTAATGATTAGCTTGGCCCATGCAGGTTAAGCTGCTGGATTATTTATAGGCTTGGTGAAGTAGTATTAGCAGTTTTTCAGACTGAATTGGGTGTGAAATGTCCCTTTGGGGTAAAACCTAAATTGACACAATCTTTTTCCTGTTTGAAAGAAAAAGAGGGCCTGTTTCCCATTTTCCATGTCACACAAGTGATTAGATTAGTCACAGTTAAGAGTCACCATGCTCCACACCATTAGCAGAAAACCGCACTGGTCGAAGCCGTCTCCAATTCCTCAGTGCTGCCATAGCATCATCTGTACCAGGAGTTATTTCAAGGACAGTGGATATTTTTGCATCAATAATTTGGCCTTTTTCACCATTTCGACATTAAACCGTATGAATCTTGCTTCTCTGTTTAAAATTCCAGGGTTTGCACAATTAACCCAAGCATGTCAGAAGCTCTTGCTGAGATGAAAGCTTAACAATCTGTCCTGACTCACTTGTTCATGTGTCACGAGGACATAAGGGCTTTTTGTTTTTTATGGGTATAGGTAATCAGTACGATGTCAGCTGTGTGTTGATTCTCCATTCCTATCGTTTCCCAAGTAAATCAACCTGAACTGATTTGAGTTTTTTTGTTTTTATTTTTGTTTTGCTTTTTTTTTTTGCTTCCAGAAGATTCAAAGTTTCAAAGACACATTTGAAAGGTCCTGCAAAACTTCCCATTCTCACACATGATTGCCTGTAATGTGTAAGCTCCCATGATACAATGGAATGAGTCACTAATGGGATGGGAGAGCAGAAGCGCTTGAAGGTGATGAATTAGAACCTGTTCAGCGAATCAGAAGAATAGCTCTATTCTCCGCATTTTACTCACCTAACACTCCTTGAGAGAACATTATTTCACCCTATAACAAGAAAACGGTCACAACAAGAACAGAAAAAAAAATCAAGTAAAATAAATGACAGCCAAACTTTTAGTCGTAAAAAGTCACCTCTTTTTGTTCTGAGACTGTAGAGAATGTGGTATTTATCAAAACTGATCAAAAATCTTTTCTCAGAACCTGTTTTTGTTTTCTGAAAATATTTCTTGACGAAATCTATGCATAAGACAACACATTATTTTTTCTAAAATAGAGATGATAACATTATGATATTGATATTAATAATAATGTTAAATAATGATTAAAATTCCAAGCTAATCCAGCACAATTTCAATAATTAAACACAACATTTCCATTTTTTTTTTTTTGTTTTGTTTTGTTTTGCTTTGGTGGTGCTCAAAAATCTAAATATGAAAAATTCCAGACATGGGGGAAAAAAGCAGTTATAATATGATCTACATGTTATGTCTGTGATGTTCCACCTCCCCTTCACAGCAAGAGCTATCATAATGATAGCACATTCTAGAAGTTAACCGTCATTGTCATAAATGTCATACTGTATACTACTCTACATTTGGTGCACTGAAGTTCATTGATTGACATTATTTTCACCTGAATAGACATGTCTGACCGGAGGGTTGCCACAGAGATGTGTTCAATGACCAATGAAAACATAATGAGACAGTCACCCTAGCCTTGCCCTGACATTAAGCCGATTCTGTTCAGCATGGAGCCGATGATCTGCTATTACACACTGACCCTCTGCAGTATACAACTAGTCTATTTTAACAGTCTTTTAACAATTTCTCACAATCACATTTTTGCTCTCTCTCTCTCTGTATGTCTGTCTGTCTCTCATACATATGCAGACGCGCGCACACACACACGCACTCACACACACATTCCCTCTCTTTCCTGCTCAGTTGCTCCCCCTCTTATCTTGATCTCTTTCCTTTTTCTTCTCTCTCTTTCTCTCTCTCTCTCTTTCTTTCTTTATTTTATTCATGTCCACTGTATGCTTAGATGACTCATCTCCACTACATCCATGTGAGCTCAGGAACATTAAGACAAAGCACCAAAGCGACTTAAACATCTGACTGTAAAAGCACAGTTTGCGTAGATTATTCTCTGAGTGAGCAGAATGGAGCTATTGTCAAAGAAAATTACAGAGATGACATTAATGTTTAGAGACTTTACGAATAAAAAAGAGAGATTGAGTGGGAGGCAAGAGAGATGGTAAAAGACAAAATCAAAATGGAATGAGAGCAAGAAAACAAGTTGAGTGCTAAATAAAAACAGGGACCAGAAAATAGATTTTGTCTATCAAAAGAAGAGAAAGTAGAAAGAATGAAAAAGACAGTGTATATGTATGCATTTGTGTTTTGTGCATTGTGGTGACATGCTTTCTCATAAATGTCAGAGGATATTCCAGGGAAACTGAGATATTGTTGAGTGGATGCTTTTTTCCAGTGCAGTTTCCGACCTAAACCTCAGAAGGTCTTTAAACAGGTCTTGACCAACAATTACATTTATTACTATTATTCTGAAGAACCACAGTGGAAATGTCACAGAACCTGCACACTGTTAGACCTCAGAGGAGGGAAGCAATGAAATATATAATAGCGGGGCAAATGTTGGGGTCAAGACAAAATTCGCAGTTGTAGTTAAACTGAATTAGACCATTTGAACTCTGTCTCTGAACTCTCTTCATAGATACAGACTGGCTTAGTGTGTGTGCATGTGTGGGTGTGTCTGTGTATGTGTGTGTGTGTGTGTGTGTGTGTGTGTGTGCGCAAGAATGCCTGAGATCATAAGTGGATTTGTTTGTACTTATGAATGTATGTTTGTTTGTACTTATGTCTGTTGTGTATGAGTGCATGTGTTTATGTGTGTATATATGTGGCTGTATGAGAGTGCTTGATTGTGTTCAGCCTCCAAAAAACTGTTCTCAAAAAGCCAGATTGCAACCTTTCTTTAAATGGCCAGAAACAATGGATCAGCAGTCGGTCTGTTACTGTAGGTATCAGTGGTGAGCACTGCATGAGCTCATCAGGTAGAGATACTGAAGAATTCACTGTGAAGCTTGTTTTCTGTAATTATGGTTCCCAGCATGCATTGCTGGGAAGCATATTGTTTTCACAATGTTTTTTTTCCTTCCCTTTTTCTCCCAGGCCAAATTCATAGAATTATAGGTCTAATTTGCACCAAATTTGGTAGGCATGTTAGGAATGACATGAACTTCTGAATGGAAACTTTTATTTTACAAAAATATCTTCCTCCCACCAAGATGTTTACAAAAAAAACCCTCATTTTTGAAGGTACTTTTCAAAGCGATAAGCATCCTAGGCTGTAGGTCTGCGGAATGTCAAACTTGGTCCTGGACGTAGCACTAGGTGTCTATTCATCAAAATGCATGGGGTTTATGGATATCTGCTATAATTTGGGAGTTACCTGGATCAAAAGCTCACTTGTGCCATAAAATCATAATTTCATTTAGTTCCCACAGATGTAACCCCAAAACAGTAACCACTATCTACACCAGATTTGGTAGGTTTGTGCCTTATGTATAAGTGATTATGTCATAGAGTTTACAGATGTGGGGGGCGAAGATAAATCGTATTATATCAAAATATGGGAGTCAATGGGAATACTTGTAGTACTGGAAATCTGCCACTATACTATCCCCCTGCATACTATACCCCTGTGTGGAGCAGACTCCAGCAAACTTCCAGAAGCAGACAGCTAAACATGGCAGAATCCCCAACCACCTCTAGAAATGAAGGTTTCTTTGGCTACGATTCTCAACTTCTGTCTACAACTGAGACTTTTTTAATTAATGCACATAGATTTTATAAATGAGTACAGTCTTCTCCTGAATATATGTCGCATAGCGAGTTTTATAGTATCGCATTGCGATATCATACTGTTGAGTTTAAACCAACTTCTGTTTCAACTAATCGTGATGTAACTATGTCAGTATGTACATAGCTAACGTATTACATACGAACATTTGTCATTGACTGAAAAATCGCTGATTAAGATGCCTTAACAATGAAAGCGATAATGGAATTAAGGTATCTTGTTATCCCACGCATCATTTAAAAACTAAGCTTCATTTCAGCTAAGTATGAAATGACTATCAGTGTCAAAATAATGCATTACTTACACATGTGCATCATTGAAAACTGCTATTTAAAATGACTGGACAATGAAAATGTGAAGGAATTTATGGTATCTTGTTATGCAAAGAAACAGTTTCTGTTCATAATGTAGAGACACATACTTTCTTTATTTCCTATTCCTTAATAGAGCACAGCATCTACCCAAGGTTAAAAGTCTCTGTGTATCAACCCTTTTACTATATGCAAAACAAATATAGCTAAAATGGGATGGAGCCCTTTTGGAGTGAAATAAATGAATTGTATATTGCTTCTGCATGGGCACCCTTGCTGTATCTCTCTGTCTGTGTTTGCTGATGAACCCTCAGAAGAATGCCAACATGCCAGAGAGGGTAATCTTGAAATCAGTGATGGTTATGTGCTTTTTTGGTTTCACAAACTAGCTGTTCCTCAGTATCTCGAAATAAGAATAGAAAATATTCCGTCCACACAGGATGAACGTATGAACCTATTAAGACTGTCTTAGTCAAATTACTTTGCATTCATACTAGCTTATTCTTAGCTGACTCATTGCTAACTGTGCAAGCTATTTTAAGTGCACTTCATCAGCAGTGGGCACTAATATACCCATATGCCACAGTATGGGGTCATGTAGTGAGAAGTGATATATCCCATTCTCTGTGTTCTCTGTTCAATAACCATACACTAGCCCCACGAATGCTCCTGTTCAAAAATGACAAACTAGTACCTGATATAAATCTATTACAACAGATTCAGACATATTTGCACTCAGCTTCATTCTCGGCCTGTCCATTTCTCCTAGTCAATCTCTTGTTCCCCTAAGACACCCTGCTGTTAAAACTGCTGATTCACTCTCATCATTATTAACTATAAACCCACTGACTGACAAGAGGTACAATATAGGTAAGTTATCACTGACACATTTATTTTTTCAAGTACATTTTACCCAAACAATAAAACTTTATTTGACTTAACAGAAATGGTCTATTTCTTCTTTTTCTCCTTTTGGGCTTCTTCCAGATCTGAGCCATAACTCAGAGATTGCATGCCATCCCCTCAGCCTTGCCCATATTATGAAGTCCAGCATGTAGGTTTAATAAAATCAGACTTAAAGAGTGAGTGGAAATAAAGACATTAGTTTTACATCAATAGTATATCCAGGGCTGTTCTTCGTATTTACTATATATTACTATAATACTATATGGGGACTTAAAACTATGTGGCTATTTGTACAGGACATGTACTTGTGTTGGATTAGCAGTCATTTCGGTGATGAGCTGCACACCTAGTTGAAATTGTATCTTAAGATATATTTTTGCCCTGGTTTCTTCCACTGCATAAGTAGCAAGTTTGTCTTCCAAGAAAATGCCACAAGAAATCTGAATAATTTTTATGTGCTATTCTTTTAAAATATTGATGTTTTTATTTGTTTATGCCAATGTTATTGTAAGTTGCTATGCCATACTAGTATATCATTGTATGGTATTAAAGATGACAAGACACTCATACAACAAAAGACTGCTTTCTCTAGGTTAGCCATTTAGATAATATCCCTAGTTCTTACACGTGTTCAAATTACACAAATAATTCTCTAATCTGAGATTTATTTATGTGTAGTTAATGCCTACTGCCTTAAAACATTGACCAGTCAGCATTCTAAATCCATCTGACAGTCTCCAGTCTATAAATTTGAAATCACTTCCCATTACCACTTCTGCAAAACTAGAAATTTTGTCTGAACGCATGAAGTTTATTATCATGCATGAGGTTATGCTTGCCACATGCTACCGGGCATATCATTTGATGACATGAGACCTGGGACCGAATCTTGAGGCATGGCACATCCTCATCTGCCAGACCAAATCTGGCCCAGTCTTCACGGAGCACTTCAGAATTTCTCTAAGAGTGAGTGTTGGAATAAAGAGTGCTAAAAGTGAGTTTTTGAGTAAAATGTAAACACTAAACCCAGAGTACAATGTAGAAGGTATTTACTAAGAATTTTACAATGAGGAGCAAAATTCACTTCTCATAATGTTTCTTAAATGGTTTTTCTAGTTTATGGCATTCAAAGCAAAGAAAAAGCTATCAGACTTTACATGTTTTACTTGTTTTGCCTGACAGTCAAACTGCACCATATTTTTCTGGGAGTGGCTGTTGTTCTCTCTAATTAAATCTGTAGCAGACAGTATTATTTCCTTGCCAAATATCTACAAATATTTACATTTACAATATTTCTGTTTATTTACAGCTGAATGGTTTTTGCTTCAGAGAAAAAAGTCTTCTGATACCACCATCTCCCTGCCACCACGACAACTGTTAAGTCTGCAGAGCACCTCAAGAATGCCCTAAATTTCATTTGTGGTAGAAGTACCTTTAAGCCAAGGGAATGTTTACTAACAGTTCTTATTCCAAAATGTAAAAAGTAAGAGCAATATTATTGCCAGACATTTTGAGCACTTAGAGCCATTTTCTTACTATAATATTCTTAATGAATGCCACCCCTGAACCAGTTAAAAGTTACAGTGTGAGTAAAACTCCCACAGCCTATTTAAGACAATTAGTTAGAATAGAGTGATGGGTTGTGTCAAAGCTTGTACTGAGATAAAAAGAAACAAGACTGAATATTCTCCCACATCTGCTGTCATCTGTTGTCAAATTCAAGTCAATTGTAATTTTAGGAGGTTTCAATGCTGTGTTTGCCTGGAATCCAAACTGAAATTTCTGAAAAGGTTTTGACATATGAAAGTTGCCAAATGTTTAGAGACTTTAGAGACTTTTCAAAGACCTCGTAAATGAAAAGAGATCCTATAATGTTTATGAATGCAGGAATATTCTAAACAGGCTTTTTTGAGAGGAGGCTGAGCAATCATGTTTTTTTAAATATGGAGAAATTAGGCTAGTTTGTATTGAGCTGATCATGATGGATCAGATGTCTGGGCTTACTGCAGCCACAGTCTTCTCTTTTGGAATAATGTAAACGAAGAAGGCTGAAGATTTGCATTTTTTTTTTTTAACATTCAGTTCTTATGTCAAAACTCATCAGAGATGGTTACAGTCATTGCATGTATGGTTTTACTCTTAACTAGACTACTGAGAGGAACCAAGGAATGTATTTAGTCCCATATTTTCAGATAATTTCAGTGACTTTGTGCATGGTGTGGACCTACACTTTACAGCACTGTAAAACTCATAGTGGCGCATTCATTTTTAAGGTTAGAAAAGGCATCTCTGTTTATGTGTCCCTTTTTTGTCTTTGGCCAAATGATTGAATCTGACTTTAATTTTGGCCTAACAAACAAGATTCACATCTAAATAAGACAACAAAGTCTTTCATCATTCAAATTAGAAGTTTTCTTTTCAATTCAGCCTCAATTTGGTGGTTATGTAAAACAGAGAAGCCAAGCTTTAGGCAGTAGGATTGGCTGACTCCGCAGGCAAGCAGAGTTGATAAACCAGCAGGAGCTCTGAACTGGATCCCAATTCTGGGTCTTCTTACTGGACCCAGAATGCAGAGCAGGGGCTTCAGGGAGGTAATTAATTAACAACTACAACAAAAAGGTCCAGACACAGACCTCCAGGGGGACCTCATGCTTCCTTAGATCTCTCGCCCAGAGAAGGAAGGCAATCGGTGGGTCTTATGTGGGACGAGGAGAGACCCCTCCACCCCAAGCACCAACCACCAAACAGAATGAATCAAACACCCAAATGAGCCCGATTGAGAAAAGCTGATCATTAAAGGCTTGCTTAATGATGGCAGGATGATTTCTGCTCCACTGATCCAATGCCGCTGTGGAGAATTTACCAAGATCAAGCTCAGAGGGGCTGGCCTCAGTCGGTTTGGGAAGTGTAGATAACATCAATACTTCCTGTGTGTCAACCAAATCATAACGCTAACAAGGATATGATAATGCCATATCAAAGACCCATACATTTATGAATGCATGGATCAGTTTTCTCCCATATAGCATCTCTTAGTATTGTTTGTCAAAAATCTGACTAGTGGATCAATGGATGAATGTTTAAGTTAAGTGATGTGTAGAATTTTCCGAGGTGCCATTCTTAAATCAGTCCCATGACAATGTCAAAATCAAAAAAGAAAAAAAAATGAAGTACTGAGAGAATGCTGAAAGTTTTACTATTCAGAAGTATATTTGTGCCATGATTTCTCTCTTTTTGTTTTTTTTTCTTTGACTGTCAAAATGTTCTGTGATATTTACAAGTTGCAACTAACATTTCCTTCCTACAGGCAAAGTCCACTGTTATGACTATAGAGACTTTACTAGCTCATAAATATTTCCCCAAAATAGACTTTAAATAGAATGCCGTGGCCCTCTCTCTAATACATAATATCTATAAACAGGTAACTCACCTGCCCTCTCTGGTAATATATGCCCTTTGCAAGGAGATGACTCTGGCCGTCTCTCCAGAGCCTGTGGCTGGTTTATTAGCTCTCTCTGGAACTCAATTTCCATGTCATTTAGGGACTGGCCAGCTGAGAGTGAGACTGGCAGGCAAAGGTGTAAATCTGGCCTTATCTGGACCTTTCATCTCTGTGTATATCGCCAACGCCCAATCAATAATTCATGACAAACCAGCCCACCCTGTTATAGGCTGACTGAGTATTTGAAAACGTAACTTAGGTAGATGGAGAGAATGTGAGTGCTGTGTCATCTAACCTCTAGGAAAAAAAAACGGGACAGATTGAACCCCTTCCTTCTGCCTCCCTAGATGACCTCTGAATGGAAAGCAACAGTAGGCTGTCCAACCAAGCGTTTATTTATAAATCACAACAGAATAACTCCAAATGGTTTGTGTCTAGTGGAATTGTTCTGTTCCAGGAGCACGGGTGACATGCCCTGTGTAGCGGCTTAAGCAATAAGAAGCTCAGCCACAAATACCTGCAGGGAGACAGCCACCCTGGATACAGCAGATTGTTAATTTTCTAAAAGGCTGAAATCATAATCTCCAATTAGGTTGACTGAGAGAGCGTGGTACAGGCAAAAAGTGTCAGACCTGGCGTGGATAAAAGGTCCCTGTGCAATAAAACAGCCCGAAAGCAACTGGAGGGGAAATATGTCAGATTTTCCCTGACATTTCTAAAGACACTCCATCATTAAGTGCTAAAAATTTCACATTCTCTGTATAATAAAAGTTTTCTTCTTCTTCTTCTCTTTAAAAAACTTCATCCTTGAATTTTTCTGGAACTCAGGAGCTTTTGGTTGTTTCTGATAGTTTTTGGTAGTAGTCTGCCTGGGTCTGTTTCTGAGGCATGGTTATCTAATCGAGCTCTCTGGCTGTCTTTGAATGGTCTGCTTAGTGACATTCATTCTCACCAAGTTTAGGTCTTCCATCATTAATAATGCAAACTTCCTCCAAATAAAGTTTTGCGGAGTTCTTTAAAAGAGATGGCAAACACCCCAGTGACCTGATACTCATGTCTTTTTTATCACTCATTGTAGTAGGGCAAAATTCCAAGAACATTTCAGCCTCTTAAAAAGAACAGGTAGAAAATTTCATTCCACAAAAATGCAAAAAAAAAAAAAAAAACACACACACACACAAAAAAAATGGATGTGAGGATGTGTGTCCACATTTCTTGAGCCACAAAGACATCTCACATTGCCTACTGGCAAAGGAGAAGGCTTTCTTTTTCACTTAAAACGTTTTTGTGTTTCAAATGATCATCATGCTCGATTTGGAAGGCCCCTGTCATCAGTCAGATGGATTTCAGACGTAACAGTTAAGGATCAGGTGGCACGGGAGGACAGCTATTCCCCTTGATGGTCCTTTTTTTCGCATACAATCCGTCCCTGACTTTGGAGCGTCAGGAAATGAGAGAAAATATGTAGGACACCGAATATGGATGGAGGGCTCCTGCCTCCTGTGTCCTCTTTAATGAGGCTGGCCATGGCAGGAGAGTAGAGGAGTCTGGGAGGGAGGGATAAACTGGTCTAGCCCTGTGGAGATCCAAATGAGGATCACACACAGAGATGAAATAGACATCACAGGCCCGGGTAATTATGGGTACTCCAGGCATTAGAGGATCCAACAGCTAAACACAGAGAGTCTTTATTCCTCCCCGCATCCCCACAGGGTCACATTTTACATGAAGAATGGTTAATGTGAAGAAAAGGTTTGATATCCTTCTTAATGAATGAGTGAGATGCTGATAGTCCCAGTATGGGTGACGTATAGGGGGCAGTGAGTTATTGGATCAGGTTAATGTTATTTTCTCAAGTATATGGAGACATGCTAACCTGTGAGAGAGTGTATTCACATACACATGAATAGCATACATGATTGCACAGAACTCATACGTATCGCATAATAAGTATTATACAGATCAGATCTACTTCTTATACGAAATGCATATTAGCGTTGGTTAATTGGCATTATGAGTTTGAAAATGAGAAAGAACCACACATCCATAAGATGCCAAATCCCCCCCATCTCTCTCTCTCTCTCTCTCTCTCTCTCTCTCGCTCTCTCTCAAAAACAACCTAACCTGATTCACATGGCTAATCTGTTCCATGCCAACCTTGGAAAAAAAACATCCTGACACCATCCCTCAGCTTTCCACCCTCATCATAAACCTCTTCCAAGTCATTCCATTCACTCACCTCTCTGGTCCACCATACCAGATGTTGCATGTATTAATGTATCTGCTGAAATATTTACTCACCTGCCTGTCGCTGAGAGAGGCCCAGTCCCTCCCCAGATGAGTCTTGTCAGAGTGAATGAAGATGAACATGGTGAGGTAATCAGCCTGGAGAGAGACTTGCTCCAGGGCTTCATTTCCACATCTCTCTCTCTCTCTCTCTCTCTCTCTCTCTCTCTCTCTCTCTCACACCACTCTCCTGTCAGTATCTGTTCCTCTGTTCTAGTGGTTCGCAAATCCAATTATCAAGTGGAACAAACGCACACTCTCATCATTCTGAAAGGAATCGGTCCTCGTGGAGGTGCAGAGCCTTCCTAAAGAACATGCAAACACACATTCATGCTAACTCCAATAACACCTCACACACACATCATCATCATCATCATCATCATCATCATCTTCCTCTTCTTCTTCTTCTTCTTCTTCTTCAAGCTGGTTTGTCCTTGATGTATTTTAGTCTTGTTTTAGCCCTCAGTACTCTGTGGAGGTTGTTGGACTTTGAGAAAGATGTGTTATTGAGAATCAGTGAGGGAGAGTTGCGAATCTATATGTCTCTCACATATTTTAGATCCAACATAGCCATTAGCATGTATGACCAAAGTCTCCTATGGATCTGCCTGTCACCATTAGGACTGTCACTCACTCTTTGAATGCAATAATAATGACTAATAAGATCCTAGTGAGACTGTGTCATGGAGATCAGATATTCATGAAGGTGTAAACTACCAGTTTTTGGAGTGCAGCAGGCCTAACAAAGATCTTAGACTTCACTATGAATAAGTCTTAAGAGAGGAGATACATCTTATATTGTGGATAAACAGACAGAAAGATGAAAAGAGCGGGAGACAGAGACAGAGCGTGAGAGAGGACATGACAGAGAGAGGGAGAGAGGGAGAGAGCGAGAGAGAGAGGAAGAAAAGGAGACAGAGAATGATGTGTTTGAGCAATGTACCAACACGGAAGAACTGAAGATATGTAAGGTATTTTGGCCACTGAATGTCTGATTCTTGCCACCATTCATCTGTTAAAATATAAAATGACTCATGCAAATGGACCATGAAATATATGATTCCATATTTTCTTGAATGTTTTCATGATCACATACTTCACAGAGCTGGTTGTAAGAGTAGCAGGCCTTCAGAAATGACAGGAACAGCACTGAGATAATGAGTAGATGACAGACGTTAAAATGATCAAGGTTCATCTATGAAGCACAATGTTCAGCAAAATCTATTGCTGTCCAACCACAAAAGGTAGGCTATGTATTATCTCTTTACTGTCTGACTCCCTTCCTTCCACAGAGAAAACTTTTGTTGAGAAACTTCTATGGATCACTTTTACTTTAAGGACAGGTTCATGTATTTTTTTTCCAGTTTTGACCATGGAGCAGAATCAGTTTAAGGTAAGAATTCAATGGTGAAGAGGTGAAAAAAATGTTTTAACTTTTCTTGAACTTTCCAATCTGTTCTGTAACCCATTTGATAATGTTATGCTCATTTGGACCAGACTTCAAGTTTTCAGAGGAGAGCAAAGTCAGTTATCTGCATGTACCCATTCAACCAAGACCATATGCCACTGTTAACGCAACAAAAGAAGTATGATTGGTAAATATTTCAGTCATGTTTGGGGCTAAATTGTAAAAAATGAATAGGCAAACATATCTCTCCCCTGAGGTGTTAATGGCCATATGCGCATGTTTATTCATAATGTTAACATATTGTTCATGCTAGTGACTCACAGGCTGATGGATCTGTGTAATCACTTTTGCTCTCGTCTCATTATAGTCTAATGCAAGACCTCTCGTCATGGCGGTGAAAAGAAAAAAAAAAGAGGAGAAAAGAAAGAGAAAAAATAAAGAAAGAAATGTGAGGTATGTCTTCAGTAATTTTTGATCTGGAGAAACAGGTGGAGGTTAGATTTAGCTGGTGCCTGTAGCATTTAGAAAGGTTAAGATTTTTGTTTTCAGTTTTTCTTTGGAGCGATCGTCTCGTCAGGCAGAAGGTAATTAATACACCCTAATCTCAGACTTCTGATGCTGCATCACAGACCCAGGCAAGGTTGTAGTGCTTCTGTCTCAACATGCTCCCTCCTTCCTTTCTCTCTCTCTCTCTCTCTGCTGCTGCTGTTTATCTCACCCCTGCTTTCTCATTTCTCTTTTCATCACTCTTTCTCCCCCTCTGTCTGTCTCTTCATCTCTTTTTATCTGACACTGTGTGAATGCCATCTTTCTCATATCCATCCCATCATTTTCTGTTTTTTCGGCATCTTCATTATTCCCTATCCATCTTTTCTTCCGTCTCTCTCAATCTTCAGCCGAGCTCTATCCTTCTTCACATCTCAGCAGGCTGACTGTAAAAAGCTAAGCACAGCATACTTTAAACCATAACAAATTATGACATGAATTTAGAAAGTTGAGGAAAACACTTAGCTCGGAGAAGTAAGTAAACACACGCGCACCCCCCCCCCCCCCAAATTTCCACAAACAAATAAGCCAATGGCTGGTCTCTGCAATACTTGACTAAATATTATGTTTATTTATTTGTTTTTTACAAATTCTCCAGCCTCCAAATTTTCTGAGTTACATTGTTTGGGGTCACAGTACGGAAGTTACTGGCATATGTAGGCATTACTGAAAGTCTAAGACATCTATCCTTGTTAGCTAAGAGCAACTGACAGTGCCTAAAGTAAGCAAAACAGAAAACCAGAAACAAGAAAATAGACTGGAATCAAACACTGGAACATGAAATACTAACAACCAGGAATTAAGAATTTAAAACACTCAGGAGAACTGACCACATATGGCTGAGGGAAACCGAGGAGTATATAAACATGCGTCTTAATGAATCAATGGACAGGGAACAGATGAACATGATGATTAGCCAACAAGCTGGTTAGGCCAGTGGTTAATGAGCTGGTGAAACTGAGTTCTGATTGGGCGAATCAGAGGGAGGTGGAGATGGAGGCGTGACACCGTGTGCTGTGCTCACACCATTGCTGCATCTTTTTTGCATCAGTTTGGCAAGCTTTTAAAACTGTTAAGCCATCGTAAGGTACACGTTTACCCCCGTGTTGTGTTACACCTTTAAATTAACTTCATTTCTGAGGGGTACTCCAGAAAGCAGGTTTAATGAAAACTCTGAGTTAGTTAACTCAGAGCAAGTAGTAAACCTCCTAATACAAGAGCCCTATGGCTTTGTTTTGCTGAGAAAATGAAGCCATGGGGATCTTCTATTAGGAGGTTTACTACTTATTCCAGAAAGTGAGTTTTCACTAAAACCACTTCCTGGAATACCCCCCTGATCTTTATTCCAAACTCTACGCATCTTTTAAGAAATTAGAGCAAAACGTGTTGACTGCCACAGACCACTATGTGTGTCAGGCTGCATGCTTGTTTTGAAATCACTTCAAATCTTCTAATGGTGATACATGATGATATCTGTTGTGTTACTGGTCAAAAGTGATTCTGCTTCACGAATAAAAAACACAGAGTCGAAACTTGTTTCCACATGAGCCCTGTTTCCACAAAGTTAGTAGTGACTTAATTTTTTAACTTATAAATGCCAGCTGGAATCAAATCTATGGATGCTCTAATGTTACAGAAAAATCAAAAATATACAAAATTTGCAGAAAACAGTTGGAACAGTGGCAATCCTTGTTTTATTTTGTCTGGAGGATGTCATGGAGCCTCATGGCAGTTTGATGAAATAAAAAAAAAAACGTCTATGTAAAAGAAAAGTCGTAACTTGGTCAGATTTGATAAGAATATGACCAGATACTTAAGTAATGCCAATGTTTAGGGAGAATACAGCCATTGCAATTGGATCTTAAAACAATCAGAGAGAGTTTAATGATCTATTTATTTTGTCTGGAACATATTAAAAAGAAAAAATATTAGATTACTGGAAGAAACAGAGAGAAAAAATCAGAGTTTGAACAAAACAAATTCTCATTCCTTCTACTTAGAACATTCTGTTGGACTCTTTCACTAAAGATGAACTCTGAAAAGTAAAACTGCCTTACAGGGAGATTTCGGGTATTGTGGCAGATGGTGGTTGTTATCCAGTGGACTCCATTTCAGGCACAGTACCTGAATGACCCTCCTGTGTGTATTGTGTATTCAGCACAGGGTGAAAGTATGCCGTTGTCTCCCACACTCACATAGGATGAATAATGCATCCCACATATGCACCATGGCCCTAAAATACAGCACTGATAATGTGCCATAATTCATTTCCATTATTTATTTGCATGGAATACTGCCATTTTTCCCAACAAAAAAACCCGCTCTCTGGCTCTCTAGCTCTCTAGCTGGTACTTTACACAAATTGCCTATTCCAAAAGCCTGCTTGTTAGCCTAGCATCATCTCTTCTCCCAATCTGGAGCTGGGGCTTCCTTAAGGGCTGTACTTGACTGCCCTCAGCAACCCTCCAGAATTAACTACCCCATGTGAATGACTAAGCTCTCCCATTTCAGATATATTCCTGAATGATGGAGTTGAAGAGAAAATTGCAGAGAGAATCTTTCAAACAGATAAAAATGCAAAAAAGAAAGTTCTGTGGCAAAAAATTTTTTCCCCCAAAGTAAGCAAGATGGCAGTTAATGAAACATAAAAACATTATTGCATATACATTTACAAACTCAAACAAAATCACAGATATATATATATATATATTCATAGATACAGCCTCAAAACTAACCAACCATTTATTTGTTGTAAACAAAAATGCATCCAAAATGCATATGTTTATTACGAATACATATAGACTCCAAATAAATAGGTGTCTTTTTTCACAGTTTGCAGAAGAGCTGAATTTGTTTTTCCCCCAGCAATCTCCTCTGTGGAGCTAATAATAACCTGATGTTTTTAAAATCAAATTTGAAATGGGGAGAACTTCAATGAAACTCAGCTGCCTGGGCGATATGTTTGCTTTCATGAGGAACAGCATGAATATTATGATATCCAAACATTCCCGCAGAAAGTATTTTTTTGCCTTTTTTTCAGATAAAAAAAGCATAGTTTATGTGGTAGAATGGCATGGTTTAGTGTGAGCACACACATACAAACATAGACACAAAAATGCAGTGGTGGCAAAAAAAAAAAAAAAAAAGAGTCTAAATTCTACCTTTCCATAGAATCAAAATAAATCTACAGTTTTGCACATCAGAGAAGCTTAAGCTGCGTGTTTGTCGAGCGGTTTTCTAGAGATATGAGAGTCTTGGATTGAAAATTGCTGACAGGTAAGCAGAAGATGGGGGGTTTTAATCACTAATAACCTTGATGTGCTGCTGACATCTCTAAGCAAAACCTCAGTCACCAACCACGGTCTCTGTCATTACTTCCATCAGCTCTAGGCCTGTTTATATATTTATTTACTTATTTACTTCCTTATTTACACATCCAACCTGTCACATTCCCTGTGTTTGTATCTTCTGAGCATTTAGGTAGAGCAACCTCAACCTTTTTCCTTCTTAATCTGTTTGTGTACAGCTTGCAAACACAGCAAATGTAAACAGTGGGAAAATGGAGACCCAAAGTTTGACCTCAACAGCTTTTTGAAAGGTCTGCTGGGGAGGCGGCGGGGGAAATCGAGGCTGATTTGGAACAACATTTTGTTTTGTTAAACCAAAAAGACTTGTTTTTGTTCTGGCACTATCAAAGTTAAACTGTCTGTTCCGTGAAAATACAGGCTGAAATAATGGTGCCGCTGATAACAACGGAAAAAAAGGTTTAACAATGGTTTCATTTGTTCATGTCTATTTTCTGTTTAAATAGTCCAAAAAAAAAACCCAGTTACATTTCCATAAGCACTCACTCTCTATTTTCATTTAAATTGCCAAATCACTAGTGTCAACTCATCTGTGTGTGGTATTGTAAACATACACATTTATTTATGTACTTTTTCAAGTTAATCCCTTTGAGGTTCTCAGGTACTCAGGTGCAGTTTTATTTATATTTTTGAATGAAATGCACAAATAAATGAAAAAAGCACAAATACTGGTCGCCGGTCACATTCTGACATCCTAATCCAATGTGCATTTGATCAGGCTGTCTATGTGGTATTTATAAAGAGTTCACATATTAATCCAGTATTGAAACAGATGTCAAATTCCTTTGTAATCTGTATGAGAGATTATAGCAGTCATGCAGGTATTGTGTTCATGGACTCAATACAGTGGGATTAGGTGTGAGCACAGACATGAGGATTAGGGGATGTAAACATGATTATAATTAGCTCAAAGCCACAAAACCAAACCAATACCACAACAGGGTGTGGGAGGTAGGCCATGTTTTGACAGCAAGTCAAAGACAACACAAACACACATACACACACACAGATGTACAGACAGATGTACTCAAGTATGTGTGCATTGACTCAGTCATACAAGCTCACACTGAAACACACACACAAGCCCACATAC
Organism: Chanos chanos; assembly: GCF_902362185.1. NCBI lineage: Eukaryota > Metazoa > Chordata > Actinopteri > Gonorynchiformes > Chanidae > Chanos > Chanos chanos. The sequence continues at coordinate 36,468,651 of NC_044497.1, forward strand.
ACACACTCACACACACACACACACACACACACACACACACACACACACACACACACACACACACAGTGGTTGTTTAAACATCAACTACACTGTCAGCTTGCTTTGGTGTCATTGTTTCAGACCCTGTGGGGAATATTGTTGTCACACACTCAGCAGATGGAAGAAGTGATCTGTTTGTACAACAGCCATGCAATTAGGGCAAATGAGCTGTCACAAAGAGAGAACACACATACATGCTCACATGCTTTCTGATGCACACACGCACACACTCACACACACATACACACATATGAAGGCGCACACATGTACTTTCACATAGAAATGATGTAGAAAACACTTAGACAACACTTGCTTAGCTGGCCTTATTTAAAATCAGCCCTCTCTGATGGCTTTATGAAACTATTTTACAGCACTAAGACAGTGAGAGTGCAAATCTCACCCAAAAGGCCTGTGAACCACACAGTGCATCTGCAGGCATTTTTTTCCTATACAAGGATCTACCTTTACCTTATCCTTAAGATCTAGATATGGTTAATTAAGCTGTCACACAACTGAGCTAGAGTAAATAACACACACACACACACACACGCAGACAAACACACACACACACACACACACCTATGATAGGGTGACAGCTATAACCTGATCCTTCACCAGCACAACCGCAGCAGAACTGCTTAAGTACATAAAATCTCTCCAAAACCCAAGAGCATGGCATGAGACAGAGAAACAACAGGTAAATTTAGTACAGACAATAAAAATACAGTTAAGTACCAAATATACAAATTTCTTGGGTATGTAACAAAAAAATGTACACATGTATAGAACTTTTCCAAGTAGAGGTGCACAGTATAAATATGCAGTGTTAACATTTCTGCTTAATACCAGACATTTTGGAACATGCCATGTCTATTTCACTTGCCTCACTGCAACCAGTTTGGACACAAACACAGCAGAGCCAGCAAACATGAGACATAACACAACCAAACTGATCAAATGAACCTAACAAAGCTTATATTAAACTAAAAGAAAAACTATAGGATTGAATACAGAATGTTTAAGTGCTTAACTATGTGGTGGTGAGCAAACTGACAGGAATATTTTCAGTCAGCAGTTACCAGTAAATGATGAAGCGTTGTGTTGTGTTACAAAGGTGCATGTGGTCATGTATAGGAGTGTATACAGTTCCCTCCACAATTATTGGCACCCCTGGAAAATTGGTTATACAAAATTCACCTTTATGTGAATTAGCTTAATGTCACATTGAAAAAATAAAAAAAATCCAACCTTTAATTGAAGTATATTTATTCTGAGAAAAAAGAAATCATTAAGAAATAAGTATCTTTAACAAAACCATGTGTGCCACAATTATTGGTGCCCGTGCATTGTACACTTATCTCATTTTTTCAGTGTGAGATTAAGCTAATTCACCAAAAGGTGAATATTTTATAACCCTTTTTACTAATCTTTACCAGGGGTGCCAATAACTGTGCAGAGCACTGTATGTGAGTATGTACGTGCGTATGTATGTATGTATGTGGGTATGTATGCATATGTGTGTGTATGTTTGTGTGTATGTGTATGTATGTATGTATGTAATTATATATGTAGGTAAGTGTGTATGAAGTTTTTGTACACAAATACTCAAAAACACAAACATATCATAAAGGAACATGCTCTGCAAATGTTAACAGATGTAATATGTTTCTATGATCGGTTACAACTCCATACATACATGAGTCAAATAAGCCAATATGTGAGAGATGAATGCTCGTTGACTCACATAGGCCCAGGGCTGGGAAGATTCAGATGACACCTTTGTGGTGATTAAGACAGAGTCACCTAATGGTCACTCATTATTTCTGAATGTATAATGCAGAGACAACCTGGAAGCCTTTAAGCAAAGGAGAGAAAGAGAGAGAGAGAGAGAGAGAGAGAGAGAGAGAGAAACATCTTCTTTCCTCACATCTCAATGCATCTAGTCCAAGTAGTGCAAGGGATAGTAAGCACATGAGAGAGCGTTCAGTTTATTCTTTAACACTCTCTCTCTCTCTCTCTCTCTCTCTCTCTCTCTCTCTCTCTGTTCTGTTTGCTTTAATTTTCTACACTAACAGTCATGCTAGATGAATTCACAAGATGAATTAGGATGATCAGTGATCGGCAAGTGAATTGTATATGTTTAGAGAAATTATTGATCATGTCTCCATTGTATGTGTAAACATGTGAGTGTTGGTGTTTGCATTAGAATGCAAAACTGAGTTATTGCTAATGTGCATCTGCGAACGTGTGTGTGTGTGTGTCCATTTGTATGTGCACACATATATAAGTCTGCGTGAAGTAAATGAAAAGGCAAAAGTAGAAGGTCAGTCATGGTCCATGGCAGACTTATGTGCTCTCCACCCCTCCACAGAATTATACCTAAATTAAATATTTATTGCTCTGAGCCTTGACTACAGCATTACCTTCCTGACTAGCAGCTTCAATAATGTAGTGAGGAAGTGTGTGTGTCTCGTTCTGTGCATGTGTGTGTGTGTGTGTGAGTGTGTGTGTGTGTGTGTGTGTGCATGTGCGTGTGAGTGTGTGTGTGTGTGTGTGTGTGTGTGTGTGTGTGAGTGAGTGAGTGTGTGTGTGTGTGTGTGTGTGTGCACTGGGGTGAGGTTATGGATGGTATAGGTTCAGGACTCTGTAATGAGGGGGAAGGGGTGACCATGACAGGAACATCTATCTGTGGCGTGATGTGTTGTTGCTCACCTGTTGCAGTGTGAGGGTGAGAGAGAGAGGGTATGGAGGGCACAAATGTGGATCGAGGTCATGAGCTGCAAATGTTTCTCCTCCACGTGTCTGTGAGCATGTTTGTGTGTGTGTGTGTGTGTGTGTGTGTGTGTGTGTGTGTCTTTGTGTGCTATGCAGGTGAAAGCTGAGACAGAAACAGACTAGCAGCCTTTGGGAAACTAGGTCAGATAGACATGATTTCTCTAAAAAAGAGAAACTGAACCACTGAGAAAAAAAATGGATATACAGTGCACAGTACAGAACATCAGCATTTAGTCCAGAGGGGTAGTGTGTGTGTGTGTGTGTGTGTGTGTGTTTTCCTACTAAAAGTGTCACAGAAAACTTCAAGTTAATTCTAACTCACATTATGTGTGGAAATTAATAAACAAAATAAAATGGCTGTTGTAGATTAACACTAATCCATTTTGCTTTCTAGTTAACCAGTGCCAGCAGAGCTTCACACACAAAGAAAAGCATTCATGCAGTGCTCTAATTTAAGGATCTCAGTCTGTTTCATGCATATGACACACCCAAATTAGATGAGTCCATGGCTGCAGCCCACCTATTAAATACATTGTTTGTGAGGGTGCATATTTTCACCTTATACACATTGAATTTTGTGTTTATTTTTAAAGCATGTATTTTTACATTCAAGACCAATCAAATTAATGTATTTAATAAGTGCTGCAAGTAAGCCAAATACAACTGCACCATTTCAGTCCCAGTAAATCTCCCTGCTGACCATAGATTGCTGAATTCACAACTACTCTGTCAAGACAAAATAGAATTTTCTCACAGAGATCCAGAGCTCCATGAGTGGAAATACAGTGAGCTAGCTTTTCAGTTTTTTGGCATTTTCACTGTTTAACAGTTTCAGTTTGCGATGTGGGATGAAGAAGTGCAGCTACTCTTGGTGTGATGGTATCTCTGATACAGGGATGTGGGAGGTGTTACGATAAGAGGAATGGATACTTTTTGAACTATGGAGTGACGAGCAAATGCTCATGGAGAAGCACTCTTGGTGGTGGGAAACATTTTGGTTGTTCCCGCTTTGAGTTTGGTGCCTTAGCGGACTAGTTTTACATGAATACATATATTCTGTCTTGTGTATTCAAAATGTCAGAAGCATGTCCTTGTGTGCTCACGCTAAACTCATTTACATAGTGGAAAACATCTGTCAGATATACCATCTGCAGTACCCTCAAAATAATCTTAAAAAAACAGCTGGTGAGGGTTACCCATTTAACTTTTCAGATCAAACATAGTGAATCTGCTCTCCACGTACTGCAAACACACAAATCAAAACACTTCCATGGGACAGCTTGCCCATCACTGAGTCAAAGTTAGAATCATTTTTTTAATGTAGATTAATCCAAGGATTCTGTGTTTAAGAGGTGGTGTTTTTGCACAGTTAAGTATTTAAACAACTCCTCAGAGCCTGATACAAGTCATGGTCAATGTATTGTGCAAGTGCCTCATGATGAGCATTAACACATCATGAGGACAACAACACAGCCACTCTCACCCGTCACGACGAAGTCCGTACTCAACCCCACATAATGCCATCACATCTGTTCAATTAGCCCACATGTATTCATCTGGAATCCAACATCTTGTTTGGGAATTCTACAATTGATTGTTAAATAGAACATTATTTCCTCAGTACATTTTCCTTCATTGATGAATTGGATTTACTCAAGCAGCTGAACTTGATTATGTGATGTCTGTACTTTTATCCAAATACAGTAGCCCACAAAACATCCACAGGCTAGCACTTGTTTTAAAAATTGTCTAGAGACCTGTCTTTTGTCATTTCACAGATCCTTCCTCTCATACTGCTGTCAGACAAGACCATACTATCAACTCCTAAAAAATGTCTGTGTTTGTTCTTAACAGCAGATTTGTCACTCAGGTGTTTGCTGCAAAGGCAATATGAAGCAAAAAGCTAAAAACAAAGCTTTTAATACCATCTGTCAAAGTGTCACTTTGCTGTCTGACAGACTCACCTGTTGGTCAAAAGTTGATTGTCACTGTTTGAAAAAAAGAGATTATTTTCTGGCTACAGGGGATGAGTTTCTATAGCAAGTGATTCACTGGTTTCAGAAATTAGTTTTGAGAGAATCTCTTGACAGAGTCACACTTGGTACATTCCACTCCATGGCAGGGTCAACTCTATGGCTGGCCTGAAGAATTAGCTGTAATTGCAGTAAAGAACTCTTTGGAATGTGCATGTGTATAGTTTAGAAACATGCTTCACTCAAGTACCTCCAGTCTGTGATTCAAGACACTGCACACAGAATCAGATCATTCAGGGAAGTCAAACAGTTACTACGTTTTTGGAGGATGTAAGTGTGATGTGTGGTGAGGAAAGGCTCTTCCAGATTAATAAAACCGATATTTAAGTTAGGGCTAAATGAAGAGGTAATGAAAAAAATCTTGCAGAACTGCAGGTAATCTCTTGTGGACCCCCTGTGGTGAGTAGGGCAAACAGGACAAGTGCGGCAAATGGAGTGAACAGGTTGAGTGAACATCATGTTGAAAACCTCTGCTCTTAACTCGTTATTCATATTGTCCGGTTTCCACCACAGAATGCATCTATCTAATGGGGAAAAGGACGCAGAGGGATTTGGAGAGTGACATATGGGTGGGAGATAGACAGACAGATAGACAATGGGATTTGTGGGATTTGTAACAGACAGACAGACAGGCAGAAAGACAAAAAGGCAAAAGCACTCCAGGCATCAAAAGCAACTGAAAGTAGCAGCTATGGTTTGCCTGTGGCGTTTCACTGTTTCTGCTGCTTTTAGAGGTAGTAAGAGCTGACAAAGGAACATTCTCTCTCTCTCTCTCTCTCTCTCACACACACACACACAGAGTTGTAATTTACTCAGCAAAGTGAGTGATGAACCCTTATTACCTCTGGCACCAAACTTCAAAAAACACCTTGCCTACAACCCTTTTCCCCACCTCACCTCTTCACTCCATCCATTTCCTGCATCGACAGGAAGACACAAGCCATTGGGAAAGAAATGAGCAAAATTCCAAGCCATATGCAAAAGGAGGGAGGGAGAAATGTGGGATTTGTAGATGCACTTCCTCACACCCACGCATACTCACTCTTTTTTAAATTGTTTGATTAATTTCTTTTTGTCATATAATAACGACAAAGATAGGAGGCAGCAAAACAGAAGCATTAATATTGATGGTGCTGGTAGTTATTCAAAAGCGTGAAATCTCATGGCATCTCTGAGATTGTCCACAACACATAGGTATGACTCAAATGATGCAAATACACACACACACATACACACACATGCAAAGAAAACTCAAATAAGTCACTACACTTATTATACTGAACAATGAAGCAGCTAGATTAGCAAAAGTAACAAGATCACAATGGTCCACAACTAGTGCTTCTTATTCATTGTGTCAAGGGTTGAACAAAGCGATTGAAACAAACTCATATATAGATATGTTACCACAGTTGAGCAATGTGTGCCAACACAAAAAAAATATAGGTCTGTTGGATTCTGGTAAACAGTGTTGTATTGACTTTTTCAAGATGAAATCAGACCACGTCTCGCCTGTGAGGTGGAGGAGTTAATCACAGTCTAAATATGCACAGGATTCATTTGCATGTGCGAGAGAAGGTCCCAAGTGAAAGCTGATGTAGTGTCTGTGACAGTGGGGAAAGCCTTATAGAGTTTAAAATTAATTCACTTTGACTCATCAGAGTTTTATTAGCAGCCTGGGACTCCCCCCGATATGTACTGCACACGGTGAGAGGAGAGGAGAGGAGAGGAGAGGAGAGGAGAGGAGAGGAGAGGAGAAGAGAAAAATAAATACTCATAGGTACACTCATGCAAGTGTGTATGGAACCACACACACACACAAGTCTCTTACGTGATGGCATATAATATCCAACTGACATCTGAGACATCAAGGAACTGCCTTTTAACTCTGAGAAAACCCTCGTGGTTTGGTGAGGAATAAAAAAATGGAGAGAGGAGCCGAGACTGAACAGGGACTTGATCTTTAAGAGGCTTTTTGGCCACAACAGGGGAGGGTGAGGGCCTTGAGGGAGGTTCTGAAGAAAGAGAGAAGGCAGTGAAAGTGTGAGAGCACACTCACACACCTACACACGCACGCACGCACACGCGCACACACACATGCACACGTACGCTCACACACCTACACACGCACGCACGCATGCACGCACACACACACATACACATAAACACAACCACACATACACACACACACACATGCTGTGTTGTGTTAATGAGAGTTTGACAGTACACCAGAACACATGGATACATTTGCCAAATGCAATGTGCGTCTCATTAGCACAGTAATGTGAACTCCTTTGGGACAGGAGAAACCAAGACAGGGAAACACACACACACACACACACACACACAGACTACTCCTGGCAATGTATGTGGGTTGAAAATCCTGGCTCTCTGTAGTTCAATATTTACCACTAGCTGTCTAACTATAGTTTTTTTTGTGTGACAAAAAAAATCCCCAAACAAGACCATAAGTGATTTCATTTTGAATATAATTCTCAATTAAAAAACATGAGAATGATTCTAGTTTGAGAGGTTATGAAATATTATGTGAGTGCTGAACAGAAAAAACAAAAAAACTAAATGCATAGGTATAAATCCATCATTTTGTACTCTACTAAACATTGTTACTGTGGAAACATTGAATTAGTGACTGTCCTTTCTATTCTGACACATGTCTAATCTTCCTTATATCTCAGTCAATTGTAACTTTATTGATCATGTTAGAGAGCCTCTTAAAGCCCACACTAGAGTAAAGAGCTTGTCAAATTAATTCAAGTTACAAAGCTTAGATTCTTCCTTCTTCTCTTCACCATCTGACAGATCTCGAAGGATGCCAAAAAAATCAATACTGAAACAAAGAACAGAAAAAATGCTTTCAAAAGGAACAAAAAAATGACATACCAATGGTTCTTACTGTGTAGTCATTATGACACTACACGCATGACAATAACTCAAAGAAAACTTTGTTTTTGGGTTTTTTTTGTTGTTGCTTTTTTCAGATTCTGAGGTGTGATGGAAACCTTTGATATATATTTACCTCTAGCGTGACTTGCTTCAGACAAGTTTAGCACTGTAGCCCAATTTAAAGAGTTACTTTGAGCGACTAGAATAGATTTTCATATGGGTTGTTAAAAACTAACTGTACACTGAAGGAAATAGCTTTTCAAGGAGCTTTATCAAATGTGACAGTTAAACTGACATGGATCAAATGAACACCAGCCTCCTTACATTGACTTCACAAACATTGATGTTATACACTACATTGATGTTATACACTACAATACTACAATATGTGGTAAGTCAGTCTCTACTTACTGATACGAAGTTTTGTGTTATATTTTTCTTATGGCTATCAGCATTTAAGGTAATTAATTGCCCTAAATGACCTTTTACACCAGAGAATATTGCGCTACATGCTGACAAAAAGCCAGCTCGCTGTGAAAGAGTAATGACTAAAACATTTTTTGGTGTGGTGAGTTAATATAAGAAAGCTATTAGAGCAGATTTTAATCTGAAATCTAATCTAAAAGCTCACAGAGCAGTTAAAAATAAAGTACCAGTACAAGTATCACTCCTCGAGAATTCTCTCTCTTGTATGGGCATTGGAATCTGGTTCTTGACTTCTGTTATATGAAAAACATCAACACTTACAAGGCAAAAAGTTGTTTTTGCTTATTGCAGCACCCCCCAGCGATGGAATGATGAAAACATTTTTTGCACTTCCTCAGGAAGGCGTCCCGAGTCCATTTGCCAAATTGCTGAGATATGCCCTCACTTCCTGTTTGGTGGCTTCGCTACCATATTCGATTGCCGGTGACGGACAAACAGTTTCGAAAATCAAAAATCCACCTGATAACTTTTGTAAGGCTTGGTCTGAAGATCATGTGTGCCAAGTTTGGTGAAGATTGGGTGAAAAATTGTGAATCAGTTATCAGTTGATCAGTTATGACAAATTCATCAACCATTATTAGCCAAAACACATTTTTGGTTGTTGCAGCACCCCCCAGTGGTCATAATTTGATGCAGAATTTTTTGTGCCTCCTCAGAATGAGATCCCGAGTCCATGTGTCAAGTCTGATTTTAATACATCAAACCGTTGCTAAGTTATGACCTCACTTCTTGTTTGGTGACTTCGGTGTCAAATACGATTGCGGAACAGGAAATGTCAACATGTCCAGACCTCAGGATCAAAAAAGGCATGACTTCAAAAGAAAATCATGATTTTAGACCCAGGATACAGAGGGTAATGACCTAAAACATGATTTTTTTTATTATAGCGCCCCCCAAGTGTTAAGATGGGGGAAACATTCTGGATGCCCTATGGGCGGAGTCTCGAGTTAGTCCACCAAGTTTGGCGTCAATACATCGAAGCTTTGCTGAAATATGAGCTCACTTCCGTTTTGGCTACTTCGGATGAACGCTTTCGAAAATAAAAAATCCATCTGATAACTTACGTGAATCTTGGTCTGAACATCATCCGTGCCAGATTTGGCGAAGATTGGACCATGTCCGAGGAGTAGCAAAAAATCACTTTTTGAGAAAATCCAATACGACAGAAAATCCAATATGGCAGAAAATGATATCATGATGCCGTGGCTTGATCCAAGGAATCCAACGGTACCTCATTTTTGAAAATCGGGCATACGGTTCAAAAATTACGTGCACAAATGTACATCAGTTTGACCCATAAGTGGCACTAGAACGCTTGAGGTGCAAACATGAAACTTGGTGAAAAGAATCAGGGGACTGTCCCGAATCAGTGTGCCAAATTTCAAAACTTTTTACCGTTTGGTTCTAGGACCTGCCTTAGACACCCTAGCCAGGAGAAGAAGAAGATGATGGAGAAAAGATGGAAACACAATGGGTGCCTATGCAGCTTCGCTGCTTGGTCCCCGGTAAAAAAATGAGCCAGTGGCTGGTCTCAGCAATACTTGGTTTTTTTCTTGTTTTGTCTTTTTTTGGTCCAGAATTCACCAAGCAGACTTCTACCAAACATGCTCCACCTTTCACTACAGTATTGATTTTCTTGTACCTCTAAGAGCATAACAAATTTATCACAGCCAATGATACATAAGGTGACAGGACTGAGTGGAATCTGCACCATCACTTTGCTTTCACAGCCCTTAAAATCAACAGCAAGGTTACTCAGGGGATGGAACCATTCGTACAGACCCAGCCACTTAAAACACAGTCATAAAATGAGTGCAACAACTTGGCATGAAATCTCCAAACATTTTCTCAACAAGATCTAGACCATGCTCCAGTCTACTCAATGTAAGTATTCCTGCATGACACCAAAGCAGATTATACTGTAACTCAGACTATTATTTCTATAAACATTTGTTCGCGCCTTTAAGTATCACAGAACTGATATTTCTCAGTCAAATACACTACAGTAATCTGGGATGGGTGAACAGTACAAGTGTATACAAAGGTGTAAATGCACCATGATCAATGAAAGACATAGAATGGCAATTGTCTGACTCTACTCTCAATGAACGCTTTTCAAGTGGTAAATCAGCATTAGGAATAAGCAGGCATATTGAATGCTGCATGGTTTGTGTGTGTGTGTGTGTGTCTGTGTGTGTGTGTGCGTGTGCGCGTGTGTGTGCATGTGAGTGCGTGTGTGTATGTGTGGCTGCATAATCCGATACAACCATTGAATTCTGATCTTATTATACTGATTCAACAGTCAGGCTCATCAGAGAGACTGGGAGGGAGAGAGAGAGAGAGAGAGGGAGAGAGAGAGAGAGAGAGAGAGAGGTTCTCATAAAATCTGAAAAGTCAAGAAAATAGAAAGAAGGATGGGAGAAAGGAAAGAGAAACATAGAAATGCTTTCATTTCAAAGCTGAATTCTTCCATCAGACAGGAGCATCTCTGTGATGTATGAATAATACAGCAATAAGAAACACTGTTCAGCCATTTCATATTCAGAACATTCAGCACAGAAATGTAAGCACCTGCAGACTCCATACATCTCAAATTATAATTTCCCCATTTTTTTACTGTCCAGAGAATGAGAGAAAATTCAAGTTTATGTCTGTTTGGCCATGTTGTATCAAAGAGGTTATTGAAAAATTGTAGACCAGATTCGCACAATAAGAATAGAATCATTCCAATGTATATTTGTTGTGTGTGTGTATGTGTGTGTGTGTGTGTGTGTGTGTGTGTCTTGAATATATATTGATGTTAAAAAGCCATACGTTACTATTACACTCAGCAGACCAGAACACGCAATACTTTTCCAAATTCCTCCCAGGACACACAGTATATCCAGCAACCGCAGCAGTACCCATGACCTCCCACTGTGCTCTTGACCATGCATGAGGTCAACAAACACTCCGTCTTTTTCTCTCTCTGCCTTAGATGACGGTGATCACTCCCACGGGACTTGATACATTACTCCTAGACCGATGTTGTTTCCGTTTTTTGTGATATGTAGGACAAGGGCCACCATCATCTTTTCAGATTTGACATGATATTGATCCAAAAGCAGTGATGTTGCCTGTGGTAATGAGATGTAAATACTCTGTGGTTTTTAGTGATTGCTCATATACTGGTGAGTCAACGCCTAGCCCATAGGAGTTTCAACATTAATCTTCAGTCTGCAGTACAAGGAGGTCATTTAGATGACACAAAGACAGATTATAGGCCTTGTCCTCAATTCATCAAAGGAGAGTGTGTGTGTGTGTGTGTGTGTGTGTGTGTGTGTGTGTGTGTGTGTGTGTGTGTGTGTGTGTGTGTGCGTGCGGGGGGGGGGGGGGGGGGTTATTTTATCATGTTTCTAGCCCCACATCTCCACGTCCACACACACATACTCACAGTCTACTGGGGGTAGATACTTCTCCCCTGCCAACCAATGCATCTGAATCCAATCATGGACAAGGTCGTAGTTGTGTACACGCGCACACACACACACTGATGATACACACTCTCTCTCTCTGTCTCTTTCTCTCTTTCTCTCTTTCTCTCTGTCTCACACACACACGAAAAAGATCCAAGGTTGAGGAAGAAGGGTTGTGTCCCCATGTGTCAACATCACACTCATGACAAGGACTAATGTCTTCCCAGAAACCACCCCAGTGCAGGGTCGACACTAAGGAGATGAGGGAGAAGAGAGAGAAGGAGAGAGTGTGTCTCACTGCCATGTGTTTTTTTTTTTTTTTTGAAAAGTATCACTCACACAAGCATACACACACACACACACCCACATCTCACACAACTTTATTTCTGTCTCCTTATTGTGTCTTTGATAACAGGGATATAAGGGTTGCATCCTATTCTTGTGTTTGTTTGTGTGTGTGTGTGTGTGTGTGTGTGTGTGTGTGTGTGTGTGTCTGTGTGGATAGTCAAGTCAATTCCTTTGTGGAAGGTTCAGGGACCAACTAGGTTAAGCCCAGGAAGCACAAAAAGATCCACAAATACAGTTTTGCTGAGTTAATTTACATTTGTGTGATGGTTTATATGGGTTGTCTGACAGTATTTTTCCGCATGCTGTAAATCCATCTGCCAACTGTAAAACATTGGGATGATCATAAAATATACGGTCACTCATCTCTGCTATGGCTCTTACCAAGACTGTGAGCATGAGGGCATGACGGATTCAGCTGAGGTGTCATATACTTTTTCTGTTTCAGTTTCTGCTGATTTTGGTTACAGTGGTTTTAAATATCAGCTTTGGTCCAGTGAATCTATCTGAGATGTTTTTTTTTCATCTTGCCTGTGGTTAGATTTAATGATTATTTCCACTGTGAACAGCCTGGCTGAAGTGGAACTGAGTTTTAATATTTTTCTAACAACCTGTGTGGATGAAGAGAAAAAGTTCATCAGAGTTCAAAGACTCTTCTAGAAACCTGAATGTTTCATTTTCAATCATGGACTTCCTGAAAGACTATCCATATAGACTTACACTAAGTAACATACACCATACACACTCACGGCACACACATATCACCACATTGCTACATACACACACTCACATGCACATTCTTTAAAGTTAGTGTCAGTACCAAAGTCTTTTGCTTGTCTAATATATTATTTGAGATGAAAATGGCCTCAAGGCCAGAGAGAACACACTGTACTTTTTCAGTGTTCCCTTCTTATCATCATTATCATCCTTCATTACCCGAGTGCATGACTGAGCTGCTAAGAGTCCTAATGACACAGTTCTGACAATGAAAGAACAAAAGAAAGATAAACGAATCGTTTTTCCTTCTCTGCATGACACTCAATTCAATCTTAGTGCATTTGACAAAAAAAAATCCCCTGAATCAATGCGACTTTCTGGGCACCCATCAGCGTGAAAACGTGTCGGTTTCACCCATTCTTTTCAAAATACAGAAGAAAAAAAGAGTTTAAACAAAGCCTGTCCAATCCCTACGGAGAACCATCAGAGTGCTGCAGCACTTGGTAACTAAAATAGAGCTAAACATCCAGAATAATTCAAGATTTTAAGTGTTTAACCTAACACAGGCAATGATAAGCCTCGTCCCCTGGGACAGAGAGACAGTATGTTCTGTTATTGTCATTCTACTTTGGTCAAGTTACAATTGAGTTACTCAACTCAAAGAAGAAAAATATATATATTTATATGTATATAAATGTATGTATGTAGTTTGTAGTTTGCTTTTTGTTAGCAGACATAAAGTTACTAACAAACACACACACACACTTGCACAGTGTGTGTTGTGGAATCCTGTGGGTACTCCTTCAGATTGATTAAGGTGTTTAATGAGTGATGTTTTATTAATGGTGCCATAATCAGATTACCTGCTGCAGCACATGTTCCATTCATCTCTATCTCACTTACAATGGGGCCCAATAAATGTCATGCACTAGTCACACACTTGTTCTAAGTGCCTCTCGCACTCACTGTATAACCACATCTCCTTTGCTCTCCATATTTCACTCTGAAGGGTTACCATCAATCAAATGAGGAAACAAAAAAAAGCAAATCTTCAATGGCTGACAGATGAACTTGACACACAGTACAACATGAAAAGACTCTGTTGGACTTGATTAATACAAATAGTGTTGTTTTACTACATTTGATTCAGTACAATGAGTGTCAGGCTTGCTGTAATTCAAAAGTAATTATGAGAAATGGAGGGACATTAAATCACAAATTATGTGTTTACTGGCAAACTTTTACCATTCCACGCCAGTTTTTTTTTTTTTCTGACCTGAGAGCAGTGACATTGATATAGCTGGGGGAGAAACGGTACACACATACAGTACATGCACAACAGGAGACCTAGACTGTGCACTGTAAGTCGTCTGCATTCTCATTGATGTTCAGAGGATCTGAAGACCAGATCTGGGCTGAGTTTATCTTATATTTCAGAGGAACTTTTCAAACACACACACACACACACTCATTTTGAGTACCTCATAGATGGTGATTGATGGAAGCTCCCACACGTAAACACAAAAACGGTGCAAACTAGGAGTGAGCCTTAACAAGTGACTTGCACTCTTTTCTCCCTCTCACCCTGTAACGAGAGTCACCTGAAAAACCACTGAAAACTGAAACAGCAGAGAAAACTTTTTAACTGAGATTTATGGAGCACTCATTGCTTGCGGTGTGAGGATTTACGACTCTGCGTCTTTGACAGCGATTATTCCCAAACTGGCTTGATATATATGATTATTAATTCAAGTACACACCTTTGTAGGGGCAGAGGGTCTCTCTGTGAAGGTGAGATTCATCACTGTGACATTTTGCTACTGCTGTGCTCTGGAGGTCTGTGACTTTGGCAGGAGAGGTGTAAGAACCAGAATGCCACTCACTCACTCATTCTCTCTCTCTCTCTCGTTTACACACATACGCACGCGCACACACTGACACCTACACGCACATCCAGTTTTGCCAGCTAGTTTATCCTTTATAACATATCTAGTGCTTAGAGGCTTGGAAAATGTTTTATGTGATGGAACCAAGCCACGGAAGACCAGCCACACTGTCAGGGACTCATGGGCACTGAGCTTTCATAAACTATATTTTCTCTGCTGTTTCATATTGTTAATGTATAAAGGTCAATAGCTTCTTCCCAAAGGCAAAGACTTAACTCATCCTTAAGTGTAACCAGCCTTCAGACACACCAAGAGAGATATTATGACGTTTTTTTCTTCTTGTTGTTGTTGTTGTTGTTTCAAATGCCAGAACACCTCATTTATGGTCACAGCCTGTAATCAATCTAATTGATTAGAAGGCTCTGAAGTGTACACTTAAAAGAGGGAACAAGCAAGCATGTAAAGTGGATACTTAAAAAGAGATCTTTGAGAAATACTGTTTTCACATCGACAAAATGGAACTGTAAAATGGCACCTAGAATATTCAAATCTCAGCTAAAAGCAATACTATGAATAGATAAAAATGGTCTCAGTCAATCATTTTCATGTTTCCATGTTATTCTCATTGTATTGTGATATACTGAATTTAAACTACTGATGTTTTGGTCATGTTTCACTCAGCATCATGCCTGTCTATGAGAACCACAGAGCTACAGCTGAAACTGAATTAGTAACTGAACAGTAACTGAATTTTGGCAAACCTACACCTTCTACTACACCACAGATATAGCCATTCTGGTGTTTGTAGTATCTGAATGGAAGCTTTTAGGAGGGAGCCTGTGCTAAAAAAGAAAAAAGAAAAGAAAAAAAAGATTGCTGGAGGAAAGGGCAGATAACAGATAAGACAGAGTCAATACTAAACTCTAGTGCTAAACTTTATTTGTGCAGCACCTTTCATAAAAGAAATGCAGCTCAAAGTGCTTTACAATTAAAAAATTACAAGTACCGAGCACTTCACCTGAGAATAGAAATGGAATGAACATAAAACCAGGGATAGAATACAATAATTAATGCAAAATAAGATGGATAATAAAACCCACTTGATAATAATAATAAAAATAAGACAAAAATTAAGATGAAAATAGAATACATAGAATACATACCATTAGATGGAAAGTAAAACCCACTGAATAATAATAACAATAATGATAATAATAATAACAATAATAATAATAATAACAACAACAATAATAATAATAATAATAATAATAATAATAATAATAATAAAAATAAATAAAGAGACTACACAGAATGTACAAAATCAACACAGCATTCTAAAAGAAGTGCAGCAGTGCATAAGTTCAAGTTTTTAATGCTTTTTCCAATCAAAATTGTCTCAAAGCAGCTTTACAGTGATCAGTGTCTAAACCCCCAGTGAGCAAGTCCAAGGCGACAGTGGCAAAGGAAAAGTCCCTGATGGTACAAATAGGAGGAAGAAACCTTGGGAGGAACCGACTCAACAGGGGGAGCCCATCCTTCTCTGGCCAGCATATAACATAGACATTCACGGTCAGTGGAGGAACTAGAGTCTTATCCATGGGCTGACCAGGGGGTGGCCAAGGCTACTTCAGGAGGTCCACAGACCATGACAGAAAATTAGTGCGTAATCCTAACCTGGCATCTAAGGAGCATGAATCAGGCTTTCGTAATTACCAGTTTTTGCCCGGTAAATTTATAAAAAAAAAAACGATAAATTAAAAACTTGCTCGTCAAAATGTCCACTAATAATGCTCATACAAAATGTAGCTATAAGGAAGGCTATCCCTAAACAAGACATTTGTGATTTGACAGTGAAACAGCCTATTAACCGCATTGCAAGCTGGCAAGACACATTGGACACATTTGAATTCAAGTCAGCAGCAAAGGACTTTGACATGAGACAGGTTACAGATGTTACATAATAGCCTACATTTGAGCGGCTAAGGTTGAGGTTTTGTTCAATCGTTACTGTTTGTTTTGCTTAATCATTACTGTTCATTAAATAGTCAAACTGAATTGAGGTCATTGTCATTCTTTCGTCAACCTAGGTGTACATTATATTTGTGTTTGTAACATAGACTGTTATTGAAAAGAGACTGGTAAGTTTCAAATTTGTCCTGTAAAATAAACTTTTTCCGGACACTGGACCGGCAAGAAAAAATCCTAGCAGAAACCCTGGCATGAATGAATCCTCTGATTGCTGATTAGAGGCAGAACTGATAATTCACTTCAATGTGTTCTTCTGGAGTTCTTCAATGTGGCAGATAGTGTGGTCCACTAGGGTTATTTCACATGAATTCTTTAACATACTGTTATGACCCTGGGTGAACATAAATGTGTGTGACGACCTCCTTCCCCTTCCACCAACAGTAACACCGAGTATTGCTAGTGAGATTTTTTTTTTAGTAGTAGTTATTACTATCAGTGAAACACAAAAGATGTCAGGGGTGAGCAAGGCCAAAATAATAAACAAACATATCTAACTAAAGGAAAAGGGAATAACTTTACCTATCCAAATGAAAACAAAAAGAAATACAAATCAACTTCCCTACCTCCCTAACTAACATAAACAGGAGAAAACAGGAACAAACTAAAACGACACCCACCCCCACGAGTGCTGACTAACAAATGAACAGAAAAGAATTCAACACGACTATTTACAACTATATACAAATTACACACAATGTGGACACACGATCCCACATCGTCTACACAAAGATTCATCCCTAAATGTTATCATGGCGGCAGAGGTCTCACAGGTGAATCACTCCTGTTATGCCCTGCTCAGCAATCGTCTTTTCAAAACTCCCTTGCCTGTTTTCCAGCCAATCGCAAACGACCAGCAATCTGAAAAGCAAAATGGGGCAGAGAGTGAGAGGGAGAGACAGTGAGAGGGAGAGAGAAACATCTAAACAGGAACAAAAATACATCCACGGATGTAACAATAAATATACAATGAATAGCCAGTGTCTCTGCCGTGGAACTGCAGCTCAGTTTCTTTCTCTCTCTCCCACACACACACACACACACACACACACACACACACACACACACACATACACACACACACACCGTACTGTGCTCACATACTGGAGAGACTTGGGTCACTCTGTTTTCATACTCTGTTTTAATTAAGAGATCTACCAGATTAGATAACAACAGCTGCTAACTAAAATGTGTAGTTTTAAAGTATAGGCCTACCACTGGGTCCTTTTGGAACAGCATATCTGGTGCTTGATGCAGTTGTGATGGGCTCGATGACATCTCCCGGCAGCTCTGGCTCACGGTCTCGCTCACAGCCAGAGGTCTCTGTGTCATCCCTTGATAAATCTATTACATTAAAATAACTCAAAAACCATCAGTGTATAATCACAATAAAATGCCGTAGTCATCAAAACAAGAACAAACATTAATCTACAACCAACATTTTAAAGTGAGGCTTAATCTGATAAAATCATCTATTGTTACAAGCTGAAGTTAAACCTAAATTCTGAACTGGGCATGTGCCTCACTGCCTGGTACATGCTCTGCCCCGGTGGTGGTAGACTGGGTCCTCGTGAAGTCTGACCACACAGACTCTGACTAGCCTCAGGTAGGGAGCTGCTCTGGGGTCTAGAGGTGATGCAAGGGCTGGGGTCTGTCTGGACCTGATCTGCCTGTTTGTTCTTCTTTAAAAAGACATCTGATATCTCTCCCTTTCTTTTCATAATTGTTTTAATTGACCCTATGCAAAAAAGAGACAGTCTATGGTCACATCTAAGCATCCAATTACCCACATTTTAGTCCAATCTCAGTCTTAATTACAAATCCCCATTATCATAACTGTACCTTAAAATCAACTACCAGCCTAGTTACTAGTTAGATCATGACTATCCCTACTCTGCAGTAAGTAGCTATAATTTCTTACACCTTTACAATACCAAACAGGCTATCTGCAAATTGTGATAATCCTCTGAGTAACATTAATAGACTGATAATAACAATTGTTCGTCCGAAGTACGAAAAACCTAACTGAGTTAATGGATTTCAAATTGCTAAACGTTAACTGGCTGAACACTGACAGCTGTACCAGTTACACCTCATTAGCTAAAAACATTCATATACTGTAACCCGATGCTAAACCTTTAAACTTACTTCAAAATGGTGCTTTCGCCACAGGTTTGCCATAGCTGTGTCAGTCGCTCGCATGACTCGTAAGCTGTGGAAATATTCTCTCTTCCTCATCCCCGATTTGAAAAAGGCGCCAACAGATGTCAAAATAAATGCCTCTTTCAACAAGAGGTGCAATGAGATGCCAATCAGCATCAAACTGCCGGTGATAGCAAACGGAATTTTAGGGTGACACCCAGGGTGGCCAAACAGATATCAGAGGTGTCGAGTGCCACCCCGCACACCCCTGGCTCTGCCACTGTTCATTGGTGTAGAATGAGTCCATGATAAACAGATTCAGTGGTATATACAATTATTTACAGTATACAGTATAGAGACTTTGGTGTGGCTATAAAGGACAGGTTGTTCTTGGTTCCTAGTCAGGTTGAGTAGCATCACAGGTGGGCCGCCTGCTCAGGAGGTCCGTGCAGGTGGGACAGAAGTATATGGGCCTCATGCAGACGCTTGGGACTGGAACCTTGTAGACCTCAGAGTGGATACCCCAATGTTGGGGCAGGGAAGTGAAGATAAAAGAGGACAGGGAACAAGAAGGTTTAAGCAAACTAAGGCAGGTAGTAGTTTTTTAAATGTTTCAGAATGGCATAGATTCTGATTCAAGTGCAGTAATTGTGCATATGTGCAAAGCGAAGTGCGATCAAGAATTTCAGGCCTGTATCAGGAACATCATAGCTAGTTAAAGGCTAAAGTGAAGAGATAAGTTTTTAGCTTTTTAGCTGGCTTCCCTGATATCTTTTTGGGCGTAACTGACAAAGGCTGCACCCCCGATTTTCTTTCAGTCAAAACCTGCACCAGTGCAGCAGTCTTCAGATTTTACCCACCGTGCTAATAAAGCAGGCATACAAAGCAGTTACAAAAGATTCTCAGTTCCAGGGCCCAAGATCTGCTAATATCTAAACCACATACCTGAGACCTCTGTGCTGTCCTTTGATTTGTTTGAAACGAGAAAAATATGGTGAATACTACTCCTACCCCAAGATGGTTTGTTAGGTCTGTCAGTGATGGTTTTAGCCTAGGCTATAAATACTGATTTAGTGCCTTAATTCTTGAGGTTGGGATTGTAGTGAGAGATCTTGCATGACTAAAGCGTCAATGATCAAAATAAACCCTGACCAACAAACACTCATTCACTCTGGACTTACACAGGTAATGACATGTACTGCAAGTCCCATCAAATTCCTTTTAAGGGTTTTCTGACACTCTTCCCAAAAGCAAATAAATTATTTAACACCACTCCCCCCTCTTGAATCTTGGGTCCTCTTAAGCTTTCCTCATATTTATTTTCCTTGCCACTCTGGCCTTTGGGGGCAGACCGAGACTTAGAACTCTTCAACTCTTCAACTGCTTTGTAAGAAAGTTAAATTGTGAAAGACACTCTACAGATAAAACTAAATTATAAGCCAACTCTGAAAAAGTGAAACAAACAAACAAAAGTTTTAATTTCCGTAATGGCTATTTACCGTTGTGTTCTGTATTCAGCTGCTTCCCAGATCAGAGCAGCACAGTTCTCCATTAGGACAGTAAATGGCTCCCAGGTATCCAGCCCATCTCTGCGGCATTGTGACACCTCAGTGGAAGTGTTATTTTAGTGTTTTAGACTCAGAAGTTAGATATAAGCTGGCAGTATGGGCAGCTGGCACCCTGAGTCAGAGGACAGAGATGTAGAGAGTTTGTTACCTCCACAGACTCACTCTACTGTTCCATTCAATCATTCAATGATTTATGATCAAAGAGGATATCCCCTCCCTGCTGAGGTGTGTAGTCAACATCTGTCACCATCAGTGGTCATTCATTTAATTATCCTGTCTCTTTGTCTCTTGTAAGACATGCATATCTTTGTCTGGTAAGAAAATCTCATCAGTTGTCTCTTTATATTTTCCATCAACCACTTTTTAAGCACCCCCCACCACACAAACAGACACACACACACACACACACACACACACACACACACACACACACACATCCTTGATCTCATACTTAATTTCTTATCAAAGTGCATGGAGAAAAACTCCTCTGTATTTTTTCTTCCCATCACTGCACTGGTTGGTCAATATTCTCTTTTCTGTTGAGGGTTACGTAACAGGCACCTTGTTATAGCTTCAATCGTTTAATTAACCGAAAACACTTGTCTTTAGAAAAAGCACTCTAAACATTTTTAGACATAAAATACATACAATACTTTACCAGGGTCATTTTACCCATTAACCTCTGTTTTGTCAGAACATTAGGATCTCCAAACTCACGCTGCAGTTTTCCATTAGAGTATGCCCTGAAGCTAACCACGCTCCACACGCTTGGCTGCTGTGTTATTGCCATTGTACAATTGCACTCAGCTGATGAAAACTATGCATGCTAGACAATGAATTATGATGTTGATAAAGACATGTGGTTTCATTGTGTATCCATCATTTCCATCTGCAATTCATTTTGATTCATTAGTCCAAATGTTTGCTACAATCTTTTGTAATGATCAGCCCCCTGACAGTTTCATACATTTGTGCTTAGCTTTTGAGTGCAGTGCGATAGGTTGAGGTAACAATGCATTCACACAGTGTCTGGTTTAATATACACTGCATTGGGCTCAGGCTCAAAACCCAAAGAGAGGCATTTTTCATGTATTCTTATCATTTACAGGTAATGGCACTTTGCTGTGTCAGTGACAAATACATTTACTGTTCCCAGTAAATCTGTCCCTGAAAAAAGCAACATAAGAGAATGAGTTGTATGTGAGTGTTAAGCCAAAAGTGGTATCATTTGGCTTCTGTCCAGTTCCACAGAGTCGATTCACAGCCGGATATTAAACTTTAAGAACCTCTTGTTAAAAGGCTGAAGCTTTCTGAGTTTAAACTTTAATCCTGGAAGTATGTGTATTTGTGTGGGAAGCAATATGTTTCTTGTCAGGCCTTGGGCAATTTGGCAGGTTTGGTGTTCAGCACAGTTTATATCAAGACCTTACTTCTGGTGCCTGAAGCCAAGCGGTGCAGATATATTCTTGAGATTAGTGTTCACACACATACACGGACAGTGAGCTAAAGAGGCATGTGAAGTATTGCTTGTGTTTCCTCTCCACTGCACTGATAGATGATTGAGGGACAGTATAACAATTTCTGATGGCCAGTTTCTGTGATCTGTGACTTCTGGTTAAATGATTAGATTTGTTTGTCATTTCTAGGTTTTAAATACATTTCACAAGTTTGTTACTGGGCTGCCCAAAAGTCATTAGTCATGGCTGCCATACCATAAGATACATTACTGCTCATAGTGTAAGCATGTGCCATGTGACTCTCTCAGCATGTGAAAAAGCAAAACTATTACAGAATTTATTTCACCTTGTTTGTTTTTCTATGTATTTCTCTATGATATTATGATAATGCACATGCATGCGTGTGTGTGTGTGTGTGTGTGTGTGTGCGTGTGTTATGTTATTTCTTTCCTTTAACATTTCATCTTGAGGCTGTGACTATTCAGTCTCTTTGAGGGCCTTAGCACTCTCCCAGAACTGCAGGGCATTAGCATCACAAGGAATAGTTTAGCCTTTCAAAGATTTAAGTATAATCAGTAAAAGTTCAAAATCAATTCTAAACAAAAGAGCCAGTGTGATGTAAGTATATTTGTAACATGTGTTTTCTTGCTTTTCTTATTTTAGACTCTTCCTTTATAGACAGGGTATGTCTGTTTAAACAGTCATCTATACAGGAAGTATAAAACCATGAAGTACTTCATAAGTATTACAGTGAGATAAAACATCCTAATATTAACCATATTCCTGGGAACAAATAAAATTGTAATATCTTTTCTCAGTGATGCTCAGATTAGATACGTGGATAAAAAAAAATGACCCCAAGATTAAGGGAGGTTTAAGAGATGAAAAGTTTAGAGGAGATGAACCCAGCCTCATGCTTCAGGCAAACAATTAAAAGCTGAGACTGTTCAATCATAGAGTCTTTAGGGCCATCAAACTACTGATGTCTTGTACGCAATTATGAAGGTCTGCTGATTTGGATCATTAACATGATTAACAAGTAAATCTGTTTGTCATCAGCATAAAAATGAAAGAAAATATTATGTTTTACTGTGATATGGCCAAAATGCATGAAAAAGGGGGTTAGCCAAAACAGACCACTGAGGAACACTGCAAATAACTGGGGAATGAGTTAAGTTACCAGAAAAGACTGAGATCGGTGCACATGTGAGAAAGAACTGAAAAAAATGAAGGACAGTGTCCCTACTACTCGGGCTGTTACTGCTGTAAGTATGACAGATCATTGGTATGATGAACTGTACCAAAAGCAACATGAAGATATCACAGCAGTAAAACAGAAGAACTCTCCTATGTATTTAAAAGCAGGTTGTAATTTAACTTCAGTCAGTAACTTTAACCTCTCAGAGAAATGTGCTTAGTGAACACCAGCATAAAATATTTCCAGCAGACTCTTTGTATAAGCAATTTAATAATTTCTCAAGGACCTTTCACAGAAATGGCGACTGAATCGCAGTAAAAGTGTAAAGAAACGGAGGCAGTCTCTTTAAATAAGAGCATGTACATCAGGGGCGACAGTTTCCATCGTGTTTTTAAGTAATCTGCTCAGAAAAATGTCCATAAAACCAGTTAACATCGGTGTGTGTGTGTCTGTGTGTGTGTGTGCTTATGTATCCAAACAGTCTACCACCATTGTGAGTCAAAAATTATAACGCTTAATTGTGTGCTTCACAAAATTTGCATTCTGGACTCATACAGAGCTCCACTATCGATTGTGCTGAATCTTGCCAAAAGAAAAAGAAACACACGAACTTGCCAGATGATTCAGGATAAGAATCCAGATTGAAGAAAACTTTACAATACTGTTAATAGTGTTGAGGGGTATTCTTGGGTTGTAGTTCTGCCTTTCTAACCACATCATTATATTGAGACATGAGTTCCTTGAAAAGACCCTACCGAATTCATAACTTGGGCACCTTCCATTTATTTTCAGACTGCACTTCACATGCTCTTCGGTTCAAAAGGTACTGTGTGAAGGGTCTTTCCTCTTGGTTATGTATGAATGAATATGTCCAAACTGTCATGATATAATGCATAAAGACTTTCATCAGTTTGTCAGTCTGCTGTATCTTGACTTTCTCTGCATAGTCAGTAAGAGAGACTATCAAAAATGTTTCAATGATTTATGAATTAATGAAATCTCTGATGCCTGTTTAAACAAATTTACAAATAAACAAATTTAACAGTCCGGTCAATATATATATATATATATATATATATATATATATATATATATATATATATATATACACATATATATATATATCACAGAGGGATCAGTGTCAGCAGCATACTCTACAATATTAAAGTATTCTAAAGTATTTAAGAACTCTCACAGACAATATTCAAGGTGAGGTCAGTATAAATGTTGAAATCACCTTTGTTCAGTATTTTATCATACTTCACAACCACTACAGGAAAAAAAATCAGAAAGTTGTGTTCAAAAGGTACTATTGTTCTGAAGTAGACCAACATTAATCAAAGAGATTTAAAGGGCCATAGATCATAGCAAGCCAGTACTGGACGACAGGGTGTAGACACAGGCAAAAGGACAATCGGTTTCTCTTTTCCACTCAAGAACAGATGCAAACTACACGAGTAGTCAATCTACTTCAACAAAATGTTTTGATTGGGAGCTGATGCTGTGTTCCCTACAATTATAATCAACATGTGATTACTCCACTTCAGAGGACTGCTGGTTCCGACAACTTATGGCAACGCGAGGAGCAGATGATGAAGTTTATGATCCATCTCTCATCAGAAAGGTGTTTTGATACCCACACACACTCATCCAAGCCCATCTGGCTCATTATAACAGTCTGGGACAGAGGGGGGAGTTATTACCCTCTGCCCACAATGATGAGGAAGAGAGGGAGAGTGAAACAAAAGACAGAAGATTGGAAGGAGAGAGAAAGATAGAGGGACACAGAGAGAGGAGGAAGAAGAAGAAGAAGAAGCAGAGGAAAAAACAGAGAGACTGAGACGTACATGACAGAATATGACATTGCCTTATTGAGCTACTGCAACAGCTGTGCTCTCTTGTGACCTCAAGTGCTGTCTATTTTGTGTGTGTGTGTGTGTGTGTGTGTGTGTGTGTGTGTGTGTGTGTGTGTGTGTGTGTTTGTGTGTTTGAGTGATGACACAATGTCAAGCATCCGATTGCTTTCCAGTCATCTGGTGTAAATTCTGGATCAGCCCCAGATTATGAGAGGAGATGGAAAGGGAAGGAGTACTTTGAACATCAGAGCAAACACAGAAGTGTGTGTATGTATGTGTGTGTTTGTGGACACTGATCTGAAGAAGGACACAGTGGTATGTGTATATATGTGTGTGTTTTGTGGACACTGATCTGAAGTAGGACACAGATGTGATATTGTATTTAAACCGGCGTTTAAACAACTGACCCCTCTGTTTATCTGAGCCAGCTGTTCTGCTGTAGCCCGGCACAAAAGCGTTGTTCTTTATTTGATCTTATGCATTAATGTCTTTTATCACAAAGACTCTTTAGAAACCAGGTAAAAGCTATTCCTGTTTCTTTAACAGAGTTGGGTCGATGTGCTCACAACTACCTCAACAGCATGTTTAACAGACTCTCATGCTTCTCCTACTCACTGGATTTAATCATTTCAGCATATTGATAACTCGCAGTAATTAGAAGCATGGATGTAATGATGTCCACCTGTGCATGCACAGGAAGTTCATAATTACCTCCAGGTACACACATCATTTAGACAACGTCAGATTATACCGATTATTATCAAATGTTTCAGTAATTTGTTATTTTTAAGACATAAATCCTGTTAAAACAATGAAATATAGCAGTGTTTAGTATAGAATGGTCCCTCTGCTGAAATGCCTCCATGTGCAATAAGAGATAATGGCTGAGGAAGATGAAGAGCATCCCTGAGGTGATTCTTTTTTCATTGCAGTATGATTCTGTCAGCTTTAAGAACACTGGTACATTCAGTATATTTGCCATTGCAAAGGGTCTTTTACAGGATGCCGCTGAGCACATGCCATAAACAAACAACATATGCTATATTTTTTTAGATTTAAGATGAAAATCTTTCAATGCTATATGCATTCATGTTTAAATCTCTTTCATGAATATAGTATTGTGGATCAGAATGCATGTACAAATGTGGGTAATTAAATGAATTCAAAAGCAGCTTGTTTTGATTGGGTGACAGCCTCAGGGCACGTCTGACAACTAACTGGTGGTTCAATGACAATAAACAATGATGTCACAATTGTTTCATCGTGTGGCCTCTCCACATTTTGAGCATTTTTTTTCTCATTAAATAAACAAGACATCTATCCTTTGCCCTGCCCTTACTGTTCACATTTTTTTCTCTCCGTCTTCTTCCTTGCTCCTATCTCCATCCCTCTTTTTCCAAAAGGATGCATTGCTCAGCTTAATTAATCTGCAGAGTCTAAATGACCCTTAAAGAAGTTACTGCAGAGGAGAATAATTAAGCCACATACAAGACAGGCAATTAAGCCTTCTCATGAAGGCACTCTCTCTCTCTCTCTCTCTCTCTCTCGCACAGACACAGAGAGCACTCCTTAGTGATAAGGTTGCCTATGTTTTGGAGTTGCGTGTCTACTGGACACCACATTCTCGCTT
Source organism: Chanos chanos (assembly GCF_902362185.1). Lineage (NCBI taxonomy): Eukaryota > Metazoa > Chordata > Actinopteri > Gonorynchiformes > Chanidae > Chanos > Chanos chanos. The sequence continues at coordinate 36,495,164 of NC_044497.1, forward strand.
AAATGAAAGTTAATCAGTCACAGTTCACAACTTACCTCACCTGTTCTTTCTAAAACAAGCATCGTATACTAACATTGAGCATTAGGGATGCAAAGATATGGTGAAATGAACTAAGCACAGTGATGCTCTAAAATGCTATTGAAAATCACTCTCAAAGGGCATCCAAAATATACAGCAAGGAGTTGAAGTGCCAAAATAGAGCGAGTTATGACCATAAAAGGCTTCCTCTAACAGAGACAAAAGATAGAGCCGTGACCATAAAAGGGCTCCTTTAACAGAGGTAATAGGTGGAGCTTTGGTCATAAAAGGACTAGTGAAATAAAGGTAACAGGCGGGAGTATGACCATAAAAGGACTCCTGTAACTGACACAGTGGGTGATACTATAATGACTTTATAAACTCTGATAGAAACTCTCTGCTTTTGCCCAAAAACTTCAGCCTTCAGACACTAAACGGTGACATGGAAATTAATAAACCGTGTTTTATTCTTCTCCAGTTTTCTGTCCAGACTCCACAGAGGTGTATCAAACTGTCAAAATAAATTTTGAACTAGAACGGTGATAATTTATTCCTTTTCTGAATTTGATAGGGATTTTTCCCGCTTGCAATCCTCTCTCTCTCTCTCTCTCTCTCTCTCTCTCTCACTCATACACACACACACACACACACACACACACATTAACTATGAAAGCACCATTAAATGTAAATAGTGCTAAAGTAAAGGAGCCAGAAGAGTTGAAAACAGGGCTGAAGGAGACGCTGTCTTTGCTCCACACTGCTTTGGTAAGCACAGACCATGGTGAAGCCCCAGGCACTGATGGCCTCCCTGCACACTTTTACAAGGTCGTTATAAAACAGCAGTGCCATCATCAAACCGCTACCAAAATGGTGTTCTACATGACATTAAAAAATAACAGCCTGTTTACTAACCATATGAAATTGCACTGGATCAGTAAGGTCAGACACTAAGCGAGGACAGACTGTTGCTGCAGGACCATACCTAAGCATACTCTTCTCTACTAACCTCGTCTCTACGCTGCAGCTTTTGCTTGCAGATTGCTGTTTTATCGTTACAAGATAAACAGGAGTGTGGTACTGAAAATAATTCATTTGCATTCCTGCTGCGATCTTTTGCTTATGAGATAGTTAGCTAAACCTGATTGATGCACTATTTATAAGTCACTTTGGTTTAAAAGTGTCTGCGAAATACCAAATTGTAAACTGAACAGAGTAAAATTTAAGTTTTTACCAAAAATGGAATATCACCTGACCTAACTGGGCCTGACTATGAGGTACCACTGTAAGGTTTTAGCTATAACAAAATGTGGTTAATGAAAAAAATTACAAATGACGATCTCCACCGGAAGACTTTACATGACTGTGTAGTAGTCTATGTCTTTGTCTCTATCATTAATTCTGCTGTAAATAACAGTTGCTCATTTTGTGAACGGGGGAGACAATATTTTATTAGCTGTTCTGAGTGCGGTAGACTTTCTCTTTTATTTTGTTTATTGCACTCTTTTTATTCCTTTTTTGGAAAAAATTCACAGACAATGTTTCTCTTTTTGGATTTAAATATTCTTGCATGGGGTGGTGCAAATATCAGTTAAAAATCATACTGTAAAAAGTCTAATATTTATTGCATTTGAAAGAACAGACTTGAGCAAAGACAGATGCTAACTGTATTGCCTGTAAAGTTTTAGTGAACAATATTAGTATTGTATTAATTTTTACAGAGTGGTGGATGACATGAATAAATTTGCACTTCAGTGGTACCATGATAAAGTCATCTATTTAGTGGATGGGGAGTTGTTCATGGATTGAGGCAATCCTATCATGTGTGATTATATAGATGAGGCTTTTATTTATGCGCTTGCTTATTATTTTTTATCTTTTTTTCATTTTTTCACTTTCTTTCCTCTCGTTAATTCTTCCACATGAGCTGTCATGTTCTATAACAAAAAAACACCGGTGGCTAGAACTATGTCATGTAAATATTTGTCTCAATAAAGGTGTTAAAATTCATTTTCTTGTCCTCATTCCACAATGTGAAATCCAGAATATGAATCTGTGGGCCTGGTATAAAGATGTGCGTACTGCAGTGTGGTGAGATGTAATAATGGTGTGTTTGAATAATGACACGAGGAAACATAGAAACAGTGGCCTGTATTTCCCCAACGCCCAACCATCTGTGCCCTGCCCCGCTGGGCAACCCTGCCGCAGTTATTAAGTGCGTGCATGTGTGTGTGTGTGTGTGCGCGTGTGTGTGTGTGTGTGTCAGTGCCTGTAAATGCAACACATTATTTTATTTATTGGAAGTATCTATTATTTCATGACTTTGTGTGAAGGTGCTAGACCAAACTGTAGCTAAAGGTTTTCACACAGTTTTAAAGAAAGAACATAAAATGTAAGGGAATCGTGTTTGGCCAGAAGCTATGGTGGCTCAGGATTGCAATGAATATCATCATAAGTGAGTGAATGAGTGAATGAATGAATGAATGAATGAATGAATGAATGAATGAATGAATACTGTGAAACAAACAAAAAAAGTTCAGGAAGTAATTTTTTGTGGTCATTTTAATGAGATTTTAAGCTAACTCTTTCATGTGATCTTGATTATTTTTTTCTCCGCAGGAATTCAGCAGAGCATCACAGTTATTTTTTTTTTAACATTAATTTAATTGCCTTGAATATAAGTGTGTTTAGAGAGTCTCTCATTCAAAAAGCAGTGGGTAGCAGAAGACAGGCTTTGAAAACATTATATTTTTATGTTATGTTTATGATATTTTCAAGGCTTTCACTAAAGATATAAAAAAATCACTAAAATCAAGCTCCAACCACAGCAGATGCTGATGTATAAATAATCAAGAGAAGGTCATTAGAAAAAGATCAGTTCTCCTTTAGCTGACAGAGAAAAACTCAAGCTTGCCTAAACTCTCTTTCTACCTCTTCCAGATATACACTAAGACTTGGATCCACTGAAATTATGAGATACTAGAGGGAAGCTCACTTTTCTAACTGTTCAGAGAAACTACACAAAAAATATCACCATGCACTTGTCTGCGCTTTGAGTTTTATTCATTGTTTTCCTAAGTAAATTACACAAGAGAGGTGAGCACACCATTTCTGTGAGCCTTGAAAAAGCTCTTGTTTTAATGTCCAAGGAATAAAGAGAATTATCTAATATTAACCGATCCAGAGAAAAGAATGAAGCAATTGTTATCATTTTGCATTTTACACCACTGGCGGCTGGTGACCAAATTTTTTGGTGATACAACCCACCCCGTCCGGCAACTAACACACCTTCCCTTCTTTGAGAAAGGGGCAAGGTGGTATAAGATATAGGAGGACACTGTATAGCCTAAATGTCAGTGTCAAATGACAAACACATACAACTGAAAAAGAGGCATTAAAACAACATGTGCCACAGATATATCAGAGAGCTAATCATATTATTTGGTTGAGAAAGCCAGACCTGTTTAGTTTAAAGTACATTCACCACGTCAAGGTCCAGGCCACAAGTGGGGTGTTAGTAAGTGTTTTTTTTAAAAAGCTTGCATACTTTTGTTAGACAAATCACTGACAAAGACATACAAACTTCACAAGGCATACGTAGAAAAAAGGCAAGGCTGTGCAAATAAGGCACCTTCAGTTTAGTGTTATGTTAAACTGGTGACATTTATCACTTTGGAGCCTACACAAGAGACCACCACCACACAAGCTTCAACTATCAATTAGGCCCCCTAAAGGCAGGCTGTAGTGATGTCTAGTTATTGTCCTAACCTTACTTGTGATGTCACTCACTCTATATACTGATATGTTTTATGCAGAGAATACAGCCGCATTACGTTAGCTCTGGGAGTGAAGTTCTGTTGTACATGTATGCGTTTAAAGAAACACCGTTAAAAATAATAAGCGTCTAGCTCATCGTGACATAGGCTCTAAGCAATCCTTACCATAGCACTCACTACCTGTGTTATTTTCACAGGAGGTCGTGTTCTTCCCTCTGCTTTCACTCTTAATTTTTCCTCATAAGAAAAAGATTGGAAAGAATTCTGTAAGATGCCATCAAAGATGTTAATCACCCCATCAACACAAACGCTGGTCTGATCCATCTTGCAAAAATGCACTGGAGCAAGCTAGCTAGAAATTAGCTAGCAGAAGGTAGCTTAACTGACTGGCTGGCTAGGCTTGGTGATGGTGGCACTGCTAGCAAGCTAACGATAACCTTCTTAGCTTGGACTACCTCTTGCAGACCAAATTAAGTTTGAAAATACACTGATAAATAAACAATAATCCAAAACAAGATTCTCAACTAGACCAAACCCCCCCCCCCCCAGAAACTATATAGCCTACAAAATGTAGATTAAACAAATTATGTATGTTGTGTTGTGTTTCTTGCTCTCTTTATGAATTTACCACAGCTGTCTTCAGTCGCCACTCCCAAGGTCAATTCAATGAGTGCTTTAGCTAATCGACCAGGTGAAAATGATGACTGGTTAACAAAGGCAGTGATTGGTCGGAGTTTTGTCTCAATCATATTCAAGTCGAGAACGTGTGTAACTGTAACCTATTACATTAGGTAACCTCTGCTGCAGGGACGAGACTTATTGTCATAAGAGTCTGTTTAACTGCAGAGGGGAGACGATCCGCGGGTAGGTGATCTAGAATTACATTGGAGGTATTGGACAAAAACATCTATGTTGGTGAATTTATAGAAGTTCATTTTGTCACTGGGGTGAGGGTGGCGCTGTTTCACAGATTGTAATACTAGTAAGTAGGTGAATTCAGGAAAACGACCTCATGTCTGTGGCAGGATAACGACCGCATTTTATGTTTCAAAGGAAGAAAAAACGTGATTGTCGTAAGGGGTTTTTTTTTTGTAACTTTTTTTTTTTTTGGTGGAATACTGTTTCACCTGTCGTCATGAAGAGGCCTCCTCTGTTTTACACTAACATGACTCTGAGCCAAAAATCATGGTACAGCATCTGTTGCAAGACTGCTAACTTTGCTTACCTTTTTTGTGAGAGGAAAAGATATCGATCATAAGGGAGAGAGGAGATGGGAGAGATACAAGTGTGTGTGTGTGTGTGAAAGAACAAGAGAGAGGAAGAGTGTTGAGAGGAAGAAAGACAGAATGAGAAAAAAGATTCTGACATACTGTAAGGCATGCTGTGTTGAAAACATTGTTTGTGGATGTAGATGTGATGCCAGATGAGTTTGAAGCCTGACCTCCAGAGTCAATCTACCTTTTTAACATTCCACTGCTGCTGTGAGGAGCTAGTTATCCTTCATGCCGAGTGGTGGTGTTCTCCTCCCATCTTCTACTGGCTGTCTTCTGCTTCATGGGCTGTTTGGAGTTCAGTGCTCTTTCTGCATTTATGATAATATTTCAAAGGTGGTGATTGAAAAGAGATGCTCACTAAGTCCACCTTAACTAAAGTACCCTAATAGAGCTCTCTCTCTCTCTCTCTCTCTCTCTCTCTGTTATGTGTGTATGTGTGTGTTGTTGAAAAGTGATGAAAGAGATTCCCTCATCCTCAGCAGGCAGGCTTGGCATCTTTGATGAGTTTTTTCATCTTTGCTGCATGTCCCTAAACTAATTTAGAGCAAAAGACTCAGAGATGTGATGATACAAAGGTATGTAATTAAACAAAAAGCAAAAGCACGTCAAACACCCTTTTTTATGTGGTGATGAGCCAAAACAACAAACAGAAACTTTCTCTCAAAGAGTTCTAACATTTCTATTTGCCATACCGTTCCAAAATACTGGTAATGCGTTTCAAACTGTTTGCAAGCTGTTTAGTTTTTTTTTTTCTGTCAAGTTGTTTTAGTAAATAAATATTTGCTGATGTTTATTGTTTATATTTTGAACACCACTGAGAAGGCTAGTGGACATAATGTGTAACAGCACACGTTCCCAGCGGTATACATAGTTAATAAAACTATATTCTGAAGAAAGGCAAGCACCCCTCATGGTAGTGAAAGAAATGAAACATGGAGTTTCATCTAAACACATCATCACCAAGAGCAAAAATATGAACGTGAGACACATTTGGATTAACTAATAACACTGAGCTTATATAAAAGATGCTCTGCTGTAATAAAATGATGATAGATGAGGTTTTGACAGTACTCTGTCAGTTAAACACTCTGCAGAGGTTAGAAACATTCCTGAACCACAATGTATAAAGACTCAAGCCAATTTATATGACATTTACAAAATTAACCAGGCTAGTGTTTTATGTGTAATAAAATGTCACTTGGACCCTACCTCAGGAAACACTTAAATTCTAAGATTAGACTTTAGGGGAGAGAAATGGATAACATACTTTTTCTTGATATCATCCTCTTATCTTACACTATAACCCTTCTCTTTTTTTTTTTGGACAATCACAGCTCGTGACCAAAACTACACAAATTTGGTGGGGCTAAAAATTACCTTATCACATACACGTGTTACTTCAAGTATTCTCTCAGCTGATTTTGCCTTTTAGCAACTCAGAGCATGGTTCTTAAGCTGTTATGGGTAACAATAGTCTTTCTAGTGGTCCCTTGAGATTTCTCTCTCGAGGCAGTGCAGTTGGAAGTTTCCCTGTGGTTTTGTGAATCATTGTGCTAATAGTAAACGTCAGTTCTGGGATCCAGAGATCCTATTCCCAGTGGTTGTTCTTCACATAAGAAAAAATCTTCAAAGTGAGATTCAGCCATGCAGTTACACTAGTTTGGGGATTTTAACATTTAAACTAATAACTGTAATATACAAACAGAGTATCCATAAAGCAGGAAACAAAAAGTAAAGTGTTGCTTTTAGTGTTGCTTAAGTCTCATGGTCCTGTTCATATTAGAAGAGAATCAGATAGAAGGAATCTTACCTTATTCTGCAGGTCTAGTGAGGTTTTTTGGTGGGTTTTGTTCTGTTTTTTTTTTTTTTACAATTTATTGGTAGTCCTCTCTGGCAGTAGTTGTCCAGACTGGAATCAGTGATTGGCCATTTAGCCAATGGTTTACCTCTATGGCATCATTTTACAAGCATCTCATTTTCTTATGCTGTGCCCTTCATTTTCTATTTCCCTCCTGTATCCTATTGGGAATGCTACCATTTCCTGTACCAAACACTTCTTGTAGTATTTAACAATTCAATGACTGTATGAATGAATGTTTATTTTATTCATACAGCTGCAAACAATTGGTGTGAAACCTGGTATATTGGGGGCTTTTACCAGTGGCTGAATGGTAAGAGTTGAAATCAGTGAGTAAGAGGTGACCACAGTCTAACAGGGTACACTCCACTTACTGTAGGCAGTCATATCATAACAGTTACTCCACAATTTTGTTTCCTAGTGTGTCTATTTGGTTAAGTCTGTCATGGTTTTTCACATTCAAACTGCCAAACCATGAAGGCAAAGAGAAAGTTACACCTGGATTTGGATGGATTAGATAAAAGCCAGATGATCAGCAGTAACACTTATAGCCTTCTCAAGTGGTACAGATACTTCGTATTTTCTTAAAAATGACATACTTGTTCTATTCAATGGTAGATTTAGAGTCCAGAAGAGTTTCTTGTTACCTCAAATTTGCACAAATTTGATTCTTTGAGAGTATCTCTCTGGTAGGAACACTTTGCCTTTTGTAACATTAAAGCTGTAAAAAGGACATTTCACAACAGGAGACATGGCAGGTTGTCAGGCAGGGAGTGGAGCTGGACCAAAACGCAAGACACAGTGATGGTGGTAACAAAAAAGGAGGACTTTACTTACAAAAGATAGACAAATAAACAGGAACCGAAACTGTATACAAACAATGCAGCCAAACAGTGTCTTCAAACGAACACAAACAGCAATAGACAAAGGACAGGTCAAACGAAAGGGCTTAAATACAAAAGGAGAACCAAACTGGGGGAACATGATTGGAAGAAATTAACTGGGGTAAAACGAGATTAATAAATGGAATAAACAGAATCAGGTGAGGGGCGGAGACACACGGAACAGGAGCACAAGACATTTCAAAACAAAAGTCCAAAACAAGGTGCAGGCTGTGACACAGGTTTTGTCCTTCAGAATCACAAAATCATTTACAGCTGGGTAGTGTGTATGTATTTATACTTAGCTCCTACATTAGTCAGTATGTAAAAGTCATGCATAAGTTAAGCGGCACCAGCAAGGGGACAGACTATTGCAAGACCATCTGAAAACTGGCCATGGACCCTGAGCTTCCAAAGTCTATTTATTAAAAAATCAAGTCCAGGTTAAAATGTTTTATCAGTCTTATGCTGAGAAGACAGGGTCGATATTAATGAATAATTATTGTATATGGGGTAAGCGGGAAGTCCAGAAATAACAATCTAACTTGTGCTTCTGCCACCCAGGTGCACTCACACACTATCTAAGCTGCTTATCCTGATTAGGGTCATGGGGGTGCTGGAGCCTATTTCAGTGCTCATAGGGCAAAAGGCAGGGAAACACCCTGGACAGGTCGCCAGTCCATCGCAGGGCAGACACACAAACAAAAACACTCACATTCATACCTAGGGACAATTTAGTGTCTCCAATTCACCTAACCTGCATGTCTTTGGACTGTGGGAGGAAACCCATGCAGACACAGGGAGAACATACAAACTCCACACAGAAAGGATCCTGGCCACCTAGCCAGGAATCAAACCCATGACCTTCTTGCTGTGAGGCAACAGCGCTACCCACTGTGCCACCATGCCGCCCCACCTAAGTGCATGTAAATATAAATCAACAGAGTAACTGGCGGTCTCCACCCTCCTGTTTGCCCTGTATGCAAACTGCATCTGGCCAGATTTCTCAGGCGTTCTCTTTTTATAAGTTGCTTGAAAAACAGAATTACAATGTACACAGGAGTGAAAGGCCTAAATTCATGTAAACTTGATGGTTGTTTTTTTTTTTTTCTCAAACAAGAATCTCTGTGATCTGTTTTCATAATTTGAGATTTTTGCAGTCTTTGAGCTTGATGAAAATGTGAAACCAAAGAATAGGGTTAGATTCATGTAATTTCAATAACAATACCTTAGATCTTGGGTAGATGGAGAGGTTTTTGGGTTTGTGAGGAATCTATGATCTTGTAATTAGGAAAAAAGGTTCTTTAGCTAACCAGTTTTGATAATCTGACTTTCCAGCACACACAATCACTGGACAGTGTTTCAACCAAATAATTAAAATAAATATTAGCTAAACTTGAGAGCGTGAGGGGGCTAGGTAGAGCTTGCTGCCGATGGATTTTTTCAGAATAAAAATGTGCAAATTTTCCGTGAAATCCAAGCAACATTTCCAAGCCACAAGTAGACATACTATTTGCTGAAGAAATGCAGGAAATATTCATTCAACAATCAGTTTGGTCTCAGAGCCTTTCTTTCTGTTGTGTGCGAAGGTCTGCACTCATACTTTTATCCCAGGACAAGAAATATATTCCTAGAATAGGAGATACCCGCTGTGCAGTAACTCCTCCAAAACATATCTTTAATGTGGCAAAAGGTAATGTTTAGATCCTCAGGTGACACACTGACACATGCATACCCAGCCTCCTGTGCTCCCATATGTCAGCACAATCAATGCCCCAAGGTACCTCTGAACAGTACAAGTTACCTTAGGGCTGAGTTAGTTTGGGGTTCCTATAAAGCCCCGTATACTTTATATAATACAAAGTGAGCTTGGTCCTCAAACAGGAGGGTTTGCTTGCTTGAATAGACCCTCTTCTGGCATGTTAAAGGAATGATTGACCAATACTTCATGTTTTCAGCAGTGTCTTTCATACAGATGGGGTTTTATACTGGCTTGGTGAGAAGGGTTGCTTGAGAAAGGTAAAAGGAGTGCTCAGATTTTGGCCTCAACAACTCTGCTTCCAACTAATTGAGAGCTAATATTAACATCTCCACCACTGGAATGTTCTAAACTCTCATAAGTAACTACAGTAAATGTAGCACCAGTGTCAACATGAACTAGTGTCACTTTTTGCAGCTATTGTAGGTTTAGTCTTATTCTTTAACCTCCCATTTTCCCCTTGTTTTAATTGTTTGTTTAAGTCAAAGAAAATGGACGTTTAGTTATTTTCATTTGTTTTTCATTTGTTTCATTTGAGTCAACTGGCCTTTGCTTACGTATACTTAAGCTCACTGCAGTCCCCTAAATTTCTTTTTAAGGAAAAAACATTTTCAGTCACAATTTTGTTGATCTGGCAGACACTGTTATCCACAGAAAAAAAAATGTAACAATATAGAACCTTTCTATGAAAAAGTGCCAGCACTAATGAAATTAACTTCATAGTTACTTTGCTCTAACCAGACAAAAAAGTGAGCAGTAACATATTAGCGCGGAAAGCGTGGGCTGAAGATGTTGAGGTATTTTCTAAGGAAGTGAGTTTTCAGTCTTCAGTAGAAGATGAGGAAATACTCTGCTCTTCTCTCTTCATAATGATGGCTATTCCATCACCAGCACAGGAAAATAAGAGAAGGCTATGTTCTTGAGGAACAAAGCCAGGAACATGTTGTGGTGGAACTGCCGGACCTGTGGACAAAAGAGAACTGAGTGATTGTACCAGCACATAAGAACAGTCTATAGCCTGTAGATAAGCCAGCATCATTCCTTTCATAACCACAGGCAGCCAGTGGAGGAAGCTTAAGAGAATTTGGCCTGTGAGATCCTTTAAGAAATTGGGGGACATCAAATGCCTAGCATGGGAGACATCTTGTAGAGAAAGGAGAGTTTGTGAGTCAAAGATAGACCCCTGAGAGTCCCTGTTTGAAAGAGTGACTGAAAATGATACTAAGCTTTCCTATGTGTCCTGGTGTAAGAGGTCTGCTCGGTAGCAAGCAAACTAGGACAAAGCTGCAACTGAGATTGCTAAATGTTCAGTACAGAGAGAAGAATCTGGTGTCTGACAGTGTCGAACAAAGCATGTATCTCAAGAAGATGATAGAAGATGGCAGGTTACATCACATGCTGTTTGCTGACATTTGAATAGGCCTGAGATGATGTCGGCAAGTGAGCACTGTGAAGAAAGCTGCTGTAGTGGTAGGAGAACGCTTTGAAGTTGACTTGACTAGCTTGCTAACCAAAGCATGAAATTCAATGCCATGTGCCTTCAGGTGCCTCCTTGGATTTGGTCTGTTTCTCCAGCATAGTCTGTGATCACAGACCTCACACAGTGGTGGTTGTTGTTGTTTTCAGCTTTTCAAGGTTGTTGTTTTTTTTAAATTATTATTTATATTTATAGTAAGTTTTATCCATATCAATAATCTTCTGTCTTCCCAAGCCCATGATAATGTCAGCCGGCTAACCAATCCAGTTCTCAGTTGCAGATCTTCTGAGCAGCACTCCATGGACACTGACAGAGGGGAATATTACACAAGCAATAAGGGACTTTACTCAATCAATCACAAGAATGCCCCGCAATATACAAGTTTTGCGAGAAGAATGCACACCATATATTTGAATAAAATAAAATATAGTAAACTGCCACTTGTCCATCACATTTTTTCTTTTGGTTTTCTTTTTCTCATTGGGGGATATATTTAGTCAGCTTTTTTAAGGGGAATCTTTCTCTTTTTGTCACCTCTATTTCATTTACAAAATGGATTTCTATCACAATTTTTGTTAAAAAAAAAAATTAACATGAGGGAAAATCAAAAACTGATGAACTAGCAGTCAGATCCACCGTTCTTCTTTGCCACCCCCACCTTTACTGCCCTCTACACATTTAAGCTGGTATTGTATTAATCAAGTCAAGTTGTGCCAGTACCAAGACTAAAAGGTGAGGAGGTGAAGGGTGTAGATATGTGAGATCACAACAGATATGACTGAACAGGCACTTGTTTGATAACATATGTATTTAACCCCCTTATTTCATGTCACTTTGTAAAAAATTTTATGTATACATGTAGAGGACTGCTAATGATGAGTCTTGGGAGTATGCATGTGTGTATTTGTGAACGTACACTTACTGCATCATGTAATTAAGCATGTGTGGATGACAAATCAAGATACGGGTCACGGCCTATAAAACAAACTTAAAGTGGCAATAAAGCAGATCATGTTGAGATGTCTGTTTCGAATGTTTAACTCTCCAGTTTTGTTGATAGGAAGAATTAGAGGGGTGGAAAATAATTCTACAAATCCCCCCAGAGACTCAGAGCCATTCCATGAGCAAAACACTCATTAAAACGCTTCATCTGAATGGCGCTAAGTGAAACATTTGTAAACATTAGCATGTTGCCCTAGATAGCTGCAGCCTGCCTCACAGAGAAACAAGCCTGTTGTGTAACCATGTAATGAAGTTTTGTTTTAACTAGAGTTACATGAGTAGAAGAAGGGAAGAGAGAGAGAGAGGATGAATACTAAAGAGAAATCATCCTCTGAAAGAGAGAAAGAGTGAGAGAGAGAGACAGACAGAGAGAGAGAGAGAGAGTTATACCAGTGAGAATGTTAAGCGCAGTCTCATCTGATTCAGCTGAAAAGTGAATTATAATTTAATTTAACTCATTGTGATACCCATGTGGGCTTTTTGTTTTTAGCCCATTCCTTTGTTTGAGCTGCTGACTCGCACACAGACACAAAAAAGAAAAAAGAAACTGAGATAGTACGGAGATTCGGGGAAGAGAATGACACACACCTGAATTGCCTTTGAAGTGATTTAAATGCTCTTCTTTATGCGCCTTGCCTCAGTTTTACAAAGTCCCGTGGTTGTACACAGCAGGCTAGCTGCTACTCCACTTTGTCAGAGACAACATGATTTGAAAGGTCTTGGGATCTGCCATGTCCTTTTATTTGGACTGAATATGTTCACTCTGGGAGGCCCATCCTGCCAATCCCGTGTCTTTTCACAGCCCTTTCCCCCTACTAAAGGTCTTTGTATAAAAAAAAAAAAACAAGAGTGTCTTCTCAGTATCTTCAGAAGCAAGATTGAGGAAAGAGGAGAGTCCTCTTAGCCACACTACCTCAATATGGCTTTAATGTGTAGTGTGTCACATTAACTCTGATAGGCACTGAATCAAAATGATGTACTGAAAAGACTTGATAGTGCATGTCACATACACTTATTTTCTGTCTATTGTTGAATATAAAGGTGTTTGGGTGTGTGTGTGGATGCGTGCATGTGTGTCTGTGTGTACTTTTAAGACACTAAAAAAGGAAGTGTCTCTTTTGCTACACACGGAACAAGGTTAATTACTTTTCTGACCTCTGTTGAAGCTTAAAGGAAAATATCTCGATGGCTTTGGTGCTGATAGTCAAATCTCTAAATGCTGCTGAGTCAATGGGAGCCAGAGCAAAAAGCAAAAGGCAGCAAAAATGGTAAAACCTCTCTGTATGTACCATGGTCACGATTTATCAAACATTTCAACAAGTTAAACACAGACACAGCCTCAGATTGCTTTTTTGCTGCCCGTGAGCTTTGTTAAAAGTGTATGCAAACTGTTTTTCTCTCTTAAAAAAAAAATAAAATAAAAAAAAAAATATTTATATATATATATATACATATATATATATATATATAACCGATAGGATAAGTGAGGCAGGGAAGAGCAATTGCTGAGCTTCAGGAATGATAAGAGACTCTCTTTCTTTGTCTCTCTTTCTCTCTCTCTGTCCCCCTCCTTCCCTCCCTCCCTACCTCCATCCCTTTCATTGCACCTCATCTGTCTCTACCATCTCACCTTAAGAAACTGAATAATATTCATAACTCACTGGGTGGAAACAGTGCACAGATTAATACAGGACAGATCTGGAGTACTGAACTGTGATCTCTAACCCATGCTGAGACAGGCATGTAGGACATCTTCTGCCTTCCCTCTCCCCTCTACCCTGTCATTCACCTAAGAAATGTAATAGAAAGAAAAAAAAAATCCTGCTTCCTGATAATTCAAGTATGTAAGCTGGCAAGAAAGGAAACACACACACACACACACACACACAGTCCTTTCCTGATCACCTCCCTCTCATCTCATTGTTCTTTTCTATGTCTATCTTCTCAACAAATAAACTTAATTATTCTACCAATAAGATGGAAATCTGTCCCATGTGCGTTTATTAAGCATAAAATGTAATGTAACAAATTTGTCAGTGATTGCCTTTAGGTTTTGCTCAATCATGCACTTTTCTTGATTTTCATTCTCCACAACCAGAAAGCAAGGAAAGAAGTCAATGTGATTAAAAAAAAGAAAAGGAAAAAAAGAAGACAAGACAAAAAAAAGCAATCTCAATGCAATGCAGGAATAACAACGGTCTGAAAACAAGGAGCAGTGAGGAAAATCAGCTGAAGTGTTCCTTTACCATACTCATTTAAGTAGCACAAAAGAGTGTCCTTCAGTCCTGAAACTGCTTTCTTGCTGAAAACACAAAGCAGAAATCACTCAATCCTGCTAGACTACTCCTTGATTTATCATTCACAGCAAACGGCACAAAGTTATTTTCATCTTGGAAGAAGAAAAAATGAGAGAAAGAGAGAAAAAAAATACACTAGATAGTTAATGAGAGGCTGTGCTTATTGGCGACTTGACAGACAAATTCATAGGTGACCATGTCTCTTCAATTAATGCTGCATTGCTACTCACAGATAAACGGAACCGCAGGTTTTCTTTGAAAAGTCACAGGTCTGATTTTACATTGCCTCAGGCTTCTAATAATTATGAACGCAGGCTAATTCTCCTGAGGTTAATTAAGATAGTCAAGAGTGTGGAAAAACGGGTCAGTTCTGACTTTAATATGTTAATGTTTATATCTGAGACCGTTTTAGCATTAATACTCCAAAAAACAAAAAACTCATTCAGATCACACTTGCACATGACTGCTTAATCCTTTTGTCCCATTGTAATTACTTCTAAAAATTGTTTTAATTGTGTTAGTCCTGTGAAAAACATCCTACTAAAATTTGACATTTATTTATTTGTTTGTTTTTTTGTTGAGGGCACTGGAATGTGAAAAACACAAGAGGGCGTGAGGACTTTTGTGAGGCAGCCTACTGTAGCCAAGCCATATAAACAGCCTGCCACAAATGAGCTGTAGCGTGAGAGGGTTTGAGAATGACGGTTCATTGGTTGACTCTCAGATTTTAAAGGGTGGGAAAGATCCCTACGGTGCTGTTTGTGAGGCTGTGTGTCTAGCAGAGGTAGGAGTTTAACCTCGTTGGCCCCAGAGGTGGTCACGAAGAAGGATGGCTTTTAGCGCCTGTGTGTGTGTGTGCATGTGCATGTGCGTGTGTGTGTGCGCCCGTGTGTGGTCCCTGAGTCTCATTGCTTTGTATGGGGTCTCCCAGCAAGGCCAGCAGGGGACAGCTTCACAAGCCTGGATCTGATGGAGATAAAAGGGTCATGAAACAGTCAGCATACCATTTGAGCCCCCTTAAGCTATCACTCACAACTTCTCTGACTCATCTACTGCTTCCACTGAGGGACAGATCTGTAAAATATGCACACAAAGTGTGAATGAGCATGGAATGCATGAAAACACTGCTGATGTCTGGACACACACACACGCACAAACACACACACACACTGCTCTTCACTGCTCAACTATGCTGTTCATGTTCTGGTTTATAAGTTTGGTCATAAACACCTGGTTATAATGACAATATGACAGTGACTTTTTAATTTTACAGTATGACAGTAACTTTTTAATTGTTGTATGTCTTATTCAATGAGTGCTTTTCTTCTCTCTCTCTCTCTCTCTCTCTCTCTCTCTCTGTCTTACTGTTTGTTTCTCTCTTCTTCTCTTTTCCACTTTCATTTCTTTGTGCTGATGCCTAAGCCAGAGGCATTTCTATATGTGTGATGTAGCCATGCCTTTACTTGGTTTAGTAATGTCATGTCTGCAGCACATGCGCACGCGCACACACACACATAAGCACCTACGCAGGCAAGGGAACATATAATTTCAGTTGTCAGTAACACATACACACATACACACACAGTGTCCCTCTAGGCAGTGAATCTAAACAGGCCTACTTTAGACGGATGTGATAACAAACCCAGAGAATATGAGTTTGATTATAATGATCTTAGATAATGTGCTTTTGTACCTTCAGGCACACAGCTCATGCTCACACTGGGCAAGCTCACACTGCTTGATCAATAACATAGATTAAACTCCCAAAAAGCTGAAGTTTTCTTTTTTCCTTTGTTTTACTGAAAATTATTGCATAGCTGACAAGGGAATGTGCTGTATTCTCTCTTTCGTCTCTCTGTTCTCTCTTATCCTCATGCTTGCTTACTCTCTCTCTCTCTCTCTCTCTCTTATTCTTTTTATATGAACTTGTTAAAAACAGTGTATTTTCACATAATGTTTTGCACTGTTCTTGGATCAGTTTTTTGTAGAATAAGAGGAAGCATGGACAAGCATGATCAGAAGGCATGGCCACAGATACGTGTCGGTGGAGGACTACCTCTTCAGTGTCCACAGTGCAACCAACACAATAAACACATTAATTCCACATCTGGAACAACAATTACCCATTATTGTCTACACAGGTGAAATTTAGATAGGTGCATTTTTTAGCACAGAAGGTGGTACATGATTCTATTATGCCTTCATCAATAAAAGAGATGCTTTCAAATGTGTCCCCTTTTATTAGGAATGAACCTTTGGAAAACATCCTTGTTTGTTATGGTTAATTAATTGGACCAATTAAAACATTATTCTTGGTCTTTCAATATTAATGGATGTAGAGATATTGGGCGAAATGGTTCTTTTCTTTGATAACATTCAGATGACTCTTCAACAAGAAATGCATGTGGATATATATAATCAAATACAGTGGTCAACTGGTTTCAGTCCAAGTGTAGATCATATAATCATTGCAGTCTCACTTTCAGTGAACTTACACTTGCATAACGGCTGTAGGTCTGTGTCATATTGAACAGAGTGACTTTCTCTTTTTTATGGATATGTACTAAATTTAAAAAGAGGCCACACAGCCTTTCTGAGAAGCATATAGCTGCCCTCAGGGTAGAATGAGTATACCAGCAGGTGACTTTTATTGCCACTCCTGATTTTACATCCCATACAAATTCAGAGGAGCCACATCCTCCACCAGCACAGGGTTTAGAGTGTACTGTTCATTTTCATGATCTTATAAATATAGAGAGAGTAATATCGCCTGGGGTTAAACTACATGCCCAAGTGATGGTTAACTCAGTCACGGTATTCATTGTGAGACTAGTCCATATTTTTGTTCAAAGGTCTCAGAGAGGAAAGTGTTTCAGTTGTTCCATTAGCTAGCCCTCTATGTCACATCATTACTATCTATCAACTATTGAGTCAACTGCTTTGCACACCCCTCCCTGCACCTCTAATAGTAATCTGTCATAGCACCAGCGTTCTGTACAGTCTTTCATGAGTCTATTTTGGGTCTGAAAAGGGGACAAGTTTTGTTTTAATCACCTGAGTCAATGATAGAATGTAAATACAGTGCATATTAAAAACAATGCACTATACACCAGAGTCATGAGAGACATGCTTGAAAGTCTTTGAACAAAAGATTCTGCTGTTGGGTAATAAGGAGATGAAGATGGTAGTTCTTGCCATACTTTGGTTGAGGAAAGGAATAAAATGTTCTTAAGGAAGCTTTTGGAGGAAACAGTAGAGCAGAACAGGGTGGATGGAGTAGTAGCAGAAATTTAAAATGGTTTCTGTTCTTCAGCTGAACCTGATGTTCATGCAGTGCTTTCAGAATACGTGAGTACCGGTGTTGGCTGTCATAGAGCAATGGCTGGAGCATGGCTCAAGAAAGGAGATGAAGAGTGATTAAAAATGTTTCACTGGTGTCCAGTTTCACTGCTCTGTGTTGACAATAAAATTCTGTCCTAACCTTTGACCAGCAGGCTTATGGAACTGTTGGCTTCTGGCATTCTCTCAGAGCAATCTCTCCATTTTTCAAAGATAGTCACTTTTTGATCATTTTCATTTTATTAGAGACATAATTGCAGTTGTAACAGATTATCATATCCATGTTGGAGGTTTTTCTCTGGAACAAGAGAAAACTAGAGATAAAGTGGACCAATCCTTCCCTTTTTAAGACTTTGGAGTCCTTTGGGTTTGGGCCATAGTTCATCTCTTACATTCTGTGGTATGACAACATCCACAGTGTGCTGAGCATTAATGGATCTCTCCCAAAGCCTGTTTCTGTTTCTAGGAGTATGTATCAGGGCTGGAGCCACTCAGTGGTATTATATACACTTTCAGAACACCACTGATTACACTGAGAAAGATGCTAAGTGTTGTTTTAGTGCCAGGAATCATGGAGACAGCACCAGTGAAACTCAATGCACTTTCTGATGACGTTACATTTAAGGCGAAGAAAACTGGGGATGTGAATAACTTCCCCTTGTGTCTTTTTTTTTTTGTAAAGCTTTATCAACTGGGATAAGTATGCTTTCCTGTCCCTGGGTGACTGTCAAGACCTCCATTCTGGAGTAAAAAGAAGTAAGAGGAGTGAGTAGAAAAGGAATAGTTTCAGTTTCAAAAAGCTTTGAGTCTTTTTTTTTAGAAGAGTTGGATATATTCAAAGGAACTCTTAAGGACTTAAGAACGAGGTGAAAATAAAGTGAAAATTCCAGAACAAATGGATCCTTTCCTCATAAAATATTTTCTTTAGATGAAAGTGCCTAGCTGTGGCAGATAAGGACCAAAGGTTGATCCATGTCATGGTCAAGGTCATGCCTTTGAGACTACTACTCTAGAGAGACTGATTAACCAATGAAAGAGACCCAGTGCCCTGGACCCCTTTGCTCTCGCTGTGTTAAACACGGTTGGTGGTTTTGTATTTGACAGACATTAGTTTCTGATAGGCCTTACCACTGTGCATAAACTCTCAGATGCAGCTAAATTATGGCCTTCATGAGTCCTTGGTATATTAGGGCTGTCGATCGATTACAAAAAATTAACTTATTAATCACACAATTTGCTGTGATTAATCACGATTAATCACTGTTTTGTTCTTAAGACTGAACCTTTGAACATAAATTCTTTCCTGTTAACTACAGATTACCAATAAAACCATCAAGGCCATCAAAACTGACTATCAGCTTGAAAGGCATATTTCTCATATGCACTAACAGAAATAATAACAAAACCTACATGTTAAAGTGTCAAAGACAAATTATTTCTGTGGTAATTAAATACGGCTTTGCAAACTGTGCAGATTACTTTGTTTTGTCCAAAAATCTGTCGGGCAACTTTTAAAAGTGAAATTTTCAACTAAAATTCCATCCTTGTCCTTATCCATCTTTAGCCAGGATGGTTCGATTTGGCGGCACACGTCATCACAGGTCATAGGTCAGCCGCCACAGGAGGTAAACAAAATACAGCTGCATTATTTGCATTAATTTATATATGTGTGTGTGTGTGTGTGTGTGTGTGTGTGTGAAAGTAGGAATGAGCCAAATACGGCACTTACATGACCGGGGCCTTGGGGAGTGGCAGTCAGCATGGTCACTAGCTGATCAGGTTGACTGCTGTTCAGGGACAACCGTGGTCGACCCAGAGGGACTCTTTACCTGGGGCTGTCACTGACAGACTGACTGTGCATTCCTTGAACTCAGACTTACCCCAACAGCCTGTGGTGCTGAACGGAACACTGGACGGTTGTTGTCCTTCTGCAAGCTGTAAGAGTTTTTCAATCAGCTGGGGAAATGGAGTTATATCACATGAGCTTTAAGAACGGGTTTTCTCTCAGCCTTAAAGAAAAAAAAAAAAGTGCTGTGAAACAAAATGGAGGTCTCAAACTTGAGTCCCAAAGGAACTCTTTCTCTCTCTCTCTCTCCCTCCTTGAGACTGTTGTATAAACAACTTATCCCATAAAGGTTTAGAGACCTGGAAGGTGCTACGTGTTATGATTGCCGCTAATGGTTTTGTGCCCAGGTTCAATAGATCTCTCTCTCCATCTTGCCTGTTCTTCCATTTTTAAATGAATGTTTACCCTAGTGTTTGAACTGCACAAAAAGGTAATAAAAAGGCCAAGGCTTTTGTCCTCTCACACTTTTTCTGTCTGCAGGCTGCAGGTATACATAGACACAACAGGAGCAATATGTGCTTGTTACCTTTTTGAATAGTTAGACCAAGCTGTCAATTTTTTTATAAGTGTTTGCCCTTGTAAGTGATTAGTGAAGTCACAACTACCATTCAACTGAATGGTGTTATAATAATGCTGTATTGTTGAGGTATTAACTGTGGTCAATATACAGCTCTTTTCTACTTTCCTCTTGTCAGAATAGCAAGTCTGGCTGAGTATCTCTCCCCTTCGTTCACTCTTTCTTTTTCTGTTACTCTCTCTGATATTTTAAATGAAATAAGACTTTTTTTTGCCCTTCCCTTTTTTGTGATCATAGTGCCTAGCTGGACAACGATGGAACACCTTGGGTACATGTCTTTCACACCTTTTCAATGTCCCATACAATGCAAACATTACTCAGCCAGTGTGACATGCCAACCAGAGAGTGGGACAGAATGAACTTCCTTCGTGTCCAGAGACGACAGCAACAAAATGGTTGCCTTTCTCTCTCTTTGTGTGTGTCTCTACTGTCATTTATAAGGCCTTTGTTTACACTTAATTAGTACAGCCTCATTAAATGGAATAATACTTTAAACAATAGACCTTAACCCATCATTTAAAGGGAGAATTTTCTCCTTTACTGAGGGTGTGTGTGTGTGTGTGTGTGTGTGTGTGTGTGTCTGTGTCCGTTTGACTCCACCAGGTCCTCCTACCAGCATGCCTCACTCTGTCTAACGCTTTTCACACTCTATAGCCTCAGGGAACAGCTTGCAGACCCAGGGCAGAGGTAGCATCCAGAACTGTCACATCTCTCTCTTTCTCGTCCATCTCCCCTCCTTTCCCCACATCTCACTGTTGAAAACAGTGAGCCAACTGCTGCCTTTGTTCTGCGAGAAAACGGCCCTGTGCTTTGAGCTGAGTTCTGGGGTTAAATTGGGGAAAATGCTGCTGAGTACTCAGACAAGAGAAACAAAACAGAGCTGAATACTGGAATGCTGAATGCAAAAACAGTGCGTGTGTGCGTGTGTGTGTGTGTGTGTGTGTGAGAGAGAGAGAGAGAGAGAGTGCGTCTGTGTGTGTGCGTGTGTGTTATTCCAGTCAGGGCTGAACACATTTTTGGGGGGGAGGGATTTTTGCCAAATCCAGCACACGGTCATGTTGCCATAAGAAGGTCGGTCCATTTTTCCCATGCCTGCTGCCACCAAATTCCTGTACAAAAAAATCCCCAAACTTAAGAAACCTCAGTTGGTTACACACTGTTTTTTGCTGAGCTGAGCACAAGATGCTGTTAAAGTTTTCAACATAAGAACCAAAAAATCCCAGCATAGTTTTTCACACTTTCACTTTGAACTTCTTCTTTGTCTATGACTCACATAGACCTCTACCTCTATGAGCCCCATCTCAGACCAAACTACAAATTACAGTGAATTATCATCTTATAGCTAGATGTATGTGACTCTTTTGTTTGGATTTTTCAGTAAAAAAGACAGACGACAGTCAAAGATTAATAGGAAATGAAGATTGATTTAACTGGTCTTCTGTTTACAATGGGCTTTAACCAATATGAGTACAATGATGATGGATTGTTTCTCGACTCAGTAGGCATTACGATCAAAGAGATACTAATCAGTATTTAGCATGTTATTTACTGCTGGGTATTTTTCCAATGAAAATGTTCAATTGCTGTTCTACAGTTGGGCAGTATTGACTTCTAGCTCAAGTCACGTGGTTAAACGACAAATCTTGCTTTGTGGAATAATTATGCAATGGTAAAACTGCTTTAGGATACATTAAAATCGTACCTATATCAAACTGCAGGACTTTTAATTGCCCCAAGTCATCCCACCCACACTGACAAAAGAGACAATACAGAGGAGGGTGTGGAGGTATTGTGATTTCTGAATGATTAATACTTCAATAGGCTGTGTGTGTAACCTTATCTAACTCTAATATATAAAGCAGTTTACTGTAAAGTTAAATTACATTAAAAAGATTAAGTAAATATAACGTTTAGCAGCCATCCCTAAACCAACATTTTAAATGATATGGGACTTTAAGATAATTTAAGATTAGCTTTCAGTGCCAAAACAACAGATGATTCTGATACTTTAATTTGTTTCAAATTTTAATTATATATATGAGTGCCATACAGTACAGTAAGTAGAGAAATGCAGGGACAGGGGAGGTGTAAGTCCCTGAGATGCATGATGACCACTCCCTCCATTCTGCTCTATACACACACATACGCTCACACACACACATACGCACAAAGACATGAAACATTCAAACAAGTATGAGTGTAAATTCTAGGTGCCATAAGTAGAGATGGTGGGATCTGAAAGACTGTGGTACTTGTATGTGCATATGTATCTATGATAGTTCTCCAAAAAGTCTGGGAGAGAGATGGGTTAAAAGGTTGTTGTTCCAGCTCCCCAGTCTAGAGGAATGGGTTCAGACAAAATTTATATATATATAATCCTGTTGTCGTTACAGCCGCATAATGAGAACTGGGGATGAAATTAAACACTGTACATATTTCATTTCACAGAATTTACACTTTGATCTGCCAATGCACCCGTTGCGCCAATGAAAGAAATTATCAAATTTCACACTGTCTGACTGCTCTCTGTATTGGCTTGCACATGAGCTAATCGCATTTCTTATTTGACAGGGAAACCAATTCGTAGCCAAGCTTCTTGACTTGGGGAAATGATTGTATCACTCGATGCGGATAATGTTTTGTGACGGGTATGTCGATGGATATGCAGAAAAGTTGTTGTAAGACTCATGCTTCATGTCTGAATTCTGAAAACACCATTACCGTGCTCTTACAGACCCATTGTTGGGACCAAATTAGGTAAACACCATTTCTCTAATGATTAAAGTTACCCCCCTTAACAAACAGCAATAAACATACAAGTTAATATAAGTACATTAGCAAACAGTAATAAAAGCCTTCTTGGGATGAATCAAGCTGCTCATACCAACCATAAATATGGCAAAAATTGGATCTACCCAAGTGAATGTAACCGTGGCCATAAGCCTGTCCAAATTCCATCACATGCAATGTTAGTAAATGTTTGCTGCAGTGCCAATATACAAAACTGTATCCAGAAATAACACAGATTAAACAAACAACATGTGTACGGGCAGTTATCAGCCACCTTTACTGTGATGATATAGTGAAACATCAGCAACGAATCAGTCAACCTCAGACATGAGATGGACAGCGAGTGGCCAAGTTGCTTTTTCACTGGCTTTCATTCAGGGAAAATCACACAAAATTACAGTGCCGAGTGCATCATCCAATCATCAGTCTTTACTCTCATTCTTATATACCAATACGTACACTGCATAGAGCCATTACACCTGTCTTTTTATTTCACTTCACAAAGGGCTGGGGTAAGACTGAGCCTTACTGATTTTCTTCTAAAAAAAAAAAAAAATCAGTTATTTAAATGAGCAGCTCTTCTCTTTCTCAGTCTGATCAGAGGAAAGAGAAAGGGCCACAAATTGATTCTACACCAAGGATCTCCAATTCTCCCAGCATTCGACATACATTTCAAATGGCCCTGAATCAGATGTGAAATTGCACTGGTTTAAAGCCTAGAGAGGCAGTTTCATTTGGGGGATGGGGTGACACAGTTAGTTGCTAGGCTATGGCTGTGTGCCAACCGTGTTTATCAGCCACTGTCAGGTGTGTAATTACCCTCCCGATTCTCTTGATAAAAACAAAGGCAAACCTGCCAAATCCTCACGGTCAAACTGTGCTCCTAGTATGTTCTGTACATACAAATTCAACAGCTTAATACTACACAGCTTTTAGTCAGACAATCAGGCATGCTCTGTGAACTATGTAGGGGTATATTGACTCAGACATACATGCAGACAAACACACACACACACATACACATAGGCACGCACATACACACACACAATCTAAGATGACATACACACTGCTCATACAGTTTAACAATACCTGTATAAAGTTATATTCAACAAATGTGCCCTTGCACTCACAAACCACATACAAACACACACACACACACACACACACACGTATATTAATACCTTCTATAAACTTTCATTCTTTGTTGATTAAAGAGTGTGTTCATTAGTGAGAGCTCTAGGCAAGCTTAAGAAAGTCTAATTACTGAAGTAGTCCACATCTCCATATATCACTTAATGAATATGGAAATATCACGTGGGAATGATAAAACAATGTGTACCTGAGCAGTGCAAACACTCACATCCAGAGGACTTTAAGATCAGTGTAGCCATGCTGTCTCTCTTCTCCTGTAAAACAGTGAGCTAACTCTAGGCCCACAGGGGGTGAAGGAGGGCCATATTCACACAAAAAATGTACCTTTGCATATTTTCCAGACATGCACATTACCTTTGCAAATTGGCTAAATGGTACATTCCACATGGTATGTTTGACATAGTGTGAATTCAGTGTGTATAAAGATGAACATAAATGAGAAACTACAAAACAAACTTTCATTTCTTTGTTGTTGCTTTTTAAAACTTTATTACGCAAACATGGCTCAGCAATCTGTGCTGGCAAACAGCATTTTGGAATTTTTTTCTTTTTTCTCAGAAACATAGCGTCTTTCAGAAGTCTAAGGTTTTGGGACTTCATCTCCGAGAAACATTCTTTTGAGTTTATCAAGAGGTATCCCAATCTCTTCCCCAAAATGACCTCAAATGCCAAAACTGCTTTAGCTAAGACAGCCTCAAAGTTTGCATTCTAATGACAAAGTTTTGCTTTCCCCCATATATACCATCTTCATGTTAATGACTGCCACTAACTGAGCGTCTCAATAATTATTCATAGTTAAAATGAAGACAGATGAGTCTCAGCACAAATCAGTGCAGAAGAACAGCATTTTATATCTTGTCCGCTTACTAAATTGCCTTTAATTGCAGATGAAATTATTTAAAGTGAAGAAATTAATTTAATTACCGTACATTTCCAACACTTGAAGCCAGAATCAGCCAAACAGGAGTCAAGATCTCTCTTTCTCCACTCTCTTCTTTTTAACATAGCTTAAATCCCTCTAGCAGAGTTAAGATTATAATTATTCTATAATAACTATACCAAACAAATTCTGCCCACAAAATAGTTTTCTGGTTTCATTTATTAAATGAGAAATGATCAAAAACCCCCTCACACACATTACCTATGCATGTATATGACTACACTGCAAGCAGATACAGCAAAAAGTTACTTTAAAACATTTTCCAAGAAGTTTTACATTTTTTGTTTCATGTGCTCTGAGCGTTTCGAGGCGAGAGCTCGATAAATGGCCCTAGCAGGGAAAACGCTGTTTATGAAAAGTCAGAGGACGTGAGAACGCTCGTTTTTATATTAGTTTCCTTACAGCCTCCAGGTCTGTCTTGTTTGCCTATATTTTTAAATCAAGCCTCCAGTAGTTCTATGTCTCTTCTTTCATCTGTCTCTGTGTTCTTTCTTTCACTGCCATCATGCTGTTTCAATCTGCTCCCTCTGCTTGTCTCTTTATCTTGTCTCTCTGTTGCTATATTTCTTTCTTTTAATTGGACAGTGCTTCTCTCAGTCACTCTTCGGTTCTTTGACTCAGTTTTACCATTCCATCCTATTCTCTCTTTCTTCAACTCTTTCTTCATTGTTGTCCTCCTCATTGATCTCTCAAACACCCTCTATCTATCTCTCTGTTCATTACGTGCGTCCTACATCACTCTACTTCTCATTTAATTGTTCACCTTTTTTCTTTCCCCTATTCCTCTCTCCATCTCCCTTGTCAAGGTTTCTCAGCTATTGGGAATTTTCAGCTAAACTGAAATATCCTACATTTATTCCAATATACTGTATGTTTTTCACGTAAAAGCTCATTTTATTTCTTCACTTTTACCTGCAACTTCGTAAGTTGGTACAAATATATACTACAAACTATATACTATATATATACCAAAGTAATGCTACCAACTATTATGAAGAGTGTTGACCTTCAGTTCACCAAATCAGCACACACCCCATCTATATCCCATCAATGCCAAAGAGAATCAATGTTATGCATGTGCGTGCGTGTGTGTGTGTGTGTGTGTGTGTGTGTGTGTGTGTGTGTGTATGTGTGTGTGTGTGAGAGAGAGAGAGAGAGTGAGAGAAAGAGAGAGAGAGAAAGAGAGTCCCCTCATCTCCAGAGGGTATCAGCTGTGTAGAGGGAAACAGTGACAGTTCTCAAGCCTTCAAAGTAATCACTGTCTTCTACTCAGTCTGAGGAAATGAAATGTGCTTGTTTGTGTGTGTGTGTGTGTGTGTGTGTCTGCCATTCCTCTTTCCCTGAGGTCAGAGGACAGTGAGGAAGAGCATTACTTACCCTTGGAGGAGTCAACAGCAGTCCACACACCCTTATCCCACAAGGAGGGTGTCATACTGAATATTCTCTGATCTCTTGACCTTTTGACCTTCAGACTCTTATCTTATTTTCTGAACTACTGGTACCACATGAAATCAACATTTAGTTGAACATTCCAGTGGTGCATTTAGGACAAATGTCCCTGTGTCAGTTTGCTGTTGTTGTATGAGTAAATGGCATATCTGAATGACAGTGTAGTGAAGAGCCATTTATGTGTTTCCAGCTTGTAAAGTAGCCTCTCTAAATTCATAGGTATCAGCACATTTGCCTCCTCTTCCTTCTCTGTCCTCCACAATCGACGGATCATTTTCCTCTCTATTCAAATATGAATAAGTTCAGTTCAACTATGATAAACTGGATATGACCATTTGAAAGCAGCTTGTGTGGCAGGCCTACCTATTCCAACATACTACCATCAGCACAGTAACCACTGTGGAACTTTATCACAACAACTGTTTAAATAACAGATTCTTGAATCATTTTATGTGCTTGGTAAGTGTTGTCATGGCTGTATCATTGATCTTGATTTTTTGTAAAGGGCTCTATTCATTCTTTGTCCTGATAACTTGCGAAAAACACATTTGTCTTCTGTGTCTAATGAGATACTTATGACACCATGGATACCTCCGGACATTTTTTTTAGAATTACAATTAAATTTGTTTTCATACAGAGGCATCTCTTACAATGCCTTAGGCTGATAAACCGGAGAACTTCAGATTTATTGGACTGGAACTGTGCCAGTGACACAAAATGTTTTTAAAGTGTGGCCTATGTTAACATGGGTTTTCTCATTTGTAAACATTGTACATGTACTGTGTCACAGAGAACCTGTGGGTCAACTGATTTGTGAGTCAGTGTTGCATGTACATATAGAAAGAGGTTGAACGGTAGGCTATACGTTGATGGCTGTTGATAAACACAGATGATCAGACGATCACAGCAGAATGACTGCTTACCTCAGGGAGCAGCAGCTGATATCTGTTTCCACAGTAGCGTTTACATGGTCGTGGGACGTTGAGCATCGCTGAACAAACAGGAGATGTGATAGAGAATGAGAAAACTGCCCAGAGAGACAGTGAGAGAACTCACAGATACACAGACATACAAACAGGTACATGCTTAGGCACAGACATAGACGCATGTATGCATGTATACACACCCACAGACAAACACATGTGTGCACGCATAGACACACACACGCATACGTGTGTACATGCACACAAACACACACGCGTGCGCGCGCACACACATACACACATCACGACTAAAACATTAGCAAATAGATCTGAGCCACACACGGGCAAGTTACTTTACAACTCAAAAAAATATATATGAATTTTTGAAATATGAATGAAATCAATTTTTATATAATTTTTTATAGTTATTTTTTCATAATTTTATCATTTTAAACCAAGTTAAGTTCACCTGGCAAATCTTCAGCAGGTTATCAGCAGATAAGACACCATAGGTAAGATAGTCTGACATCTGGAGACAAGACTGAAATGCATCAAAACATACCATACAAGGCAGTGTAGATAGAGTCATATCATTATAAAAGTCCAAAAAATTGTTGGATTCTTTATATTAGAAAACTGTTGAAAATTGTTGAAATTGTCAATTATACCATTCTGAACTGTGGGGGTTCTGTTGTTTACCACTGTGCAAAACAAAGAATTAGTGTGAGTGCTGAATGGAAAGAGAGAGAGAGAGAGAGAAAGAAAAGAAGTTGTTTTTAAGGAGATTTATGGATAAAGAACATATGTGTCCAACATTCTGTAAGAATTAGGTGCTGTATTGCGTCAGCCTCAATTGCCTTCAATTTTCCAGCCAAACGATCCTCTGTATGATCGTTACACATAGATCAATACAAGTGAATAAAGACAGAATGTTCTTCAATATCATTTGCCCCGTGGACGACAATCACACAAACAGGCTTAAACACACTTAATGATAATTTAACTGTATTTTTTTTCTGTTCTCTGGAAGGTAAAATGAGGACAAGTCTTTAGAAACATTTCACCTTTTACTCTGCAATTTTTTATCTTTTGAGCTGAAGGAGCCATCTCAGAAGTGTTGAGACTTAAAAACTTTGGATGTTAACCTCTTGGTATGGAACAAAGTGAAGGCCTATTGCACATGCTCAATAATTCTTTCTTTCTTTCTTTCTTTCTTTCTTTCTTTCTTTCTTTCTTTCTGTCTTTCTTTTGCTTTTCCTTTCTTTCTTTCTTTCTTTCCTTCCTTCTGTCTTTCTTTCTTTCTTGCTGTCTTTACCCTGACAGCCAGTCCTCTTTCCAAATGATAAATGGGAGGGAAGTGGATCACTTGGTGAGGGATATGTTTAACAGTGAGAGCAGCATGCAGGTAATGAGCTCTTCCTGGGCTAAGCTAATCCATAACTGCAGATCAATGCCACTTTTCCCCTAGAACAACACGCACACCAAAGCATCTGAGGATTTTATAACCTGAAAAGCAAAAACATAAACATTCCGGTCAGCTAAAATTCCCAATGCTGCTTTCCTTCAGTTCTCAACAAATGAATAAATCCTTATTATGCTTAAATTCTTACAATGTCATTCCGGTACAAATTCATAGAAAAGTTTTCTTAATCTTTTAGAACATTCATTTATTATGTGCAGTGATTTAATTCTAGGATTTCTGTTTGGGTTTTGCTTTATGTACATAGTTTTACATGTTCTGGCAACCCTTGCTCAAAAACAACAAGGTCACTTATTTTTCAATGTCAGGCAATTCATGCTTCCTTCCAAAAACGCAAAAACGGAGTCAACAGTAACATAGTCATTTATATTCCACAACAGTTGTCAAAACTACTGTAGCGAGACCTTGCTGTTTTTGAGTGCCGGCAATATGCCTACACAGATGCCAGACTAAACACTATAACTAAATGCTTTATTGGCTCCTGTTTCTTTCAACAGTATGCCATACATGGGAGCGTTTAGTTTTCAGACACTAAGGGTAGGGTTGTACTCCAATATCTCATACCTCTCCCCTTAAATTACTCTTCACTTAAAAGACAAGACACAGCTCCAAAGATAACTCACCACTGTTAATGTTGTGAGAAGTGTTGACTGTGTACTAGTGTTGATGTAATTAGTACCAACCAGAGCAATTATGAGTACTCTCAAAACAACTGAATGTAATTGTTAACATGTAGGGATTTTTGAAATGTTAAATAACTCTGAAACAAGCTCTGTGCAACTCTTCTCAAACGAGTCATAAATTCGAATCTGTTATGTTATCTTGATAGTTGACTTAAACATCTTAAATTTAGAGGCAAGCACATCCCAGGCAGTTGACTTTAGTGGGTAAGCAGTTATCCTTTGAGGTAACAGGGATAAATTATGTAAATTTTCGGTTATAATGAAATAGTTTTAATGATTATTGGTTGTGTTAGTGCAACTGTGTGTGTGTGTGTGTGTGTGTGTCCTTGTACTTTTGAAGACAGAGGATCTGAGATCACAGTAATCACCCGTGTTGTCTACTTAAAATAATATGTATATACGCAGCAAATACTTCCATATCACTTTGAACTTTTTAATTTACTCACAGATCAAAGCGCGCTCTCTCTCTCGCTCTCTCTCTCTCACTCTCTCTCCTGTGGCACTACAATGTTACATTTCGCAGCATGCACTGGGGTGAAATTCAACAGATGCTCATAATCAAGTGAAGCGAGACCAGTAAACACTCATTTAATTGTTTCATTTGTTTGTGTGTGAGTCTAAGTTTATTCTCTGAAATTATTCTCCATGCAGTTGCTTACTGGAAACTTCTGGGAGGTAAAACTTAAAAAAAAAAAAAAAAAACTTATATACTCACAAGGTCTATGTTAATTCTTCATCTTAACATTCTGAACGCAATGGAAGTGAGTTGTTTTGGAATTGAGAGGACTCATTGGAACACATGTCAGACAGTTAGCGAATCACTGATTAGCATTACAACAGTGCTCAAACTCTGTACTCTGACAAAACTCAGACTGACACTGACTGGTGATGGTATGACACCAAGAAATGTCTTCTGCTTTCTCTGTGATCTCTCCCTCTCTCTCTCTCTCTCTCTCTCACACACACACACACACATACACATACACAGCATGTCCATTGGTTCGGAATCAGACAAACCATTTCCTGCTAATGTGCTGTCACTCACTTGTCATGAGACACCTACACACACATACACACACACACTGTTACCACAGCGTTTGACTCCAGCAATGCCCTCCAGCAGAAACTCAGTGCAGTAAAGAGCAACCGTTTCTTAAACCGCTTGTAATCCTCATCCTGTAGGACTCATTAGCAGGTGACACAGCTGTGCTTGGTCCCCCCACCTAACATCCCCATCAACACCCCACCCCGACTCGTCAAATCTCTTCTCTCGAGCATGTGTAGCTCCATTCCGCTGTCAACTGCTGTCAAACGTACCTCTTTAAAGTTTATTTACTCTGCTGCTTCTCAGCTTGACCCGAATGAATAGAGCCAGACTGCGTACCGTCGCTGTAGTCTCGTCACTGTCATCGTGTGGCTGCCCCCTCGAGCTCAACGCGTCGTTTCTAAAACGGAGAACGAGATGTAGCCTGATTATGTTTACATATTAGAGCGCTTAATGTGAACTCGATCTCTCTCTAAGTCTCAGCGCTTTTAAATTTATCAGCGTACATTAAAGATGTTTCTCAGACAGATACGTCCCCGTGAGATTCCACTGTTGTCAGGGGACAGAGAAAATAAAAGTGGTTGAGCTGACAGAGCGCTTTTTTGTTGCACTGTCGTTTTGCTGTCTCTGAACTGAGAGCCTGTCTGAATATGCATGCAAACCTGAGATGTTTCTGTAGCTAGGACACAGAAGACAAGGTTTTTATATCTGACTGAAAATTCTGGAATTTTCTATGTAACTTAATTTTGGTCTAGGAAAAGTTTGGGCTATTTTATGTTTAGAGTTATATTTAGACGTCTATGACCAGGGATCAGACCTCATGACAAGTTTAATCTAGCACAACTGTACTGTTACAGACCCATTCCAGTGGATGGAAAACAATGGTTTTTAAGACAAAGATTACTCAGAAATGAGGAGTTGGTGGAGGCATGGCTGAAACTAATCAAACATTGAAGTTGAGCGTTTTTTGTATGCCAAAAACAGTGTTCATTGCATGTGGCATCTCAATTGAAATGCATTCTAGGATTTCATACTATGTCTGACAGTGTAATTCACTTTTTCACATAACATGATAGCATAAAACATATTTTCAACAGTCAAATATATGGACTCACTGAATTGAGTCCATATATATATATATATATATATATATATATATATGCCAAGCAGAAAGATTGCAGTGAGCTATTGCACCAGCTGAAAGTGCCATCATTACAACCTTAGAGCTTTTGTTGGCAGCTTCACAGACAATTTCACACCATTGGCACAAAATGCCCATTAGCTGCCAATACATTGCATACTTGCTATTTATTTAAGACTCACGCTCTAACGCTGGGGATTCCTATTTGATGTTTGTGTTTGCATTAAGTGTGAAACGTGATTCTGAAAATGAGCAATAAATATTTGATACTGGCTATTGCCAAATAAAACTTTGGTAAATTATGAGTTTCTGATTTACATTCATTTCTAATTGGTCACTATGAATTAAGCCCTTTAAAAAAAGTATGTAAATGCAGTCAGAATACATTTACACTTTGTTCAAATGGAATAAGCATTACAACATACTAGCAGTTAAATTTCTCAGCTGCGTCCAATTATAAGGTAGTGTACCAAAATCAGCCTGTAAATATATAACCAATTTTATAACTAATTGAGTACACTTTTATCTCTTTATTAAAAAAGGAGCTAGACTAAAGTCCTAGACCCTAATGAAACACTAAAACTAAGGAAAAAAGAGTGAAATTTAAAATGCAAGTACACAAGCTCAGCCTTAACTGAATTTGGAAGGCCTAATGAACTTTTGATCGAAATGAATCAGTTGATTTGTCATTATTCTGCAGTAAACTGAGTTCATCTCTGTCCTGAAAGCGTGCTGAGACGAAGCTGTCCTCCTTTTTTTATAATCTTTCATCCAAATGCCTTATTGTTGGATTGCCTTATGTTTCATTTCAGAGTGTCATAGGCCAGGCAGAGCAGACCACAGTAGGAAGTACAGCCTGTTATTCATTTTTCTCTCAAACCACTGTGTGATGTCAGTGTTGAGGAGATTTGGGGCTACAGCCTGTTTTCTCTCTCTCTCTCTCTCTCTCTCTCTCTCTGTATTACATTCTACACTCTAAATAGCCTGCATATTCAGCAGTTTTCTAAAAGTCTCCACTTTCCAGCTCTTATCATCCTGTAACAAACTCTAAACTTAGGAATTCATCAGCTCTAATGTTAATGGGCCAGGAATATGACACACACATTAAATTATCAGGATAATAACAACTGAGCCAAATCCCCTCAGTCTACAGAAGACATTGCCTAATGGAGCAACTGGAGACTGAAAAATGGAAGTGCCCCAGAGGAAAGATAAAGCTTAGGGTAAGAGAAAAAAAGAGGAGAAAAACTTGAGAAAGCTTTGATTTTTTTTTTTTTTTTTTGCTTAAATGTACGGCAGTTCACTTAATTAAAAATGACAGATTGTTTCTACTCAGTTAATGAATAATGCTCCTAGATACTATGTTAAAGAAAGGGCAGATGAATCTACAATTGATATTAAAATACAAAGAAAATGAAAAAAGGGAAGGGAAACGAAAATGATCTAAAGTAAAGATTGTTTCTGTTTGGCTCTACAGTGTAACTGCAAACTGGTTTGTCAATGAGGAAAGCAGCTCTTCCAAGTGGTTGTTAATTTATGTCTAGTAGAGAGACCCCTCTAATTGAACGCTAAACACCATTTATATAACTATATATGGATTTATTGTCATTACAGTGGGTAACTATAAACAAATAAATAAATGTCAAAGTCCAGTGGGCTTTCATTCTATAAATAGAGCTCTCAAAATGTAATGACCTTCATACATTTCCTTTCCTGTATTTATCTTTTTGACCGCCAGGGACTTCCACCTTATCTTTATATTGCCCCATTACCTCAAACTGTGTGGCTATTATATGGGCACAGCAGTGGAATATGAAGATTTAAAGCTGTCTGCATATCACACTCTTCTCTATCAGAAACCTCTCAGTCTCACAGCTGATGCATTTTCTAATCGTGGACTTTTATCAAGAGGAAGAGAATGTCCTTCATAACTTCTCTTAACAAGGTAGACCACCAGAAAGAATGGACAGAGATGGAGCATAGAGGGCATTTGTGCCCCATGGTAGACACATACACACACACACACACACACACACACACACACACACTGAATATAAATTGGATCCTACTGGGGACTGTTTCCCATTTTTAAAGGAATGAATAGTAATATAACTGGTCACAGGTAAAGACATCAAAACCTAAGACAAGTTTATAAAAAACTGCTTTCTTTCAAACAATTCAAAATTTTAATCACCACTGGTGTCATGTCATGATGATAAAATGTGTATTTTTTGTAATAGCTACTTGTGCTATAATTAGTTAGGCCTCCACACTTAGTTCAACCACCAAATGTGAATTAATAATTTATCTTGTTTCAATAAATATAAATATATATATATTATATATATATTTATATTTATTGAATATATATATATATATATATATATATATATATATTTATATATATATATATATAGTGCAGTATGTTGATTCCAAATATTGGAATTATTATTTTATATACCCCGATAACCAGTATCTCTTGTATCACTTGTCAAAACACGGGCCTATATGTGACAATCTTTTGTATTTTGGAGCTTTATACACTCTGTATATAAGTAGCTGAGAGGAGAGAGAGAGAGAGAGAGAGAGAATGACTGCGTGTGTGTGTGTGTGTGTGTGTGTGTGTGTGTGTGCGAAGAGTGTGTATTGAGCCCACATGGTATGAAGTTTCTCATTTGGCCTTTTGCACGATTCCTGGTTTAGGCATGACACACGCTGTGGCAATGAATTGTAGGACCAAAACATTTATGAGGAGAGGGGGGATGAACAGTTTCCCTGAATGGAAGCTACTGGTAATGCCTTTATGCCCCACACTTATCTGCAAAGTTCCCGAGAGGACTTAGTGTAATCCTGCCCCCCTGCTCCAGGCACAATGGTTTCATTAAATAACTCGACAAATTCTAGCACAAAGGTGTTTGTCATATAATGTAACTGCTGCAGACAGACCACGAGTAACACTATGTAAAGCGCCCTATCACCCCTTCCCTCTGCTCCTCCCACATCAAAAAAGGCATATTACACATTACACATTACACAGACACCCTCCAGAAGAACCCTGCCATCAGCAACAAAAAGCATTACATACACTGACTAACCAAGTATGGTTTGAGGAAAGATTAATTCAGATTAATAGAACACAATGTGTGGCAGCCTTTTTGCTTCAGACAGAAAGAGCAGACAGTGGTTATATTTAAAAAGGAGTGCCTTGTTTAGACGATGTTTGTATTTGTGATAATGTGAAGCACAGGTTAAGTTATAATCATGTATCTGAGTTTGGTTCTCTCCACTAGTTGATGCCTGATTCGAAGTCTCAGTCCTACACTATAAACTGTTTCATTAGATACATAGGCTGTCTTACAAATCAAAATAAGTTTAAACTCCCTTCCATTTTAATTTAAAGTGTCAAAAATACTCTGTCTTAGCTTATTGCATCGTGACAGTGCATACTGAAAATGTTTGGGTCAGTGAGTTTAAATGGCTTTCATGTTTGGACATTTTGTTATCAGACATTGGTAGCAGCTCATTTTGCTCTATGTAACATTTAATATCCCTATATGACTCCACTTATGTATTTGATCAGCAAGTGGTTACTATGGTTCAGTGACTGTTAACACAATGATAAGTGAAATGAGAATTTAAATCAATACATTTCAAACATTCATTTCATCCTCTTATGAAAGTAATTAATGCAACTTAGAAATGAAAAAAAAAAACCTTAATAAACTATCAACAGGATGTAGTGTCTGAGAGACACAAGGGGCTGTAGTTGTAACTCCTGTGGAATCTTACATGATGAAAAAAGTAATTAAAATCATATAGGATACAGGGATATTTAATAATAACAAGAAGAAGAGGAAGAAGAAGAAGAAGAAGACTACTACTACTACTAATAATAATAATAATGCCCCCCTTCCAGCATGATAACAGGTATAAAAACCTTAATTGTTCTGGTTGTAACTTACAGTTTTTTAATAGTTGACCGGCTAAGGACTGACATAAAGAAAATGAATAGAAAGACATGGGTGGCATGGGCGACATCAGTCATCCAAAGGCTGACCTCAAAAGACTGTATACCAAGAGAGGTGACATGGAATGTGAACTATTCAAACTAGAGTGCACATATAACTAATATACTCATGTCAAGTGACTATGAGTAAAGACAAGTTCACTATGCTAGTGAAGGAATATAATGCTAACAAAGCTAAATACTCTCTCCAAAGAAAGCTTCTCAGGTCTAGGCACTCAACACCAGAAGACCATCCTGAAACAAAGTATTATATTAGTGAACCATCCTGACATTTTGCTGCACAGAAAAGATAATGTACAACACCTCTCTGCTTTCTCCCAATTAAACATTAATTGGCTAAGATCAGAGGTTTGTTTTGTTCTTGTATACCCCTTAGGTGAGAATATGCAATCACAACAGCTGCCCTGGAACACCAGTTCCCAATCTATTTGGAATTCCCACACTCATCAGCATTCCAAAAATGGTTCCATCAAACAGGCTCTTCTCCCAGTCAATGCGGCATCACTGGTATTTGTATGAAATATTAATGGAAGTTTTCCTGTCATTCATTTGTCTCTTTTCTCCAGTTAGGCGAATAAATGTCTTCTCACTCAGTCTGGCTGAGGAATAAATCATTCTAAACAGAGATCAGAGATTTCAGCACAAAGATGAACACTGCAACAGAAGCGAACTTCTACACTACCTGTTCATGACAACATGTTTTCTCTCTCTTCATTTTTCTCCCTCAAGCCTCCATCTATTGATTTGTACTCAAATGGGCAAAGGATAATCCTGCCTGTACCCATAATGTGTTTCAGACAGATATGAGCAATTAAGAGTCAATGTGCTTAGCCACCACCCCAAAGCAGAGAAATAACACCACAATCATCAGAGAATTAACATCATTCAAACGTGAACGCAGCTTAAACGTTTTGACTGCTGATCCTGAATTTCAATCACAAAGTGAAGGAACTGTATGGTTACTTTCCAAACTTCAAATAGTCCTGTTAAAGTGCTAGGCCCTTTCACTCAGAGGAATCTGAAGTTATCATTTTCGACAAAGCACTTTATCATTTTTTACTCTAGTACGTTAATATGGCAAATCTGTCCATGGCATTCAGAAACTCACTGATTTGTCTGACATTTACAGTAACCAGGAGGTTTAAGTTAAATGTGACCTTAAATTGCTAGGGCAGCATGTTACACTGAGTCACAGATTATTGCCAAGCGCCAGCAGACAGTGGTTGATTCATGCAGATTTACAGCAAATCAAAAAGATTTTGTAAAAAACATCTAGACTATTATGTGGAGAACTAAATACTCCCCCTCCCCCACCCCCACCCTCTTTGCTTCTCTTGTCCAGGCTCTGCTGATGTCTCTCATACACTGAAAGTTATCATCTTCTCTCTCCCTCTTTTTCTCAGTCTAGAAAAGGTCATTATATTATTTTATAGGAAGCTTTTTTTTTTCTTTTTAAATGATGACGTACATGCTCATGGAATGATCTGCTTTCCCTCTTTCAAGGCTGAGATTAATAAACTGTCTACTCAGTGTGGGTCAAACACTTAACACTTGAAAGCCTTAGTTTCCCTCCCACTGTCATTACACTCCATGGCAACACACCATGGTAACGCACCATGGTAACAGCTTCATCACTAATAGTATGTGAATTAATAGATAAACATGCAAGGTTCTGTGCTAACTGTAAATGGTGTGTGTGTGTGTGTGTGTGTGTGTGTGTGTGTGTGTGTGTGTGTGTGTGTGTGTGTGTGTGTGCTCATATGTGGGTGTGTGTGTGCACAAACTCTACATCTGTGAATCTGCTGTTGTTGAGGAAAAAAATATATATTAATTCAGGCTACTAAGGCTAAAGAATGATTCCCTTCCTTCTCTCTCATTATTTCAACTTCAGGGTGAACAAAGTTCAATGGATTGTTCTAGAAATGTCAGTGCACACCAGATTAAGGGCAGAGCCTTAGTTGATTAGGTTTGGGTTGGAAAACATAAAATTGAGTCATACTGGTGGTAGAGAACAAAACATGGAAGAATTGTTTTATAAATATGAATTTTTGCTTGTGATATCATCAAGAGCAAAATTTTCACTTTTTCATTATATTGGAAGAAGGTTAAAGATCTCTGAGAAAAAAAAATATTTCTGTTTGATTGAAACAAATGTCCATTTACTTTCTCTGTGAGAGTAAGAGCTTTTCAAAGTTTGCAAACTGTTTTAAACATTTATTTCTGTTATATTATTACAATAAAACATTATGCTGTCAAATGGCTCCTCTAACGACATGGTACAATAAACAAATTGCCAAAACAAATGCATTGTTTTGGGGGAGAAACACTAATGCAAGCATTCAGTCATCCAGATAAACGTTGCCCTGCCAAAAAAAAAAAAAAAAAGCTGAGATGATGTCTGTTCTGTGTGGCATTGTTTTCAATGGTCTTCTGTGACCAGATAAACACAGTCAGTGAAGCTACTGACTATTGACTGCTCCATGAGATTAAAAGGTAGTATTAGAGTCTGACTACACAAATATACCAAACATACACTAAGAATGGAAAGAGAGACAGATTGATTCAGAGAATGTAGAGCTAAAATTACACTACTTCTTACAACTTACAGCTCTTGCTGACCACTTTGAAAGGGATCAGAGGTGGCAAGTAATGACGTGAGAGTACTTCACTACTGCACTTAAGTAGTTGGTGAATTGGTGAATTTAAACTTTGACTGAGTATTAACAATAAGAGCAACTTTCATATTATACTTTCATACTATACATAAACGTTTTACTCCGACACATTGACAATGGTCATTATTCGTCTGTCACGGTCAGTCATGAGCCATTGTTTTATCACTTGTTTTTGTCTTATCAAGTTGTAATTTACTGACCGCATATGGGAATACCCACAGGCATAGAAATGTTCATAGCTCATTGGCCACTGCTGTATGTCGCCGCTATGCGTCTGCGCATCCGCCATATGGGAGCATTCAAGATCCGTGAGTAAACAAATACAATGTGTATTGAGAGATGCGGACTTCTCCACAAAATTGACTGTAACTCGCTTAATTCTAAACTGATTTTCATTAAATTTGGTTTGTTATAAACATGAGAATTTGAACATGATACTGGTTACTTATTGGAATTAAATTCAGTTACTGGGAGTGGATCTAATGAAGTCTATGCCAAAACATTAACCTTCTGAATAGCCACAACTTCCTTTGGGACATGCAGGCTACGATCTATGAATAGGCAACATCAGGTATAAATTATTTAGAATCTAAGCTTTTGTGAGTTTCTTCAAAAATTGGAGAAAGAAAATGTAATCAGAAATGTAATTCCTATCTGATGCCCTGATGGAATTGAACAGGAGCTCTAAATGGTCCTGGCTGAAGCGGTATTTGCAGACTTGACACTTTGACTGAAGCAGCTCTGGAATCATCAAGGTTACGGTGTCGATGTTAATGATGAGACTAGTTATGGATAAGTACCTTTAAAAACCGAAAATAAATCAAATTAAAATAGTAAAAATTGGCACGACTGTAAATACTTCTATCACCATTACCTCAGCCTAACTGTCACATTTGACCATGGGGGTATCATGTAAACAGAACACATTTTGCTGTCACAGAAATGACATTTGCTCTGATTGAAAAGTGAAGTGATGCCGAATTCAGCTTTGTTACTACACCTAACAACTAATACGTGCAGCTTACTGTATATGTAATGTTTATAATTTTAACAAAATTATATCTGAAACAATGAAACTTTTTTATTTGACAAGTGCTGTTTATTCCCTTCTCATTAGATAGTCTATTTACCTCATATGGCAA
This sequence comes from Chanos chanos, assembly GCF_902362185.1. Lineage (NCBI taxonomy): Eukaryota > Metazoa > Chordata > Actinopteri > Gonorynchiformes > Chanidae > Chanos > Chanos chanos. The sequence goes on from NC_044497.1 coordinate 36,534,713, forward strand.
TTAGGTTAAAATATCTTAATGTAAAAATGTGACTATAACTATGTAAGGGAAAATGTACTATACTCTTCCGGTCATTATCAAAAACTAAATCCCTGCAAGACGCACAGGATGGCGACACACAATGAGCTGGTCATTATTACAAAATAAACCCCAACAGGGTGATGCATGCCTACATTATCCTGCTTATTACACGGCTACTTACTAAAGAAATCAATAATACGACACAAAATATTGATTTAAAGATGATTTTATTGATTTAAAAATGCTTTTATTGCTTTCGCTAAAAACAATAGTCCATAGCAACGGTCTGTTATTCATAGCAGCGGTCTGCTATTCAGAAATAACAGACCACAGAATGCCATAACTGACCAATCAGAATCGAGTATTCTACAAAGCCGTGTAATAAAAATAAATTTTAAAAAAAGGACTGAGGAAAAATAACCCTACTCACAACAATGTTTTGGTAAGAACTAATTTCATGAAAACTGGTTCAGAGTTAAGTGAGTTACAGTTGATTTTGTAGAGAAGTCCGCATCTCTCAATACATATTGCATTTCTTTACTGGCGGATCTTGACTGTTCCAATACGGTGGATGCACAGCGCAGACGCATACAGCAGCGGCCAGTGAGATATCTATGTTTCTATATCTATGAGAATATGACTACTTGTAGTGTATTTTAAGCACCACTGCAGTGGGAGCTGTCTGATGTGGATATACAGAAACAGGTGCAAGATCATGCGTATTTGTGTGTCTACTGACCTGGCCCATCACATAGACATAATAGGCGACTGCTAGGCTAGGGGCACCGTCCAGCCACAGGGGCACCCTAAATGAGGGAAGAAAACAAATTCAAAAGTTTTCACTTTTACTATTTTTTCTATCTCATGACAAGTTGACAACATAGATCACAGGGTGCTGCAAAGCCTCGTGCTCTGTAATCTTTTATGACAGCATTCATTGATACAGTCATTGCACCGTGGCAGAATAAGTAGCCTGTCTAGTCCACGTGATTGGTCTAGATCTGGCTGTAACTTCAGAAATATTGAGGTCAAAGACAACTTCCTGTTCAGACGTGGTCAAAGTAACTCGATTCTGATTTTCCTATTTTTCACCTTCAAAAGTAAAAAAAATTATACTTTGCCTTTTATGTAATAAAACTTTGTTAGGTATGAATGTTCAAAATTATATTTTTGTACCAAGTAGAGGAGACATTAAAGTGTCTACTTTAGCTGCAGTCCTATGTTGAGCTAACCTATGTTGAGTCAGTTTGGGGCAAGTTGTCTCAATGACTTTGGAGCAAGTTGTCACATGTTACGATCGTGTTATGATCCTATGTTACGGATCGCCCCATTCAGAATCCAGCCATGCCAGGCCCCAGCACCAACCCAACCATGCCAGGCCCCAGCACCAACCAAGCCATGCCAGGCCCCAGCACCAATCCAGCCATGCCAGGCCCCAGCACCAACCAAGCCATGCCAGGCCCCAGCACCAATCCAGCCATGTCAGGCCCCAGCACCAACCAAGCCATGCCAGGCCCCAGCACCAATCCAGCCATGCCAGGCCCCAGCACCAATCCAGCCATGCCAGGCCTCAGCACCAATCAAGCCATGCCAGGCCTCAGCGCCTACCCAGCCATGCCAGGTCTCAGCACCAATCCAGCCATGCCAGGCCCCAGCACCAATCCAGCCATGCCAGACCCCAGCACCAACCAAGCCATGCCAGACCCCAGCACCAATCCAGCCATGCCAGACCCCAGCACCAACCAAGCCACGCCAGGCCCCAGCACCAACCAAGCCATGCCAGACCCCAGCACCAATCCAGCCATGCCAGGCACCAGCCGAGCCCTGACACAGACCTGCCCAGTTCCTTTGCTAGCATTGGCTCACCTTTTCTTAGCAATGTCAGTGCAGACACAAGTCTACCAGCTCCAGAGGACATCTCGCCCTATCCAAAAGCTTGCCTGCAAAAAACAAGTTACAAAGGAAGAAAACAGCGCAAAACAGCAATTCTAACTGACACACCAGTGAAGCAGGCACAAGAAATGGAAAAGATTAAGGCACAATTTAGCAAAAGTCTTATTCAGAGGAAAGGGAGGCAAAGGGGGAGTCAACCTGCTGATGGGGCAAGTTGTCACAAGTGCGCACACTGTATTTAACCATCTACAATTCTGAACTTAAATAAGATATGAAGATGTAATGAATACAAAATATGTACCCAAGACTTATTTCTTTCATTCAAGTTTCAAGTATATTTAGAGCTTAAGTTTATTTATCATTTGGTATGACATTTATACCATTGTGATGTATTGTGACCAGTCAATGTAAGAAAGAGTGAAAAGTGTGACAACATACCCTGCTCTCCCCTTGTTACTGCTGGAGCAGAGTTTTACTAGCTTACTTTGCGTGATAGTAACGTTCGCTAATTTAATGAATAGCTAGAGTTAATGTCAGTTACTCCCACCTTAAAGTCATTAGGGAAAGTTGGAAAGACTATTCAGGTGTTTGGGGAATAACCTTCAACATAATTTTGAGAAATACACTTTTTCTTTTAAGTGTGCTGCGTGAACCATCCACTGTCTGCCTCAAGAAACCAAGCACACATTTTTATTGACATCTTAGTCTAGTTAGCCAGCGTTAGCCCTGCTTGTAATCGTCAAAATGATTTTCCTTTTCCATCCCCTTTTGTAATTAATAGCTGTAAGCCTTTGCATTTTCATTACTGATGAGTCTTATATGTATAGCAATCTGCATGCATCATGTGAGTGAAGTGTTCATTGAATACATGTTTTGTGCATGAATGCTAGGCAATGGAAATACACACCAAAAGTGAACATATACTTTTTTCAAGTAAACACATTGATGTCAGTCCAAAATTAACAGTACGGTAAAATCACAATAATTGGTTCAGTATAAGAACATTGTCCAAATGTGTTTAATGTGAAAAGAAAACACAAAGATATTATTGCTGTCCCAAGATATCAAATTAATTAGGCTATGTCATTATCACGGGGAAACAAAGTTTCGTTATTTCATGACAATGACATAAATAACTTGAGATCTTGAGAAAACAAAGAAAAATAATATGTTATCACGAGAAAACGGAATCGAAATTAAAATGTAAACAGATGGCATCTTAGGGCTTTTATAGAAAATGCTTTATGTGTCTCATTTTCTTTTGGCTTATTTTTCCAAAGAACCAGCCAGGGGGTGTTACGAGGAAGTACCCTATTAGGGCCACATTGAGGGAAGAAAATTCTGGGATTTTGAGAATGAGGTTGTAATATATTCTTTTAGCTTTAGTTTAACGATGCAGCGAATACCGAAAATAATAATTCTTCTTCTTCTTCGATCTGGCAGACTAGAGAAATTCTTGTGACTAAAAAATATTTAAGAAACATCCAATCTAAATTTGAGACAATTTAATACTTTTTAAGGCCTTTTATTAGTAAAAATGTATTTAAGACATTCAAAGACTATTTAAGCATCCGCGGCCACCCTGAATTACTCTTGCTGTTTGTGTTTAGAGTGTTATAGGTTATCATGTGGCCTGGCAATTTCTGTGTTAGTGCATGAACACAATGATTGGTGGTGGAATTGGCTGCGATGCAAGGGGCACCAGCTAAAATCTTGCCTAGGGCACCAAATTGGTCAGGGCCGGCTCTGTGTGTCTAGCTCATAGTCCGAGATACAGTGCTTACTCTGGCATGTACCCATCGTTGCCAATGTGAGTGCAGCACCTAGCAAATGGCTAAGGCATGTTAGTTACACTGGTACACTAGCTAGTCTGCAGCTAGCTAGTGTACCAGGAAAATGTTTATGAATAAAGTTTTTCAAGCCATAAGCTAGGTATGTTCACAATACATTGAGATAACAACTGAACAGTATAGTTAAAGGATGAAAACCATCCAAACTACTGTTTTTTTTTACTGCTCAATATTTTAATGATGCAGAATTTTAGTGATGGCAGATTAAGAGGGAAAAATGACCAATGAATGTACAGTGCAGCATAGCACAATCACTGACTTCTAATACAGTCCAAACATGCTAAAACTTGAGTTTATGAAAAGCCTGACCGTTAAAGACTTTCATTAAAGACTCAAATTGTTTTTTTAATGACTTATGCTTATACTGTTAAGTTGTTCTTTAATGGATGACTTATTCTCATTAGTGTATATTGTCATCCAGTCATTTTTCTGATTGCAGTTTTATTTCAAGTATTATATCTGAACACTTTTACACTGTGCATTTCATTTCTATCCTGTCTTCACTAGTCTCAAGACTTCAGACCAACAAACATGTGCTGTAGGCTATACCAAAACTCACAGAAATTATTTTGTCTCTTAGATATGTTCATGTTTTTGAGACAGTAGAAAGACAACACAAGAAGCCTATCTCTCTAACCAAGAGGGTGACCAGGGAACAGAATCACGTGTCAAGATCTTCTTGACATCTTGTCTCTGCCACTCGTTACGTGTTTTGTCACAATTTCTCAGGTGGGTGTCTCTTGGTGGGATGTCAGGGTTGTTTGTCCTCGCTCAACGGGAATCAATTTTTGCCTGCTGGTTTCGACTTTGACATATGGGCTGGGTAGAGGGAGGGACATTTTACAAGGTCTGTCCTTTTCTCTCCTCTTCTTTCCTCTCACAAACACATTCTCTTTATCTGTGGGCTAGTTGTGCACTTACTGACAAATCTACCAAAATAACATTTAGACAGATGACTTTAATCTGTTCTTTATAAAATTTCCAATGTGAAAGTTATACTTTAATGTGTATTACACTATAGATGGACTCTAGCTGTCAACACCTACATAATAATGATTGTTCTCCACTGCATAGCTGCTCTCCCCGTTTGACATCAGATAGAAGATATCCTATTGTCTTGAATGTAACTTTACTTGAGTGATGTCTGATATAGTTTGATGTCTGAGTTTCCAAAAGGCCAGACAAGGGAATAAGGGGTTGCCATGTCTAAGAGTAGTCATGGTTCATCACCTCACTGCACCTCACCAATCAAACTGCAACTCTGAAGAGAGAACTCCCTCCCATACACACACACATACAGACCAGGGTTTCTGTTAGCCAGTAATTACCTGATTTTGCCTGGTAAAATTGATTTACCAAAAAAGATAAGTTAAAAACTTGCCAGTCAAAATGTCCAGTAATAATGCTCTTGCAAAACGTAGCCATAACAAAGGCTATCCCTAAACAGGACATTTGTGTTTTGACAGCAAAACATCCCAATTACAGCACTGCAGGCTGCAAAGACACATTAGACACATTTGATCTCAAGTCAGCAGCAGAGAACATTGCTGCAATGAAAAAAAGGAGAAAATAAAATGTTACCTGGTAGCCTATAGGCTACATTTGATGCCATGCAGGCCTAGCTTTATTTTTTTTAAACAGGCTACAGATGTTACAGGTTACAGATGTGTCTTAATAGCCTACATTTTAGCGGCTAATGTTGAGGTTTTGCTCAATCGTTACTGTTTCTTTTGCTTAATCATTACTGTTCATTAAATAGTCAAACTGATTTGAGGTCATTGTCATTCTTTCGTCAACCTAGGTGTACATTATATTTGCATTTGTAACATAGACTGTTTTTGAAACGTGACTGGTAAGTTTCAGATTTGTCCGGTAAAATAAATTCTTTCCGGACATGAGGCTGGCAAGAAAAAATCCTATCAGAAACCCTGATACCGACATGTACAAACATGCCCTGGTAATGTAGTTTTCAACAACCTGTTATCCCTGTCTTTCTGCACTTTCAGTTTCAGTAAATTTTGTGAAAGAGCATGCCAACTGACTGCTTAATCCCTAATCAGCCTACAGTGTGACCACTGTCTCAGTTCTCCCATACCACTTTTGAATAATGTGTAATATATAGTCACCAGAAACATTCAAACAGTTCACGTAGTTCTGTACTGCAGTTCCTCTCATCCCAAACTGTGTTAGCAGCACAGTGACCATTGTAACTGATGACGTGATGTGTAGACTTCGAGTAGACTTCGCAACTAAATAATGAAACCCACAGGACATATATACACAGAAGGTAGATGAGTTGAGCAGAAAACGGTGGAGAATGACGATTGAAGTATTGGCATTTGAGGCCTGTGATTAGTAGTCTGGCGACACTGAACACTGGTAGGCTGATTGTGAGGGGGAGGGAAATGGTGTTGTGACAGCAGGTGAGTTCGGTTACTGTGGTCTAGGCAAAATCAGAAGTCAGATAACAGGCGATGGTCAATGGACAGGAAGGCTAAAAACATGGAACATGGAGTCTAACAAGGAGCCAGGAGTTTAAACAAGCTCACGGTTAAACAGGAACAGGAAAGTTAACAGGTCCGTATGCTCATGCAACAGAGACTTTACAAGAAACTGACTGAAATCAAGGTGTTTACACACAGAAAGACCTAAAGAGTTCATTTACGGGGAATATGTGTATTTGATGATTAGATAATGAACTGGTTAACAATCATTAACCGGCAAAGCTTTGATTGACCGAAAGACAGGTAGGTGGAGAACGGAAGTGCGACACTAAGACTTGATTTGGACTTTAGGCCACTGACTTGAAGCTTCATTTAGTATCTAGCTTACAGACTTGAGACCTACTTTGACTTGCATGAAACTGTCTGTGAACACCTCCGCTACCCATTCTTCTCCCAAATGTAGCTGTGTGGTACTATACTATGTGTGCCATGAACTATGTACCTTTAACTGGTCAGTATGGGAACCCTAGCATTTAATCACTATGTTGGCCGTTATGTGGTGTTTTAAAGAAAGCTAATTTGTGAATTATGGGCATTGTAAAAGACTGGATTTTATGTTCAATGCTGACCTTCTTGACACCTTGAAAATTATGTCAAACTTGAAGACAGCAAGAATATTATTCATATGTAACACTTGGATAAGGGGGTTGCTGATAGGTATTCACTATTGAAACCAATGTGCTGAAGTTCACTCGAGTGCTCAGTGCACACATCTCTCAGAAATCTGCCAGTTATCACAAACTAATTCTGGAGGGAAATAAAGAAAGTCATGATTGTTATCAGGCGTGACGAAACCTCAGTCGGGGAATTAGTCTCATCTTATCAGTTGCCATTAATGTCTCATCAAACAACTTCTAATTGGCTGATGAAAGTATAATTCATTCACATTTGAGTGAACAATTAAGAGGTTTGTCTGCGAATTTAAGGCCACATGGGGATCTGCGTTTGATGGCCGAGCCACTCAGAGAGCTGTCATACCGTCCACTTCAGAGACAAAAATCCACCAACTTTCCTGCACCCCCTTTCAAGCATCTGCAGAGATGGATTCATCTGGAGAGCTGACATGACAAGTCTATTACAGTAGACTGACAGCTAATTTTTTGATGAGAAGTCCCTGGTTTATTGGAAATGGAAAACAAAAGCGGGCCACATGCTGTTAATGGTGACACAAGTAGTTTACTAGTCATCTGTTTTTCTCTCTTCCTCAATATGGTCCAGCTTTAAAAACCTCAAAAAGTATGGATATATAAATAAATAATTATTACTCCTTAAGATGTGTATAAGGGTTCATGAAATAACACAGACTTCAAAAGAAAAATGAAGCTGCGTATGACTCTTCTAAATGGCAAAGAGAGATAAAAGTCAAAGAAGTAGATTCAATCTCCTCCAGAACTGATTAACATCCTCCTTTAACTTCTAAATTTGCTTTCCTCTCAGTTGTTTTTTGGTAGCTACGTAAAACCAAAGTGAGGACTGATTGTCTGATATCCAATCCTCCATCTCCACCCCCGACATTATTATATTTGATGTGTTCTGCTCGGTATCTTGAGATTATTGTAGACAAATTATTCGCTCAAGTAACTGAATTAAATTGACTAATAGCACTGAGTGGGGATCTATGGCAATGTAGGGTTACATCAATATTTATTTTGGTGGCATAATTTGCATTGCAAAGAGAAGCAAATTAGTGCAATGCAAAACACCACTTTCTTTCAGGTCCATGAAGCTCCACTGCTAAATTGCCTCCCTCTCTCTCTCTCTCTCTCTCTCTCTTTCATACACAAACACACACACACACACACACACACACACAGAAATGGAAATTCTCCTAATGAAACATTGGCTATTGTTAGGCAGGGAATAGTTTTCTGTGGGCTGTGGTGAGACAAATGGGAGAGAGGGGTTGTGGAAGCAGACAAAAAGTAGTCTCCTCTTCAACTGACAAGAGAGAATGAGAAGTGCAAGGTCTACAGATAACTGGGTATCTACTTGTAATTCTCCTTGGAAATAGGAGAAAAAAATGGAAACAGACTTTTGATTTGCTTGAAATGAGAGACTTCTTTGCAGTGATAAATGAAAGACAAGGTTTCACTACAGGGCAGGTAACCTTTCAAACCCAGATGTACATCAGAGTGAGAAAAAAATATTACCACCTGCATCTACTCTTAAGAAGAAAATGTTAACCTGACTTAGGCTACATTAACACTGCAACCAGAAATGAGCCTACTATTTTCTTCTCAAATGTGACACAAATGAGATAGTTGTAGAGCAGGGTGAAGAGCAGAAAGCTACAGGGGGTCACATCTTGCAGGCCTAATTTGGGTAACAAAAGTGATAGCTGTGCAAAGTACTAAAGTTATGACTCTGGCTTTTTTTTTTTCTCTTGTCATCGTGAGTCGACAGCCCTGTCAATCACTCTACAGATGAACATAAGATCCACTGTATCAGTGGCTTCAGCATCAGTGATAGAGTGGTATTCCTCACAAGACTCTTTCATTGTACATTGTTGTACACAGGACATTTTCAAGAAAGGGATCATTTCTTTCCCAGAAATCTGAGATTTTAAACTGGGTAAGTGTGATGGGCCGGGAGCAGAGCTGCCCGTTGCCCAGTGGCATGACGAGCAGAGGGTATGGGTAGGTGGTCACCCTAAATGTAAAATGGGAACCAGAGAGGGATGTTTGAACGGCTGTTTGAGAAACTGGGCTCCCAGGCTGTTGTCTAGTTCTGTCAGTATATGTTGGGTTTGTTGTTGGCCCAAAGAAATATATTTATTCAGAATTGTTTTGTTAAATGATGGCCAGATAAACACCTCACTTTGGTATGGTCTTTGTTTCAGGTGTCTTCCTGGGTGTTTCCAACCACTTTATACCTGCTCACCATTCCCTGGGTGTCACAACCATCAGACAAAAATTTGGAACTTGGCAACAATTCCAACCTGAACAAAGCGTGACATAGTCCATCACCTCATTGGTCACAACATCACAAACATCCTGAACCCTTTAACTCGCGCGAAAAGAACATAACCACTAGCATGAGGTATTCAACATTCCTGCCTCGTGTTGATCAGTGACAAAAGTCTACTGAGCCATCATTTCTTTGACTGGACAATTCTGTTGCCACTAGCTATCATTTGCCTTGTAATTCACTCACAGAATGTTTCTGCGCTGTCACTTTGTTGAAGCATAAAACATTTTCCACTCATACAAAAAATGCTGATTTCTTCAACAACTGGAGTTTGTTTTTGTTTTTCATTTTCATGGTATATTGTTTATACAGCCATTTCATGCCTGAATGAGGATTGATCTATGAGACAATCCTCAGTGAATTTTGTTGAGGTCAAACCTGAGGGACAGTAAATGTAAATAGCCTTGAACATTCAGAATATGAACAGATAGTTTTCAAAAAGAGTTTTCCACTGAAATGAAACCTGTCTGCTTTCATTTACCACAATTTACCAGTTGGTGCCTATGAGGTTTCCTGGCATCGATTCCTTTTTTCTTCATGCCTGTATACAGGAGAGTGCAAGATTTCTCCTATATTGATCTGTGGCTATTATTCAAACCACAAAGCAAAACCAGAGAGAGAGAGAGAGGATATGGAACCAGTGATTTGAGTAAATGGAGTGCTCTCATTTTTGTATCATTTTTTTTCCTTCTGGAGTCTCTTCCATTTCTGCACTTTCATCTCAAAGTATTGTATATGATATTGACAAGCAGAAGTCTGTGACGAAATTGCGAATTTGTTTCCAAGCAGCCATTTAGATTGTTTGATATCTTGCATCTGTAATGTAAGCTCAGTCAAGAATGGCACCAAAGATAGTGGTGTCTACAGAACATCAAACACAGGCAAAAGGCAAAATGAGGAACCCGGGAAAGGTATATGCTTCATCTGCTGTCAAAATGTGCTGGCATTTATTTTCAAGGATTGTAATTCTGTTTCTGTAAAACAAAACAAAAAAAGGAAGAAGAATGGAAACATTATTTTCCATTCCATATGAGGAAAACAAGGTATATTGGAAATAAGTGTTTTTATTAACATGTGATTCGTGAATTAATTAAACAATTTTCATCCCATCACAATTATGGAAACATATAAATGTGCTAGACAGGGCTGATCTCTTCTTTTTGTTACCATAACTTGAGGAAAGAGGCGTGACTGTTGAGACAGGTTTCCTGTGATAAAGAGTACTCAGGAGGAACATTTGCTGAGGCATGGAGATTTAAAGGAAAGACATCACCATTTAGGGACAGCTGGGTGGAAAAATGCATAGTCCCTCAATTATGCTGTCTATGTACTGGTTTGAAATGTTGGATAGAACAGATCAGATCAAACCCTGAATTGGTTGACTGTAAATATGAATTTAAGTCAGCAGGGCAGTTTTATCAACACCAGACCACTGGTGACTTTACATAGAGGGATACCATGTCCATTTCAATGTGTATTCAACTTATTACACCTAAAAAACTTTCCTTTACAATTCAACTGGCATATCAGGTATGCCAACCTATGAGTCATTCTCGAATTTGGGGTACATTTCACGTCATCAGAAAAGTACAAATAGAACAATAGAACAATCAGTAGAACAATCAGTGGTTCAAATTAGTATATTCCTTCAACATAACATATCCACTAGTTGCACAGCTTAAACATTAACAATTTTGTTGACTTTTTAACGGAAAGGATGTGTATTACTACTTTGTATTAATACTATTATTTATTATTTATTACTACTCTCATTTATTTATTATAATTTAAAACAATTGGAAATGTATTGAGAGAGGGAGGGAGGGAAAGTGTGCCCATATGAATAATGTGTGTTGTGACATATGTAGACTGGTAATGATAATGATTTGATAATGATGACTGGTGATGTAGACTATTGGGTAACTCAGCTGACAGGCAACACAGTTGACAATATCCCTATTTTGACCCATAACTTCAGTGGTAGGCCCTGCATGGCTGACCACATGTCATTTTCTTGAACAGGTTAATGTCAAATTCGAACATATAATTGAAGTAAAATCATTAAAAAATTGTAAACCATAACAATGTACGTAACACAGTTGGCGGTCAATTAATATACTCATTGACAATGCGCTATTATAGATAAAATATTGAGAAAAAAAATTACACCACAGTGTGTTCAGCATGTCCACCACAGAGGAAAATGACATCATGTGATGTTAGTTTCATGGTGTTGGGACAAACCATTTTTGAGTTGCAGGGTGGGGTTCTGTTAGTAACGCAGCTGACAGAACTTTTGCGGACATTAATAAATTAAGATATTTAAATTATTTAAATGAGAAAATCAACTTAAAAATATTATTTTTCTTTACTATTTAGACTTTTGAAATAATAACAAAAAGTTGTGGTTGACTCTAATGGTTTTTATTCATTATTCTGAAACCAACACACCCTCAACTGAGAAATGGACACAGCAAAAACTGTCAATTTAGGAACATCATGACAAATTTCAAGCTAAATGAAGCACAGGATGCAGATAATGTTTGTCTGATATTTTAACATACTTTCCATTAATAGGTTAAATGTGATATTTTTAAAGAAAACAGATAGAATAAATATAATTATCATCAGTGGACATGGAATGTACCCCAAATTATAGAATGACTCCTGTAATGTCCTTAGCCTTGGAGAGTTTTATTACCTAACTCCCTATCAAAGTCCAAGAGATCAAAGATCAAACTAGTCAGATACCTCCACAGAAACATCAACGACTTCACTGTATGGGCTCCGTATAAACTCTTTACAAATTACATTTGCCATTGTTTAAGAGTTCACTTTCTCTTTGTTCCTGTGTAACCATCAGACTGGGCTGGACAGTGACTGCAGTCCAGTCAGTGTGAGGTGTGTTTGTGAGTGTGTATGTGTGTGCATGTGTTTGTAACAGGGTGGGTCACCTTGGAGAAGGTGGTGAGGTATTAAGAGATTAAGGGTGGCGGTTCCCCCAGTGGTGGGCATCAGGCCCGTGGTGCAGCATGGCAGGTCCAGGTGTTAATTGGCTTCAGTGACCAACGGTGCCCCAGTGGTTCTGATCTGAAAAACGAGGGGCCAGACCAGAACCAAGCCACTGCATCCTGTTATCCTAAGCCCTGAAAGGTGAAGGTCGCTCCATGGCTGCCATGGAATGAGAGATGGAGGGGAGGTGAGGTAGAGTGGGTGAGTAGAGGGACAGACAGTCCAGTCTGTTGCCTTGACAGGTCGTGCGGAGAGAGAGAGAAGATGCCACAGAGAAAGTACTAGAACATCTGTGGGCGAAGTGTGTGGGTACAGTTGGAGGTTGAGGTGAGTGGTGTGGGGGGAGCAGTGTGTAATACTGTTCTTTTAAAAGGAGAGATGAAGCAGAAGGAGGAGAGGAGCAGGGTACTGTGGTATGACAGGTGTTACCCTTTGTTGCTTGGCTCACAGCGAGATAAAGGAGGGATAGAAAGAGAGAGAAGCATCCAGAAACCACAGTCCCTTTATGGTTTATCTGCGGTTAGACAGAATGGGATAGACAAAATAAGCCAAGAGATGACAATACTAAGAAAAAAGAAAGAACTGCTTGTAAAAGAAATACATTTGCTAGAGTGAAAGTAAAAAGGATACTCTTATTTAGGAGCATTAAATGATGTACCCAAAATGTCTCCAACACAATGTAATATCATATCGCGTGTGTGTGTGAGTGTGTGTGTATGAATGATATGAATTCTTGTGGTCTTTCTACACACTATGTTGGTTTCAAAACACATGTAGTCACCCAGGGGAGCAGTCAGCTGAACGTGGTTCAGAATGTTTAAGTGTGTTTGTTGAATGTGTGTTGTTATGTGCTCTTTGTGTTCTGCTGTGAACTGTTGGAGCATGACCACATACGACCTTCCTCCTCAAACAGAGGATTTCTGACCTGTCTTATCAGGGCTGGGGGGGGGACAGACCGGAAAACAATCAGCTATGGGGTTGCTTGACGGAAGACAGCAAGGCCTTGAGCAACTGTAGCCAACGGGTGACGAAAAGATCAGAATGTGTGTGTGTGTGTGTGTGTGTGTGTGTGTGTAAGAGGGAGAGTGAGTGGGTGGAAGGCTGGGGAGGTGGTTGCACACGTGAAGGAGTGTTGGAGAGGGTGAAACAGACAGATGCAGTGCTGACAGGTAGAAGTAATCAGGTGGATTTGTAGGTTAACTTTAATTAAGTCGGATACTGAATATATTGAGCTGACTTCCAGCGTAGTCAGTACAATGCATCATAGCCCTTTGCCAGAGATATAACAATTTCTTCCTGGTTCCACATACATCAACAACTGAACTTGTCTTTCCGCTTTCTTTTGTTTATATAGGCTGCTGTAGATAACAAGTACTGTATCCTATGTTTACATTTAAATATAGTACATAAGGACAAGGAGAGAGGGGAAGACAGTGAGTGGGGAGCACAACCGGTTTCATGATTAAAAATGCACATGTAATAAAGGGAAGCTAATTAAATATCACACTAAGTCATATCACTGGAAGCAAAGAAACAAACACAGCCATGAGATTCACACATAGAGTGCTAATTAACTTTGTAAACAGCTCCTGGTTGAAACATGGGTTATTAGTCTAAATGGTGATGAATTTTGCTCTTGACACCAATGTTTTTATACTTATTGTACATCTATTTACATAGTTTTATTCTGTATAACTTACGTACATGTTAAGAAAGAGAAAATATACTTAAAAACAGCTTTACAAATACAAAAATATCTGCAATTCAGGGTTGCACACAGTTAACACAGAAAGCAGTTAGATTCCCTGCCTACTGCGGGTGTGCCCCTGAGTAACGTATGTAATCCTACATTTTTCCACTGAGCACTCCACTATATCCAACCTTATGCTTGGACAGTTCCCTCCTTTCTGATTCAGTCTGTGATGAGCCGTCAGATCTGAAGCAGAGAAAAAAATCCCTGTCACACAATGTACAATCATAAAGGTGTCATTGAGCTATATTAAGAGTTCATTTTACCATAAGAGTGTGAATAAAAGAACAAAAGAAAATGTTCTCGTCGTTGACCGTATAGCACTGCAGCAGTTAGTAATGAAGCTACTCAGTCTGTTCAGGCTTTTTTCCCGTACAATATCTAATCTAATGTGACAAATTGGGATCAATATGGAACCGGCTCAAGTATTGAAATTGCATTGGCTATTCCTCTACACAACCATGGTGACTTTGGCATATTTCACTGTGCCTAGAGTGTCTGATTAGATGAACAGGCAATGGCAAGGACAAGATGAAATACTTCACGAGCAATTGGAAGGTTTCAGAAAAGAGAAATAAATGTAAAATGTGTCTTCTGATAAAGACTTCAACTGAAATATATTTTTCTATCTTTATTGACAAATTGGGAGAACTTTTCATTCAGTTTCTCAGTTCAGGTATTTATGTGGACAGCACAAGTGCCTTAATTTAATGTTAACACTTATATTTGAGAGAGAGAGAGAGAGAGAGAGAGAGAGAGAGAAATATGCCACTTCTTTCTTTCTTTATTCATTTATTTACCGCCGCAATGGAAGGAAAAAAGTGAGAGAGAGAGAGTCTGCAACTCTGTAATGCTCACTTTAGAATAATCCATGAGATTGTCTTACATAGCCAATCAGTAAATATGTATGTTTTCACTTGGAAGTAAATCTTTTTTCAGTTTCTTCCCAATTTGCACATTGACTTTTGTATGTTTTCATGTCTGAATTATTGTCTTTTTGGTAACCGATATTTAAAACTCCCCTTTAATATATTATTTACAATGGAGTGCACATATTAATAAAACTCATTTGGTTTAAGTGCTCTGGTTAGAATAAGCAGAACTGAGCCCCAGTTACAACCTCTCTGCTGTGCAGCTCCCATAAGATTCAACAGTACTGCAAACATGTGTCTAATCAGCTATGCCATAGCACACACATACTCTCTCTCACACACACGCACGCACACACACACACACAAATGCACATACACACACACTCTCTCTTACTCTTCATGTTACTGAAGATTAAGCCATAACTCCTTTACTGGATTACTGGAAAAAAACATTTAGGATCAAATCAAATCTGAAAGCTCGGAGGCCAACATTTACCAAAGCCTTTAAATGTTACATGGACTTAGCTGGGGGTTTCTACTCTCGTTGTTTATAGCTCCAGGTGTACAGTGGGAGATCAAGCAGTCCATTCTGAGGTGAAGTAGGGAGGAGGAGAGTGGTGAGGTAGACAACAGATAAGTCTGACATTTGGAGAGGAAAACCATTGTGTTTCTAAGGCACGCAAGGTCTTAAGAGCAACAGCAAAAGCACAGTCAGTGTAGTTAGACAAAAGACCAAAGCATTGTCTTGACGCAACTACTCATTGTCCTTTCAGCTAGACAAAAGCAGGTTTCTACAGTCAGTCCTCTCCCCCAGACTCTTGTTGTCTCTCACTGACCTTTTTTCTGCTCTCTGTTCTGTTTTTATTTATGTGTCCTGTTGCCATTTTTATTTTTTGAAGCTGTAAAGATGAATCACTGTATTTTTCTGACCCGAAGGCAAAGGCTTAGAGTTGGCATGCGGGTTCTGCGAATGAGCCACCAGGAAAATAAGGCGAGGAGGTAAACCCATGATGACACAATTGAGAGAGCAGTCGAAAAACAGTAAATCTCGCAGAGGAGGTCTTAGACCACAATATCAATGTGATTACACCAGAAAGACATACTAATGTGTTGATTCGTCTCTCAGTTTCTGTTTGTGCAAATCATCTGGCTTTTCCACAAAAGATTTCTATAAAGCACATACATATATGTGTGTATAAAGAAACAAGAATGCCCGTCTCATCTTCCCTGCTCCGGCTACACTGCCACACATGCTGCTTAGAGGAGAATGCAGGCTTGTCTTCCCACTCACTGGAGTCATTTGGAAAACTAATTAAACTTCTCCAATACACTGACCACCTGAAGCTTGCACTGTGTGGCTGCTGCAGGGAGAGAGAGAGAGAGAGAGAGAGAGAGAGAGAGAGCACGAGAGAGAGCAAGAGAGAGAGAGAGAGGGAGAGAGAGAGAGAGAGAGGCACTCAAGCAGCTTAAGTCTTGTTTGCTTGGAGAATGGCATTAACTTAATTTAAATAAAAATCAGCCTCTTAATCTCGTAGAATGAAACCAGTGCAATGGCAGTTCGTTTCGGTTTTGCACCAGTTGGTATTATTTGTCTTTTTGAAGACTACACTTAGTCTTCTATATTGCTAGTCCTGTATTGTTTGCCTCTGTTTGCATAGAAACAAAAGAAGTTGTTTGGTTGTGTATGTGCATATGCAGTGGTGAGGAGTTTTTTGTTTTGTAAAGACTTCCAGCTAAAAATGAAATCTGTTTGCTTTTTCAACTGAAATTATCCATCTAACTTCACAGTATAAATATCCAAACACCAGGCCATCATGTTAATGCAGATGTGTTCATAATTTTCATGAGAAATAATTCTCTAACCACTTTGTGGATGTGGGAAAATAACCTTGTGATGCAGGTCACTATGACTAAAACTACTACGACTACCACTTCTACTAATGGGGAATATTGAATTTGTGATTAGGAGAATGCTAATTAATGTCTCTATACTTGCCCCTCTACTAGTGTGTGACAGAGTTTACAGACAAGGCCTTGGGAAAATCTCTCAGAGAATTTGAATTTTCCACACTAGCTTTTACCCCAGTCATAACAGCTGAGATCTACACCATGAACGCTACATGTAGGGCTCTTTTTTTTTTTCTTTCAAAGGGATTTTTTGTAAGATAAATTTTGTCAGTGACCTGCTGTTTGGCTAAAACATGTAACTACAGATAATAATCCCAATTTAAGACAGCTTTTTCTCTTTCTTCCCATGTATGGGTAAAAACATCTCATGTGACACACACTGCATCTTCATAGCTGTGAGGCAGGCTATGTATACTGTATGAAGAATGTTTGAAGGATTCAACAGACAATGCCATGAATGTGAGTTTGTACAGATGTCTGCAGTAATTAATTTGTATTCTGTCTCTTAATGCCTTCTTGGCCATCTCTTAATGATTTATAACTAAGCTTCTTTAATTCATGCAGAGTTGCATTTTTCAAGATTTCTAATGAGTTGATTTATGGTTTATGCATGACGGGTAACAACTCTTCTCATAGATATTAATGAGAGTGGGAATCATTTTAATTCACTGATCCAGTTACACATTGTCATTATACAATATTTATAAACAATCATACTTACTTTTTCACTAAAACAGCCTGCATACCAGCATTTAACACATTAGCCTGTCATGGGACTGCAGCAGTTACAAAAAAAAATAAATAATAAATGAGCGTTTGGTCCAAGAATAGTGTCAATGTTTTACAAATTTTCATCTATTTTGACTCATTTTTTTCTTCCTTTTTATGAAACGGTTGAATAATAATTTCATTCATTAATTCCTCTTCTGATGGAATATTGTCAAAAAATGGGAGAGGAGCAAAATCCTTGGCTTCAGCCCAACTCATTAAAACTGAGCAATGCTTTATGGTCCTGCGTTTTTTCATTAGCTGTCAATACCTATCTACAAGTTTAATGAAAAATAATACAGTAATGACTTATGATTATGTATCTCTATAAATTCTTGACACAAAGATGGATTTGGGGGGCTTGGAGAGAGAGTATGCATGAATGCATGTATTTTGCCTTTACTGAACAATGTGCTCAAGAAAAATAATCGGTTAGTAGTAACTCCATATGGCTGCTACCGCTAAAGACAGAGTCAAAACAGCAGAGGAAGCAATCATTCTCAAAGGGAAATCGGTTCAATAAAGGAACAAAATGTACTGACGCTTACTGCACATTTGTGAAAACTTTCATCCTGGAGTTGTTTTATGCAGTGTTAAAGCCAACATTGCTGCAATTACTCCCAAGCCGGTGCCATTTCGAGTGCTCTCATAATTGCATTCACACTGGGAACAGTGGATAATCGGAACACTAAAAATTCTGTTAATATGGTTCATAATGACATTAGTTATGCATTTGCCAGGTACTTAGTTGAGGTACACTGGTGTGGAAAAAACTTTCAATATTCAGAGCCTCAGATCATCCAAATCAGATCTATCTATCTATCTATCTATCTATCTAGCTATCTATCTATCTGTCAAAATTATAGGAACAGGAAAGGGAAAGAAACTTAAAAGTTTAAAACTTAAAAGAAGCTCACACTGATATATCTTCAAACGTGTTTGTGAATCGTTGTCAGCTGCATTGGAATTGAAATACATTTAAATTGACATTCACTGTAGCTGTATGACTACTGCTTTAAATGGCAGTGATTTGATATGTTAGGATTGTTTGTTTGGATTTGAGATAATGGACGTCATTTGACAATCACTCAAACAGACTCCTTCATAAATGGCTTGTACAAGGGAATTAAGAGAATTTGCCTTATTTAAGGATTTTCTGATATTTAGAATTTTCTCACTGGTACGAATGGAATTTACAGTTGTCAAGGCTTATCATACAACCTTATATGAGTATGCCATTCTCTCAAGCTCATAACTTCATTTTTGACTGATGAATTTTATCTACCTCATTACTTTGAGGTAATTTTGAGTTTGAATAAATTTATTGTCATAATTTATAATCATAATCACGTTTATCCTGTTAGACAGTCCTCTTTGACCGTTTTACTCTGTTATTCAATTTGTTAAATATTTCAAAATGTACAAATATAATAATATGGTTAACTTTAAATTAGGCTATTGTATTATCCCGCACCACCAACATCTCAAACTGATTGTGCCACACCATCCATTACAGTGCATATTCTCCCGACTGAGCCTTTCCTTGCCTTGACCCCCTCCCATTCCATTCATCGACCACCTTGCTTTGGTGAGACTTTTTCTGTCCACTCTCAGATCTTAAACCATATTTCTTCTTTAAGAAGACAATATGGACCTTAAGTGACACTGCATTAATAGTGCTTGAATCCCCCCCAACCCCCCACCCCTCCCCAGTCTTTGGCTTTAACAGTTATCTTGTTTCCAACGGTAACGTTGTGACATGTTTTTGTTCAGTAATCTCATCTCTGACAACAGAACGTCAGTCTCCGAACTGGTACGCGAAAGTATCCCTCCATGAGGCCCAATGTGTAGATTTCGTAAAGAATGTAAAGAAGATTCACAGCCATAGGTACAATGTCTTTAACTACACTTGAACAAGACACAGAGTACTGGCTTACAACAAAGTTTACATCTTTGTATTTCATTTTTAACTTGTCCCTCTGATCAAGACAAAGCTCCTGATACCCATCTTTTTTTTTTTTTTTTTTAATCAGGGAGTACACTCAATGAGCTGTATAATATTAAGCCAAAATTCAAGTCTGTCCAAATGGAGCACAAAAAGGAACATTCATATTGAACAGTCTTGACCTTTAGCTTGAAGTTTTCAAGCTGAGAAATCCTGCTTTTCATGGTGTCCTCCAGGTCCACTCTGTAAATATTTACCTCTCTTCTCCAATGTAGACCTGGGGGGTATTCCAGAAAGCGGGTTTAGTGAAAACTCTGAGTTAGTTAACTCAGAACAAGTAGTAAACCTCCTAATAGAAGAGCCCTATAGCTTTGTTTTGCTAGGAGAATGAAGCCATAGGGCTCTTCTATTAGGAGATTTACTAACTCTGAGTTAACTAACTCAGAGGTTTCACTAAACCCGCTTTCTGGAATACCCCCCTGGCCATAGGGTGACTGTGTTTGTGTTTTAAACTGACCTACCCACAATTCTCTTAGCGATAAACCCTAAAAACATTGACTGCTGTAACTCATTACTGGGTTAATTAATCTAATTATCCTCTCAGTCCTCCATTTAAGCACTGAGCTAATCGCAAAGGTTATTAAAATCCTGTTTCAATGTCTTTCAAAGTTAGCAAATGGGAAGGTTTCAATACTCACAAGAGCATTTACACATCCTAGTATTAAACAACTGAAATGAATCTTCTGTCTGTGCTCCAGTGTTGGACTGTGGGCTATAGAGCAGTTGGTTTTTTGAAGAAACAGAGTAAGCGTGAATTAATCAGAATTTGATAATCAAGGCCAGGCTGCTCTACTCCCATTCCACCGCAGGTGAACTTCATCATTCTGTGTAATTACCAGTGTCTGGCCATGTGTGATATTGTCTCTCATTATGCCTTCCAAAATCTCTCAATGCAGCCGAGGAACTAGAAAATTACTGTTATCGTTGGCTGCAGGGAGCACAGCATCATTGGCTGTGGTGTTTGTGTGTGTGTGTGTGTGTGTGTGTGTGTGTGTGTGTGTGTGTGTGTGTGTGTGTGTGCATAAGTATGTTAAGCACCTCTGGTCACCAAAGAAAGTGAACATCCACTGATCTCAACACAAGGAAAAACCATACATAATGCAACATGTCTTTTCTCAAACAATTTCTCACATTTCCAGATATATGGCATAAAACATTTTTCAAACTAACCAACACAAGTGGATAAAACCCTATTGTTTATAAAAAGTAACCATAATAACCTTTAACCATAGCTGACAATCCTAACCTTAATAAAACTCTTGCATCAGCATTTATGTATGTTCTGCCACTGATGTCACTGTCAGGACAATGATCAGTGTAGAAGAGAGTTATTGTGCACATTACAGAGCAGTGTGTGTGAAAAACTTGGGGTTTGAAATGAACCAATATGCTCTTGGAAGGATACAGTGAAAGGTCAGTGAGCTGGGAGCTGACAGAAGAGTAATAGGACAATGAACTCAGTGAGTGAGAGTCGTGTTTCATGAGTAATGACATTAGATATCCATATTCTACTGCAGTTCAATACTGTCAGGTTAGCAACTACTGCAGAAATCCATCTTCCTCTACACTATGTTCTTAAATAGTAATAGGTAAAAATGTATCTATGTGCGCTTTCTCTCTCTCTCTCTCTCTCTCTCTCTCACTCCTCCCCCCCACCCTCTCTGTATGTGGTGTATGTGTGTATGCGTGTGTGTGTGTGTGTGTGTGTGTGTGTGTGTGTGTGTGTGTGTTTGTGTGCATGTGTGAGAGAGAGAAAAATAGAAAATGGAAATATTTTCCAAAATCCCTATTTTTGGCTTAAAAACATTATGTCTGTAAAATGAGAGAGAGAGAGAGAGAGAGAGAGAGAGAGAGAGAAAGAGAAAGAGAGAGTAGCAGTAGGGAGAGCAGCAAATCTGTGTACACAAAGAGACTAGAATATACAATCCCACACTGTCTAACAGTACTGCCAAGCCATTTGGTTTTTGTAACTTCTCTGCTTTACACTTTGACAGCTTGTAACTTTGGAAAGGTAGCTTCATTTAATTAAAACCTCTGTTCCTACAGAGAACAGTCCCCAGGGCCAAGTCATTATTATTTGAGCTTTCTGGCTTTGACAGTGTGGAATCGTTTAAAAGGCAGATATCCAATGCCTACCATGACTATGATGCTTTGCCCAGATGCAAATTGTATAATTAGTTAGATTCTTATTCTCTCCCCCATTAAAATGGTGGTTGTCTCTGTCATTGTGTCTCAACTACTCTCAGGCCTGTTGGTAGTGCTGTGAAATTCATTCATTCACCTCAGACTGAAATGTTTTTCCCTAGAGCTCTCCTTTCGTATTTTTCTTCTGTTGTCCAGAGTGAAGGGAGCATTCAAAGTATTTTATACATTTTAAAGTGTTTTCAAGAGTAGAGAGGAACAAAAAGAAATTTACATATGCGTGTATGCACAGAGCAAGCCATCCACGGCACCTAAAACCACTTCCTGACTTGTGACACCTAATGACAGTCAGCTACTTCCTGACTTGTGACACCTAATGACAGTCAGCCACTTCCTGACTTGCGACACCTAATGACAGTCAACCACTTCTTGACTTGTGACACCTAATGACAGTCAACCACTTCTTGACTTGTGACACCTAATGACAGTCAACCACTTCCTGACTTGTTACACCTTATGACAGTCAACCACTTCCTGACTTGTTACACCTAATGACAGTCAACAACTTCTTGACTTGTGACACCTAATGACAGTCAACAACTTCTTGACTTGTGACACCTAATGACAGTCAACCACTTCCTGACTTGTGACACCTAATGACAGTCAACCACTTCCTGACTTGTTACACCTAATGACAGTCAACAACTTCCTGACTTGTGACATACAGCCCGTTCTCATACAGCTCTCTCACTAAATTGCAACCTTGGGGTGTGTGTGTGTGTGTGTGTGTATGTGGTGAAAGGGTGGGGGCGTTGGGTCTGGTTGAGCTGATCGAGAACAAACATTCAGTGATCTAAGACATCCCCTGAGCAGATGGACGCTTGTGCCATGCTCTCATGAGAGGATCATGCGATACTATGTTCACATAACAACTCTCCCCTGTCCCACACTCATCCCTAAACATGCCGATTGCCACGCGCTACCCTTAATGAGACCTCTGGGAGTGGTATGTGTGTGCCACAGTGGGGAGGAAGCCTTTGTTGTAATAATAAATGTGCTTCTCTCTCTCTCACTCACTCTTTCTTTGAATGTGTGTGTGTGTGTATGTGTGTGTGTATATATATATGTGCATATGTGATAAGTGTCACAGAGAGAAAGTGAGAAAGCTGCTTGCTCTTCTCTGTGTAGCTTTTCTTTCCCTAAAGACTACTTTGGTTTACCAGTACTGAGGTCTACCAAGAATAGCACAACACAGCTTTTTTTTTTTTCAAAGGATAAGTAAGGAAAGGTAAACAGAAGCGCCTGGTTGAACTAAAACCAACCCTGCTAAATGCTCCCAGTGGAATCAGTTCCTTCCAACCAACACAGAAAAAAGAAACTTGTTTTGGAATGCAACTGAGTATCAAAAATTTGGCAAAACATGCAAGTGTAATTGGAGGCACATTATCAGATAGAGGGAGATGTAGTTGAAATGGAAATTGTTTTTGCTTGTCATACTCTCATTGTCATTTTCAGTGTCTCATTGTTCAGCATCAATAGATTAAATAAATAATAGTCAATTATTCTCCTCACCTCATATGATTAGGGAAAAAATATTTATGCATCCATATTTCTTATCAAATTCTCTTATTAAAAACATAGACAACTGATTAATCTTACACGCTGTGTCTGTCAAAGTTTTATATTGAAAATGAAATAATATCTCACCATGCCCACCTGAAAACACGACTTAGCTGAGATGATATAAAATTGATCTAATTGACCACAAAATACATGCTACAATGCACAACACCGTGTTGATTGCTTCGTGTATATTTGCATGCAAACCATAATGTATGAATAAACCATTGCAGGTACTTTTTCACAGATGATCATTTTTAATTATATCATGCTGTTAGCTGTTTTTTTATCTTTTCTATTTGGCACTGCCATGAGACTGTGTGAATATGAATTTAAAGAGTAAATCTCACAGGAGATGTGAGATGCACTCAGGCACAAGTATAAAAGGCTATCAGGCTAAAGGCATTTGACTCTTCTGGTGCACATTGAAAGTGTCCTCATAAAACCACTTCAAGGCCTGAGAACACTCCAAACTAAGCTTACTGTGGAGTTTAATCCTACATCCAGGCCTCTCAAACTCTTCTCAAAGTCCCATTGCTCTTTTTTGACAGTGCCTCTTAAGCTTTGCATCACATGAACTATGAACATCACATGAACTATTTTAAGGAGATATAATAGTGTAGTAATGTTATACTACACATCTAATACATAACTACACTGTAACTTAGACACTTTACATGTGGCATGCACAATTCTTCAAAGTTTTGAAGCATTTGTTTTGATTTTGTAAAACTTATAAGGTATTAAAAAGATTAAAGAAGTGGCAAAGTGAAACTAAACAGATGGGGAAGTCATCACAGGTTCATCACAGGACTAAGAAAAGCCAAAAAAAAAAAAAAAAAACCCAAAAAAACACAGGACAGCTGAATTCTCTTCTTACACTTCAGGAGTCTACTATTAACAGTTGAGATACACAAGCCAGATCTATGATGATCAGAGGCATGTAGATATGGATTTTTTTCCTCTGTTTTTATGTATTCCCCACCTTTCCAAAAAGGAAGTTTTACACCTAGAAATTAGCAACAGTGTTGGCTGTCTGAGGCGACCTAATGGCTTCCGTGTGGTAAACATCACAAACTCATCCAGGCTGAAAGAACGCTAGAGGAAAAACAGAGGGGGAAAAAAAAGGATTGCACATTGAAATTGAAAGGCATGAAATTAATATTTACATTGAGAGTAGGAAAGTGACAGAAAGCAGATGAAGGGTTTTCTCAGAAAAAGAGATGGAAAATATGGAAATGTACTTGCATGGTGGGCCGGCAAGTGAACAGCATGCGACTCTAAACCGCAGAGTCAGGCAAAACTACAATGGAATATTGTCTAGGGCGCATGCGAGCGTCACAATCAGTAAATGTCATTAAGACCACGTCTCACACAAACAAGCAAATAAAACAAGAAAGAGCATGCAAGAGACAGATTACACCAATAAAATTTCAGTTTTCATCCATTAAAAGAGTTAGGGGTGAAAGAGTTACTCCTCCAAGCAGGTGTTAGAAGGCCGAGGAGACATTTTGTGTGTGGCAACTCTCAGATGATGGATTAACATCAGAGGTTAGGTTTGGTAAGTCTCACTAAGGGTGAAAAAATGGTACAAAATGGAAGGGATTCTTATATTCATCCCAGTGATGGTGCACAATGATTTTCTATACTTTCCCATTTTAAACATGTGGAGTACATTGTCACAAGGAACACAAAATACAGACATGGCACAGCAAACAAAGGAAACTGTAGAGAGGTCTGAAATAAAAAAGAAAAAAAAATCTATTCTTAATCCTCTGCATCTTATTATTGTTTTCCATCCAAAGTAGGCAGCAGGGCTCAAATGAACGAGAAAATTAATTATGTGCTAACACAAGATTTTTTGCCTCTAATTACGACAATTTCAGGCTTGAGAAAGTTTGGACGGACCAATTTAAACAGAGGTTAATGAGTTCTCTATCTCAGTGGCACAACTATTCAGGCTGAACAACATACAGAGACAACAGAACATTCGTTTCAGGACGAAACAATAAAGAAACATTTTCGAGCACATCAGCACTAAGTGCTATGGTTATCTTCAGTTTGGATGAAAACGCTTAGAGGATCCAAGCTCTCCCTTGTGTAAAGAACTAAAGAAAAGTCGCTTTGCTGCAAAAAATTGGAAGAATAAGACCATCCACTCTTCCTGGGATAAAAAGAAGCCACTTTTCTTCATTAGACTAAAGTAAAGCATAATGAATTTGAAGAAGGATAATTTCACTCTACTCATCATTCTGGGACTGGTCTTTGTGAGCCTCTGACACAGGGAAGAAAATATTTAGAACAAAGTGCATGTCATTTCATAGAGTTACTTAAAAAGAAACTTTATCAATATTACATACTAAAAAAGCTAACTGAGTCAGCTGAGATGATCATTTCAGCTGTCTCTGTGGGCATTCTTCATCCACAGGACAGAACAGCACTGTAACAATCATTTCAGTTTGGTGTGTTTGGTCTCAAATGATTACTCCAGGTAGACTAACAACTTATTCAAAACATAAATTCAGTTCTTGAATGTTTACATGCAACAGCATTGGCTGTGAGTAAGTTCTCCCACACACACCTTTTTGCGTACATATAAAATCAGAGAGTGAACCTTGAGAAGATTTCTCATCTGCTGGAACTATACCGATGCTTTAATGACCAAAGTTTTGATTGTCAAATACATGCAGCTGAGCGTGTGTGAAGTTCTATACAATCACTGCAATAAGGACTCTAATAAACAGACTTCATATAATGGCTACACTAAGCACTGATTGTACCTTTCCAGAACTACCCCACCATTCAAATGAAGTATCTGATTACTCCTACACCCTCTCATTTACCCCTTTCACACTTTGCCAATTAGCCAGGCATAAAATTGCCCTGAAGATGTACAGTACATTACCCTTGTATAATAGTTGTGTTGTCTGCACAAATAGCTCCCTTAGTAACTGTTAGAGCAGGTACCCAACAGAGTGGTGAGGAGGTGGACATGGTATAAGACTTGTTGATTCCCAGCAGCTTAAAACATAAAAGAAAGCTAAGTCTGGACACAAATCCTAGCATCTACCCTAAAAACACACTCTTCACTTTATTGGTCATAACCCAAGTCCTCGCTAACTGTGCACCACAATAATAGTTATACTGTAAAGAGTATTATTTAGCCTCTTCACTCAGATTGATTGCCATGCTGCACCCAAATGCTCTGCATAATTGGTTTACATAGTACAAGTAACAACGCACACTACGCAAGTGTGCTTACATAATAAGGAACAAGATCAGCTAAAACATATATTTTTTTACTAAGCTACAATGTTCATTTAATAATTTAGCAATATTATATATTTTCCATTACATTTGGTCTTCATTCAGCTTCATAGTAACTGAACTTTGTATCCACTATGTTATCTATTCTGTCAGCTTGGCGTATGTTATATCACATATGTGGTGGCCCAGAGAAGTACACTGAACTATTCAGATTTCTGAAAGTAACTGCTTAGACAGCGTTGTCAGGTTCCATATCAGTCACTTGGTTGAAGAGTCACATGCTTACTTATATTCAGCAATAATTTCAACTCTGTATTGCATGGTTTGAAGTGGCCACAAACTTTTACTAATTTATTTATTTTGTTTTCTTGGTATGTAGGGAGACATAGACTTGCTATTATGTGTGACCTTTTCCTCTCATTTTGTTCCAATCAGAAAATAAAGAACAGAAAAGAACCTTCTGTATGCAAAATTATTTCAAGAGATTTAAAAAAACATTCAACACAAATCATCCAATGCTAAGTTGACATTAGGTTGATCTGCTGTGTCCATGCTTTATGACACCCAGCACACCAAATGAGCTGGTTCTTCACAACCAAAGCAGACTTCGCAGTAGGGAGACACCAAATAACCTAGTTTTTCACAATCTCTCCGCAGAACCAAAGAGGACTTCACAATGGGTGGACCCAGTGGTGTCATTAGGTCTGATCATCCGGGGCTATAGCCCCGAATATTTTAAGCCTAGCCCCGAATATTTTCACCCTGAAAAAAGTGTTTATAGCAAAACAACAGACAGACTGTGTATCAGAGCGGAACTTGACTTGCAGCATCCGAAGGATGGGGGAGTAATCAAGCGCTGCACAGTACACACAAAGTTGGAAGACGCACGCATCAAGATGAAAAGCTCTGGTTTTCTTAGCCCCGGACTTAGCCCCTGATCTTCTCAATGGCTAGAAATGCCCCTGGGTGGACCTCTTGACTCTGTGTGTGTGCATCATTGCACCGAAACCAATTTAGGTTGAGCATAATTAATTTGAGATGCATAAAATTATAACAAAACATACTGAGACCTAGAATTGTGAGTAGAATGGACACATATTTAAGTGTAAAAAATAAAATGTACGCAGATGTGTTTGCCTCACTTTGCAGATATAAAGTTTAGAAAGTAGGGAGAATATTTGGGATGTTCAATGATTTAGTAAGAGTTCAGTGGTCTTTGTAAGAGGGTGCCATTTTCAAAGGCTTATTCATGAATCAAATAAACTGATTGATCCAAAAACTGATTTGATGTTCTAAAAGAGTTTTATATCAATATCTCCACTGTTTGAGTTGACATCTTTGCATAGGCAATATTCTCATGCTGTCAGGCCTTGACAACCCTCTGACAAACAGCCACTGTCCTCCCCCAAATGAGAACAGCAGTCTGTCGTCATTAACAAAGGGGTTAAAGAAAGAGGACACAGATCATACTGGGCATATCAGACATTGACTCTGCATTGATCAAAATTGCTCACGACAGAGCCGACTCCAAATTTTGACTTTCCTCCACTGAAAAGAAAATAAAACAGAAAACAAGTTTGGATAAGCCTGATCTGATCTTATTTTTCTCCTCCATCCTCACCACCTGTCCCCTCCCATTCACCATCAGCAGAAACTCTCTCTCTCTCTCTCTCTCTCACTAGAACTCTTTGCATTTTCTCTACCTGACTGTCTAGTCAACTAAGCCTTAAAAAGTCCTGTAACGCCCAAGTGGCTGTGAGATGGCGTCTGTGACTTTTCAGCTCTGGCTGTTTTTCCATTAATGTTCCCCTGATGAGACTCAGCTGAGGTGATTCGCTTCTATCTGTCCCAGTCGAGTCACCAAAAAATGGGAACACCACGCTTAGTGGCCCTC
This sequence comes from Chanos chanos, assembly GCF_902362185.1. Taxonomy (NCBI): domain Eukaryota; kingdom Metazoa; phylum Chordata; class Actinopteri; order Gonorynchiformes; family Chanidae; genus Chanos; species Chanos chanos. The sequence continues at coordinate 36,563,186 of NC_044497.1, forward strand.
CCACTCTTCATCTCTCCTCCTGCTGTTGCTCTCTCTATCTTTCTCTGTCACTCTATTATTTGTCCTCTGCTAAGCCAGGATAAACTCACTGGGTAGAGAAAGAGAGAGATAGAGGGAGGGGGGAGGAAAGCAAGAGAAAGGAAGAGAGGGAGAGAGAGAGAGAGAGAAGAGTGAAAAGAGAGATGACGAGTGGAAAAGGAAGACCGGTGTGAGAGAGAAAAGAGAAAGAGTAAGAGTTGGAGTGAGCCAGAGAGATCAAACCGATAAACTGAAGCTAAGAAATGCATTGCAGGGGACTGAAACAGAGAGAAGGAAGGAAAAGAGAGATATATAAACATGGTTTCACAGTTTTTATTTCTGGATTGTCTGTCCTAGCATTCTCTGTCTGAAATGGGGAAGACAGATTACACAGATCAAAAGGAATAGGAAGATAGTGCTATACTCATCACCGCTTCAAAATGTCTGCCAACAGAGAGAGAGAGAGAGAGAGAGAGAGAGAGAGAGAGAGAATGAAACACAGTAAGATTAGGGATGTATTAAAATGAGTAAATCATAAATCATTCATGAACATATAATCAATCAATGCATGAGCTTCCCAAATACATTTAAATTGTGCTACCAATGTAACTGATATCATTCTCAATCAGAATGCAACCTTCTTCATCTCAGATTCAGCTACTAAACATCAGGTAGCCTAGCAAATATGACTAAGTTAGGATTCATAGCAGTTTTACTGCTGGAATAGATGCAGGAATATAAATCCTTATTTAAGATGATGTGCTTATATCATTCATAGTGTACAAGAGCAGTTTGGAGAATAGAGATCCTATACGTGTGAATGCACGTGTTGATATGCAACAAAATCAAATCATCAGAGAAATGTGTACCACTTTCCATTCAGTTATCACATTTCAAATGTTCCATCACTTGATGAAGACACAGTCTCATCACAATGTTGGCATATTTATATTCTCTCTCTCTCTCTCGCTCTCTCTCTCTGCACACAAAATAAACAGAACAGACATTCTCTCACACATGGGTAAACTCTTGCTCTCTCTTTCTCACCTCCCAAAAACACACCGGACACAGACACATAGGGCACAGAGTAGAGTACACACATACATACACACACACACACACACACACACACACACACACACATAAATGGACAAAGTAATGTGCAAACATCCCAATTGCATTTAGGAATAAAAACCCTGAGTCTTGTGCTTATGCTCAGGGATATTGCTGTCTCTGTCATGATGTACTTCTGTTTTGTGAGGCGTTGGGTATGCTTTTAAAAAGCAAGATGCCTGAAGATGCTTTTTAAAAACTGGAATCTTGTCTCTATAGCAGGCAATGTGTTTATTTGTCCCCCTGGAGGGAGGAGAAAATGGAAAATACATTGTTTGTATTTGTATTAGCCATTTCTGGAAACATTTCAGTACATGAAGGTTTTATCAGTAAAAACTTTAGTACACGGCCTTCTTTTCTTCAATATCAGTCCTGTATATACTTGCCACTTATCCTTTGTGGCAGACCAGACTTGTGCTGCTTAATTAGTCAATGTCAACTGAATGTTGTCACGGCCTGTGAGGCCTGAGATACAGAATATGGACCCAAACGCAGACTCTTGGGGTTGTATTGAAAAGGGTGATTTTAATGATGAAAATTCCAGCAAAAAAAAACAGAAAACAGCAGGCAGTGTTAGCAGTAACTTAATAAACAGGTAAAATGGGGCTAAGACAAAAACGTGGTTAGAGTCCATGCAGTGTTCAAAATAACTAGAGGTCAGTCCAGTACAGAAGGCAGAGGGCAAAGCAGTAATCAAAAGTCAGCAGGCACAGGTCAAAGACGAGGAGGGCAAAAACAGTCCAGGCAATCACAAAAACCAAAAGGGCAAGACAAGAGCAAAATCCAGGAAACAGGCAGAAGTCAAAAGCATGAGCAAGAATCAGAAAAACGTACATGAAAACGCGAGAGAACCTTCCAAAAGTGGCGAGGAGAATCTGGCAAAAGTGAATGGTGAGACAAGGCTTTTTAAAACACAGACTAATGATAGAATGGTGAACAGGTGAGTAGAGGGACGGCAGGTGATTGGTGCAAAAACAAAAATGTGGAGTGGAACCCAGGAAACAGAACACAAAACGGGAGAGATGGAGAATGTGGCTAAACAGTGGAAGGACCAGGCTGGATTGTGACAAATGTTCAAATACCATTTTAAGGATTGAAAAAAAAATGTTGAAGGACAAGTCACATGCAATCACTTCATTGCCCATGTTGGTCTCTGTTGCCTAAAGGCTTTGTCTGGATCTTCAAACCAGTTTCCGATTGGACAGTGGATCAAATGCCTTGGTAAACTGTGCTCTGGTAAACTTGGATGGGCTTCAGCAAGTCTTTCAGTTCCAGTTTCTCTGAGTGTTCAGAAATCCAAAAAGTATTTCATAGCCAACAACCAAGCCCTTTACCATCATCCCCTCTCTGCCCCATTTAGTGATATTATTCATTCTGGAAGAGGACTCAAGAGAGAGCAGGCACAACTCATAGGAGACAAGAACAGATAAGTGATTCAAGCCTGCCTCTATGTGTGTGTTTGTGTGTGTGTGTGTGTGTATATGTGTGTGTTTTAAGTGGTTTTACTCTACGTCACAAGTGAGAGAGATAAGAGCTCTGCAGGTACATTGCTTTCTGGCAGCCAGGTTCTGATTACTGGACCAGGAACCCACCAAGGAGCGTAGGCATCAGCCACAGTGAGAAGAGGTCAGAGAGAGAGAGAGAGAGAGAGACAGAGAAGGGGAATTGAGAACGATGTAGAGAGGATGGAGAAAATAAATGACAGAGGGCTGTAGGAACAGAGAGATTACTGATAAAGATGGAACAAGCCCATATTCTTACATCGCTCTCTCTCTCTCTCTCTCTCTCTCTCTCTCCCTGATTCTTCCCGGGCTGTGGTGCGAGAAGATGGGCAGAATGTTTTCTCGTAGCTCCTCTGTGGTACATTAGCATGATCCACGTCAGATTGGTGCAAGCAAATCAAAACAAACTCATCTCTCAGCTTCTGAAGATTACTTTGCAGGGGGAAAAAAACCCACAGCAACATAAAACAACAGTGGGCTCTATCAGTGAGCACTACTATAAGGCCAGGACTAAAAGACCAAACACCAGAGATCAGATTAAGTATCTTCATCGGTTACGGTTAACGCAGAGTCCTTTTCGTAATGCCTCCATCTGTGGAGAAGGAGATTGTGTGAAATGGGTGATCTAGTCTTTATCTTTCACACAAACAACTCATAAGATTACACATGTTGCAATGGAACTTTCTTTCCCAAGCATCTTGTATGAGACTGGGGGAAGGTGTCGTGTTGTGTTTCTGAATTATCAGCTTTTCTGTCATTTAATCCCTTCACATCTGAGCCCTGAACATTGTTTGATTAAGCCAACATTTATAGACCATTTGAGCAATAGCACCCAATACTCCTGGGAGTGAAGAAAAACAACCAAAAATTCAATGCCTTTGAAAATACAGTATCGAAGTAAAAAATTATATCACTGAATCTCACCAGCTCTGGTGTAGAAGTGCTCTGAATTATGAATGCGACACAATGCTTTGGTAGAGCAATTATTTATGTATTCATCATTTTAATGATAATTTATTTCTATTTTTAATTGTTTATGTCTTAACATTTTATGTGAATTATAATTTACATAACTATTTTAATGAAGATGTAGAATTGATCCCTTCACACTGGGAACTTGGTCATTTGAAAAGGAAAAAAAAGAGAAAAAGAAAAGATGGAAAACAGCTAATTCCCTCTGGCCCATGAGGTATGAATTATCTTTTTAAATGTAAATTTCTCTTAAGAAATCGTGCTGAAATCCTTTTACCGGTGGCACTGACGTCCTGTGCTGAGTGACAGCTGACAGAGTGCGATGTTACTGGAGTGTTTGACCTCTCTCTCTGTCTCTGAGTTACTATGCAAGCACATTATCATTAGCATAAAATAAACAGGGATTCTAATAAAGGACTGTGTGTGTGTGTGTGTGTGTGTGTGTGTGTGTGTGTGTGTGTGTGTGTGTGTGTGTGTGTGACTGTGAGAGAGAAAGAGACAGACAGACAGACAGACAGACAGACAAACAGACAGAGAAAGCATGACAGACAGATAGGCAGACAGACAGAACGGGGGAGGCAGAGAGAGAGAAAGATGCATCCGTAAAACACTTTAACCTCAATTCATACTGTACCATAGCAATGCTCCATGAGTCTTACGCTGACCAGACTATGCCTAAAGAAGATTCAGCTACAGATGGAAGTGATGGAGGAATGAATGGAGAGTTACGCTGCGAAAAGCAGGCTTTTGAAAAGCTCCAAAAGTGGTAACAGACAAGCTGTTGTTGTGAATACAGCAGCACAAAATATAAATTTGTCAGGTACTTAAGGTGTATTCTAAAATATGCAACAGCACACATGACAACAATAAAAAGACATAATAGTTAAAGAAAAGCACTTATTTCAAATTACTGGTGTTTCCACATTCCACTGACTTGCTGAACAGTACGTAGGAGTGATACAAAGGGATTCAGAAACAGCAGAGGTCAACTGAATGAGTCAACAGAATGGTTGACCAGGAGTGCTACATACAAATCAACTAAACTTGAAATATAAACACATAACGATGCATGAGAACAGAAAATATATTTCATTAGAGTGTGTAGGACTGAAGGGAGATGCTATACAATCAAACAGTTCTGTCATATAGCTGTAGCTTTTGATTCTCCAATTGCTGCAGTGAATGATAAGTTGTGAATATCACTTTCGCATATTTTACATTGGCACACATCAATAATATATTTTAGCATACATCAGTGGTACCTATACAGAATTTTGCACTGAAAAAAAAAGTTCATTAATAGACAGATGTTTGTACAGATGTTTTTAACTTGAGACTCTGAATCATGATGGGTCGCATTTTAAAATGTTGTTCTATTTTGTCAGTGCTAAATATTTCACTCATTAGTATTTCAAGGGACAGTTTGAATTTTCATAAAAATTGCATTAGTTGTATGACACTTCTTTGTTATGTCGAGCAGCTGCTGAAAATATGGAAACACTGTTGTACTCACTGGAGTAAATAAATGTCAAATAAATAAAATGAATATTTTTCTGAAGTCACTGTTATGGTTCTGGTGTTGCAGGGTCAATGTGGTAGTGTGGGTTGGGTGCTAAACTAATAATATATTCATGTACAATTTTAATTTATGAATTCATTTGTTAGTGATTCGATCGGGAATGTAAACAAAATAGTTCTGGTGTCACAGTGGTCAAAATCCTTCAACATATACAAACTTCTCAACGTACAATCCATGCCTCACCTCTCATGTCACTTTCATACTGTACATATACAATGAGAATAGGTTTTAACATTAAATTCTGTAGAATATTTATATCAATATTAATGTCATTTTGCCTCTTGGGGAAACAGAATTACAACCCACATCCATACATAAGCATGAGAAGTTCTCATACATAAGGGAAGTGGCTCAAACTAAAAGTCCAACTCTACAAATACTCTCATACTGCATTAGTTACAGAGCATAACAGCAAGTTCTGATGTAGTTGAATATTTCACCAAAAACTTGCTTCTTATAACAGTGCTTGTATTTTTGCTATTATTTTGTTGACCAGCAAAAAAGGAAGTACTCCCAAGATCTGAACATTTTCCAAGCAGCTAGAAAGCAATGCAACCTATTTCTAACAGTTTCTGTTTCAAATACTGTGTTATTGTAAAACTAACCTCAGCCTGAACAGGCACATATGTTACACAGTATTATTGTAAACATGCAGGAAAGACTTTAAGATATGTATCTATGTAAGTTTGAGGATTTGCATTATGTTATAATGGACTTATACCAAATGTGTATATCATGTCTGCTTTTAGTGTTTTATTTAGAGTTCAGTTTCACCATTGTACTTTGGAGAAGGTGACTTATCTTCCCCAAGACCTAAGCTTATAAAAGACTTTACAGTGGTTCAACCTCAGCATTGTTCAGATCAGTACTGGACCAGTGTAAGCTGTTGTAAGTTATATTCACAGAAGCATCTATTTGTGACTGCTAGTCACATGAGTTTAGAAACAGACCGTACCTGTTTCACCATCACGGACACAACCGATTTGCTTCCAAAGCCTGTCGGAGGCCACAGAACAGATAACATTACATGCGTGGATTTTCTCTCTTTTTTTTTTTATTTTAATTCTTCTCTTCTGTACATGCAAAACAAAAATGATGGGAGATGACTGAGAGGAAAAAGAAGTCAAAATGGAGCAAGGCAAGAATTGAAGCCTACAGAGGAAAGAAGAGGACAACAATGATTAATCGGTTTTTATCAGCGTGTAAGTGTTTCCAAATTCCTCTGGGATTTTAAATGTACCACCAACTTGTAGGAAAACAAACCTCAGCAGGCATCCAGTTGCCCTGGAAACAAAATATCCAGCATATCTCTTGAAAGGACTCTAAATCTGAGAACATTTTACGACAAGTGGACTCCAGCTGAAAGAGCGGAGCCATGTCTGAAGAAGGATGTTCTTAATGACAGATGTCAGCTTCACAAATCTAACATCTGTCCCTAGCATATACAGGATGAGAGAGACAGAGAGAGAGAGGGAGAAAGAGAGAGAGAGAGAGAGAGAGAGAGAGAGAGAGAGGGAGGCAGAGAGATGCTCCCCTGCTACAAACAACAGACAAAGAATCACAGAGAAAAACCACAAGTTGTGGTCCTGCATTCTGCATTCTGTTTTCTTTTAATTTATGATGAGTTTCACTCTGTCAAATTTGATTCTGCGAGAAAGAAATCATTTGTCTTTCCTAGGCTGTAATTTCTTCCACCATGGCAAAACATTTTATTAGCATCATTCAGAAGCATGGCTTTGAAAATGAATAAACACACAGCATTGCATGTGATTCATTGCCAGCTCCAAAACAATCTATTCCATTCCACATCCTTGCGTCAAGTAACAGCATACCTAAACAAACCAATGACATCACAGCCACATCAGTTTACAATCTTTCTCTGCAATTCAAACACATGAGTTAGTAATATGACATCTTTTGACACCTAGCGGTTTTTGAATTATATCATTAATATAGCAATTCATAAATTATGTTAAAACATCATTAATAATGCAAAAGACAGTTTATAAATAAATATCTGCAGGTTCTCAAATCCTTCCCTCCCACATGGATTGGTCAATTGTAGTATTTCTCATCCAGCGATGACTTTCCCATAATTTTATCTCTCAGCAGCATTTTTATAAAGTGGACTCTCCGACCCGTTAAATGAGCCAGAGTCTTTCCTAAATGAAGCGATTCGTAGAAAGCTTCAGTAATTAAACAGTTTTTTTTTTCCAGTGGGCTGAGGGGCAGAAGCGTTGAGTAATCCGGCCGAAAATCTACACAGCCGACTGCAAAAAAGGTGACGGGTGACTGCGAAATGAACAGCTCTGACAAAGCTAATCACCTGATACATGAGCGCTAGCACTTAGGAGACTATTAGAGACACAGATGTTATGCTAATTTGCAATATGTGTGGATATTATCCACAGTTTATAGGACAGTGCACAGCTAAAATGCTCTGTGTCAACATTTTCAGAGACCATTAGCTGTTATTAGCATGGATTCACTCATTACCTTCAATAAACCATGTACTGTTAGTGAATGCAAGGGCTCTAATACAACACAAACACACACACACACACACACACACATACACACACACACACACTTTGTATGTTTTGGACTGCTTTTTTCAAGAGCTAGTTATCTGCATAAAAATTTTTCATGTCCATAAGTACAGATTCCATGTCCACATAAAATGTGTAATAAACACAAGCATTCGTATTTCCATCCTGAACCAAAACTCAAATGCACTTAATCAATTAACGATAACATTAAAATTCTTTACATGACCTATGATTTGGTCTTACAATATTAAGTGAGCTAATCTGGTATCTGACTGCTTTTGCATAGACTAAAACATTTGACATATAGGACAAGCTAAAAGAGTGGTTGGACCTTGACAAATATTTCCCTTGTTTTTCTTTGTTGGGAGGAAATCAGGTCTTCTTGGCATTGAGGGAAAATCAGTGTTGTGCAACATTGCTAATGTATATTATACTGTAAGAACTGCTTGTGAAACACAACAATTCTGTTCATTTAACGCTTGCCAATCTGACACCAAAAATGTGAATACAAATTACCTCTTTATAAATATTTTCACAGGTACCAAAAGAGCATGCAGTGGGAGAAATCTATTTCAGCAGGTCTCAATATGGATATTTTTTGTCACGGAAAAGAGCGTTAATTTCACCAACAGGAAACACTTGATTACGTTGACAGATCTGAGAGTAGAGCATAACACTATATATAATTAAGACATATAACGTAATTTGTACACAAACAAAATAATCATGGTGCGAGCACTTATTTCCATTTTTCAGCACCAGGATAAATTATTCTTTTTATTTATTTATTTCTAAGAAAGGTAAAATTTATTGTACTTTTCACCGTTTGTGCTACACCTTCTCTTCTGTCCATTACCCAACCCTCCTCTCTTTTATTTTCACAAAGGAGAGAAAACTGCACTCTACTCTCAGCGTGAACCTATCATATTTTAATGAATTTTATCTTGCTGAGTGAGATTTATCTATTTTTATTCAAATTTTGACACAACTGTTCTTATATAAAATGGTCTTTCTTAATATGTGATATTTCAAGCACTGCAAGTAAAGGCTAAGAAAATGATTCATTTATTTGCCTCTTTCCACAAAAAAGACATTTGATTTGTGGGAGGAAACAACGGAGCAAAGGTGACCAAGGCCACCCATAGCTAGAAAGAACAAACGATAGAGTGAAAGAGAGTGAGAAGAAGAGAGAGCACACGCTGTGAAATGTGTGAATACGTATCTGGTATACCTCAGATTGAAAAAAACGATTGTCCCATCTTTTCATTGCTTCTATTAAAATCATTCAAATACTGTCCTTTACATATAATTCCCAGAGGAGAATGGCAGACAGACAAATGAATATGAAGTATGTGTAGGTTCTGGCAATATGAGTGCTCTCTAAAGAATGTCTTTGTGTGTGTGTGTGTGTGTGTGTGTGTGTGTGTGTGTGTGTGAGGATAAATAAAGAGGTTCTTTTTTCCTTTTGTATTATGAGTGAATGTATGTTCTAATCTTTCATTTTATTAGCAAAAGTGCTAAAAACATGTCATATGTCTACAAATACACTCTCCAGAGGTTTATGCTGCATTTCTTACTCATATTATCATTTTTTTAATATAATGTTGAAGTAATACATGTTGACATGTTCTGCATAATGCAAGCATCAAACTTGAATTACAACTATTTCTTCGTTTTATTTAAGTGCTATTATTGTTATTGTTATTTTTGTTGTTGTTGTTGTTTGCTAGTATTATTTTGTTTTCTGCTCATGTTCTCAAGCTCTTTGGCTCAGTTTTAGGATTGGGCGCTATCAAGGTATACCGGGGTATTTAGAAATTCCGAGGGTATGATTTTCACTACCGTCAAAAATAAAGACATTGCTCTTTCTGTTAAACTGATACAGAGATGTTGTATTGAGGCAGGGTGAGCAGGTCTCCCGCTCTGCGTTATACTGCACAGCATTTTGACCCTTTGTCCCGCATCCCGCATATTGAGATAATGTTCCGCTTTTTCATTGGCCATTTGGTTTTTAATTGTCAGAAATAAGAACACATGGATGCGGTCTTTTACCAGCCTGGCACATGAGCCGCTTATGCCGTTTCGGTATGGTTTCTACTCTGTTTAACAGCACTTAATCAAAAGCACCTGGCTTGTAAAAATGCATTCTAGCAAAACTTTTCTAAAAACCTGGCTTTCATCCAATGGTCGAGAAGAGGGCAGTGAAAGTGGTCATCAAGAGGCTGTGGTGGCCATCAGTCAAACTGTGCAGACGCGAGACCGGTGAAACTCCACAGCTACGGCACAAAAAAACAAACTAAAACAAATTTTGCAGATATGAATATAAAAGCTACTAGGCGACGTCATGGCCACAAAGAAAATTCTTTTAGTAAAGAATGCGCTGCAACATATTCCTGGGGTTTCTTCCTTAACTTTTTTCCAGTTAAGGAAAAGTAAAATTATATTAGCCTGCTCGTCTCGGCATTTTACGCTTCCGTATCACATATGACTGCTCTAACACTACGAACGACAGGTTCACTGACAGCTTGAGAATCAGCCGTTGGATAACCAGCCAGTGGTTATCAAAACGCCCTTTCAATTTTACGACTATTTGATGAATATCGATTCCATTTGCACATTTATTTTTTCACATTGTACAGGTTACTTTCGTTTTCTTGTATTCTATATAGTTGTGTACGAGGGATGGAATGTTGATGGCCTAACTGGCGTGCTGTGGAATCGACTAGAGGTCAATGTGTGGGGGTTAATGAGTCGAAAAGCAGAGTACTAATGTATCTTATTCAGTTAGATAATTATAGCTATAGTTATATCAAAGTTTTAGGTTTCCTCTCAGCGTTGGTAACATGTCCCACACAGTCCCACACAAACGTACTACTCGTCCCACATTTGGTTTATTTGCATCTGATCACCCTCCCCCGAGGTGATTACGTTGTGTGTTCTGCAATAACGAGGAAGTGGAGTGGTGTTGTCAAAAGTGTCTCTGACATCTGTCTCGGACTTCTCTGGCTGCTATCACCAGCAGCTCAGCTTTTACGATGTTTTTTGTTTTGTTTTGTTTTGGGTTTTTTTTTTTTTTACACAAAGGCCGTCATATACCGTATACCCCGGTGAAATGTCCGGAAGGTATGACGGTATGAAAAAACTGATACCGCCCAAGCCTACTCAGTTTGTCTTCTTTGTTGCTGTTGGCTGACTCTTACTTCAGGAGATATTACTTAAAAGTAATAGCTCAGTCAGTTCTTACTGCTTTGTGCTTTATATTAGCTGGGCCTTCAACACCCATACCATTTCATTCACCAATACAGTGATTAATAATTTCATTTAAAGGGTAAAACTGAAGTCTAAAATTGGCAGGCACATACATATGGTTCACTGTAAAATCTATAAACAGTGCTTGAAAATGCAATTACCTCTTAATTATGCTGCTCAGTACGCAGCAGCAAATACAGTTTATGACTATGGAGAATGTTTACACTGAGCCAAATGTCTTTCTAGAGTTGGAAGACAGAGGTGGCATTCATCTGAAACATAATTAACCTTCTCAATGCTAAGTCACAGCATCTGTGTCTTGTGTCAGCGTACAGTCAGAGCAGGAGAACTTTACTCTGGTTTGGACAGGAAGAACAATATGAACGATATGGGAGCAGGTCAGGTGAGCTAAAGAGGAAGAGAGAGGTGTTTTTTTTCTTTCTCTCTCTCTCCTTGTTTCCTCTCGCTTAAGAGACAGAGATATGGAGAAAGAGAGAGGGAGAGAAAGAAAGAGAACTCTCAGAGAAAAATGTGGTTTGTTGAGAAAAAGTAAAGAAAAAAGTATTGAACATTGAAGAGGACGAACCGATTGTCGTTGTTTATTTAAAGACTAGACAACAGAGAGAGTTATGTGAAGAACCTGAGTATTTCTTCATGTCTAACACCCCCCCCCAGACACACACACACACACACACACACACACACACCTATGCACACACGTATGCGCACACACACACACACCAGAAAAAATCTGGACCAGCTCTACCATTCTCTCTTTGTTCCTCTACAGCCTCACCATGCCTCTGGTCTTCAGCCTTATCTCACTAACCTTTCCTATCATTTTTCCTCTTCCCCTTCTCTCTCCTTCCTCTGTTTTCCTCTCAGTGTTTCACTGTTTGCCCCTTTTTTCATAGAGAACTCACTTAATCTAACAAGTATTCTTTTCCTCCAGTTGACCCATCCACATATATACCATCAGAGCACTGTGCTCCACCATGTGTGTGCAAATGTGGCCTTTCCAAAAACAGCAGTATATTAGATTGGATGAGATGGTATGGTGCATGGCGCCGTAGTCTGTCTGGCACTGGGAGAGAGAGAGTATGAGGAAGAGGGAGACCTATCACTGACTCAATGCTCGTTTTAGTGAATCAAACACTGAATCATCCCTTCAGCTCCAAAGACTTCCCATTTACATTCTCATGCTAATCCACAAATTGTCCCAGATGGTCTTTTTCCACCGTCGTGAATGCAGAAAGAGATCATCATTTTCTCCCGTAGTCTTGGGGAGAGAAGAGCTTTATCAATTGTGCAGCGTGTTGACAGAAAAGATTCTAAAGCAATGGAGTGTAAAATTTTAGTAATATGGATCCCACTTAGAGAAAACATTTGTGTTCTAGATCTATTCAAGAGCTTGTAGATCAGTTGACAAGTGTAATCTTGTATGTTCTTGTGCTCAGCTTGAGGGAACTGGAGATTAACTTTGAAAGGTAGTACTCTAAATGACTACACACACACACACACACACACACACACACACTTACACAAACCCCTATTTACACTGAGGATTGGCAGAACTGTGCCTCCTTGGTGCTACTTAAATACATCTGAATCACATAATTAAAGTCCCAGAGAACCTACGGCATTTTAGAGTCAGGTGTGGAGTAAAATCTCCCATTTCAAATTTGGCTCTGTGGAATGAGAGTTAGTTACTACTGCTCTGTCACACATTGTTTCAATACACCTTTGTCCACAGAATGAATCTGTTCGTGTATCTCCCTCTGAAAACATTCCTCCCCCTTGTAGTGTCACAGCGCCAAACACTAGCAGAAATTTTACCTCCGACTTTGATATTTTTTCTATTTTCAGGACCGTTAACATGCACAAGAGCACATGAGAGACATGTTTGACTAATGAGATCCTTATCAGAGACATGAAAAAGGCATCACACCACAAATGTGTGGCTCACATACACAGACGTCATTACTCAGGGGAATAGGGTGTGCTGTTAACTGTCTCTCCATTTGACTGACTTTGACTCTCATTTGTAATATTTTATTTATTTATTTATTTATTTATTTATTTATATGACATGTAATGTGGTAGGGCATAGTTGATTTTAAGAACAGAACATTTTATAGAATTTAACTCTCAGTCCTCAGCAAAGTAACCCTGGCTGCTACATAGTCAGCACATCTGTGCTTTTATATATACACACACACACACATACACACATACACATACACATACACATACACAAACAAACATACATACATACATACATACACACACTCACTGTCACACAGACACAAGCAATTAAACAAAATTCCATAAGTAATTTTGCGACATCTACCTTTGATTAATTGAAATAAGTTTGAGTGATGATGATGATGATGATGATGATGATGATGTCTGTGTCTGTGTGTCTAGTCTTGCAATAACACACTGGTATTATGACTACACAATTCCCAGTTAACAATAATAAGCAACAATTCTGCGTTCAGTTTGCTTTCATGCTGAGAACCAAGATTGTTATTTCTACAGGCACTGTATTTTAGCCTTTCTAAACTGAAAAAACTCATTTAGCTCCATCACAATGAAAGCTACTCATGCACCTCTGTCAACAAACCTTGCTCTAAAATACAGCAGTCTGCCCCTTCACAGGCCCAGCTAAAATATAATGAAACTAAAATATACCAAATTCATGAATTTGAATGTGTATTTTCTCATCATATTCAGAGAAAGTAGTTGCCAGATGGGGTTATTGTTCATTTTTGATATTACACGCCCAACTGACCACCATTTCTTTATCTTATATGCTGAAAAACATCCCCTATGTCCTCCTTTGTTTTTAAGTCCATTAGAGAAGTTGTTTTCTATTCTTGAGACATATAGGCAATATTTGTTCCTTCTCATAGGCTGTGGAAATATTATTCTCTCCTTTTGCACGCCATGCAGAACATATATGGGGGAAAAAAACATTATAATCTGTGATAATCAACTATCTAAGTAATTAGGAAAAACGAATTTTAAAAAAAGGGTTGGGTGGGGGGGGGGGGGCAGGAAATGTTAATCAGATCCCGTTATTTGGCTAGGAAACACCTTACACGTTTAAAGGACACAGAACCTAAAGGTAATTAACATGCTAACTAACCTTCCTAAAGTTTGTCTTCACCCCCCCACATACACACCCCACCCCCCATGATCAGCACTAATTACTTCCTAATAAGTAATGCTACGTGCACACCATTCTCATTTTTCATGTCCTTTTTAACTCAATCAAAAAAAAAAAATTATAATGAGCTCACTTTTATTTCGAGAGAGTGTGTGCTCTTAATTAAATGCTTCTTAAACAGAAGGTCTTCACTGTGACCTCCCCTCCATGACAGTTTGCTCCCAAACTCTCACTTGTCATTGCCCAGTATAAAAATACTCTGGGACAGTGTTGTGGCCAAATTTCATTTACTGGTTTAACTGATGCCCAAACCCAGACCGGTGCATATAATTTTTTTCTTCTTTTCCAGAGGCCTCTCTATCATCCTTGGGGTTAAGTGACTTGCTCATAAGTATAACAATAGTTGTATCAGTTATATCCAAGAAGGGAATCTTAATGAATTAATTTACTCCATATCAGATCACAGACAAATCCAATCATAGTTTAACCTGATTATTCTGAAAGCAGACTGGTGAAAAAAAAGGTGAAAGATTCAACCTAGCACATTTAAAGAAATATTAATTATTGTGCATTGTCTTTCCTCAGTAAACTGTTTGGTGAAAATGATCAAATTAACATCCAAAAGTTTTAGATTTCTGAAGAAATAACATGCACTGTGACCTTAACATGGTATTAACAAACCAAATTTAACTGTCTTGCTCATTGCGTTTTATGACTGTTTACCAAGACAACCATTTTTAAAAATGAGACAGATTATACTCAATGTTTTGTTTCGCAATATGACATTTAAAACTGACCTTTTTGTTAAACCACAATATAATAAGATTTTTGTTTTTCTGTCCATTGTCTTCGTGAACTTCCGACTCCCCTGTCCTGTGTGCTGTCTGCTCTCTCTCTCTCCCTTTCTCTCTCTCTTTCTCTCTCTCTCTCTCTCTCTCTCTCTCTCTCTCTCTCTCTCTCTCTCTCCCTCTCTCTAGCTCTCTCTCTTTCTCTCTCTCTCCCTCTCAAGTCAATAGCACAGAGCCCCAAAGGAACTGCAATTATCGATCAGCTCAGCCTAGGCAGCCCATTTTTAATGGCTGTTGCTTCCGTAGCAGTGCTGACGTTTTGGCACTACAGAAAGGGAACACGCCTACTCAGTAAAATCAGATAGATATTGTAAATGCTCAGTGGCCACTATTTGAAGACAAGAAACATCCTCTAACAGAACACAGGCCTGAAATGCCACCAATCAATGAGAAGTTTTCAGCCACTCTGGGTCTAACTCATACACAATGTTAGTTAACAGTCTTTGGAGTGGAAGTTTAAATTTCATCTGTAAGTGAAGAGTATGCCATAAAACAGAGCCCGAAGCAATCCATGCTCAAAAAACAAAAGACCTTCTTATGAAACTGATCTGAGCTAAGTTTTGAAAGTCTGTTTGAAAGTCAAGCTTTTATTTTACTATGACTCAAATCAAAGAACAACTTGAAACTGAAGCCTGGACACTGACAAAGTGATGTAAGTTAGTCATCCTGTGTAGGAGTAAATGTATGTGAGGCAGTCGATAGAAAAGGGGAGGAAGGGGAGTCAGGGATATTGATCACACAGGCAATGAAAAAACTATAAGTCCACGGATTTAGAGAGAAGAAAGTTGGGAGAGAGAGCAAACAACAAGAGGAGGAACGGTAAAACATTTAAGGCATAGCGAGGACAAAAAAAAGGCAGCTAAGAAAATCACCTCATTCACAAAATAATACACTATCGCCCCCTGCAGTTCAGAATAAAACATGCATCATTAGAGTCATTGAACACACCTGCAACAGCATACACCTTACATCCAACCCACACACAACTGATCCAGCTTTGAAGGAGCCCAATATATAAGTTGGCAAAATACACTCATAGGCATTAAGTGTAACTGGCAGAATTGGATTCTAGAAAGAGAAGGGATAACGGACTTATTTATAACAAGACTACAAAGAATGAGACTGAACACATAACATGCAATGTCATAAATCTACTGTTCATACAACAGCCATTTAATTTATGATGCAAGAGATTAGCACCTACTTCTGTAGTTAACACGGAGACAGACAACAGCCAGTTGTGTAGTTAACATGGAGACAGACTACAGCCAGTTGTGTAGTTAACATGGAGACAGACTATACCCAGTTGTGTAGTTAACATGGAGACAGACAACAGCCAGTTGTGTAGTTAACATGGAGACAGACTATACTCAGTTGTGTAGTTAACATGGAGACAGACTACAGCCAGTTGTGTAGTTAACATGGAGACAGACAACAGCCAGTTGTGTAGTTAACATGGAGACAGACAACAGCCAGTTGTGTAGTTAACATGGAGAAAGAGTACAGCCAGTTGTGTTGCCGCCGGCAAAAGTTGGCTTGGGAGTCAGAGAGGTACATTTCTGGTAGTGCTGTAAAAAAATACTTTCTCATTACTCAAACTTCTCCACATACGCATTAACATGAGTCACCTGTTTAAAGATGATTCATGATGTTTTGGATGGAGGCTTCTCTTGAAGCCAGGCCATACGACAATCTATGACTGTAGATTGTCATCCAATCTCTTCAATGAACCCATCAATCAAAGTCCTTGATGATATATGGATTAAGCGCCTAATTAGTATTTCTTGTGACCCTTCTGGTAACGTATCCTCCAGACCATAGAGTGGGACCATTTGATGACTGCACTTGGGTTAGTGCAGTAATTGGGATCCTAAGAAGATTGCTCAGATGGCAGGTTGATTGGACCTCAATTTCCCAAAGAAAGGAAGAGTGGGAAAGAAGATTTTGTTGTTATTGTGTGAGAGAGTATTTGAAAAGAAGAATTGTATCTCTGTGATTAGATTAATGAAACTCGTTGGCTCAAAAAAAAAAAAAAGAGAGAGAGAGAAAGGGGGGAAAAAAAAGCTCAGCAAAAATTCACCAGCGTCTATGATAAAGCCATTTACATATATGGATTTCATTCTGAATGTAAATCTGAACAGGAAGTCTCAGAGCATGAGAAGAACTTAATCAATTTGTAATCTTTCATAACAATCTGTCTTCCCACCGATGCGTCTATTGCAAGCCGTTCCACTGAAGTGAATTATGACTATGAAATGGCAGTTTGTCACAGTGGGACGTGTCTAAGAGCTTCAAGTACAGCTATTCTCCGTGATAGCATTTAACCACACAGGCGATATACTTAATAGAATCTTCCAGAAATAAATGCCAGACATTCCCACTGATAAATGACGGCTGTACGTAATAAAAAAACAAATAGAAGAGAATAATAGGGCAACTGAGGGCAATCAGAGAATATTTAAGATTGATTTGTGGAACATGTGGTTGTGGTTGCAGGGGTATGGTAGTGGTTTACTATCGCTTGGATAAGTTTGAATCCATTTTTTACTGAATATTGGAGGAAGCTGAAGCTGCGTACTGAATGTAATGTTTTTATTTCTAAAATTTAAAAAATGCAAACAAATTTAGCTGAAAGAAAGGGGTTTTTTTTGTTTGCTGTTTGCTTCCCCTCAGTAAATGCCCCCCATCCTATACAATAGTGGCTGAAAAAAGAACTATGGCCAAAATGAGCAACAAAAGAGGAAGGATGACTACGAAAACAAAGCTTTACAGCATTTTACAAAAGCCTCTTCATAGCAACAGATTTCTGTCAAAGTGAAATAATGCAAACCTTCAGTTAGACAAAGGGCAAAGAGCTTGGCAGAGGTGTTAACACTGATACTTTGCCATCTCACTCTCTCTCTCTCACACACACACACACACACACACACAAACACGCATTTACACAAAAATGAACACACACAGCTTTGGATTTAAGGAATTATAATGAATCATTTCAAAAGATCTATGAAGAGAAACACACACACCAAACTGAGAAACAAGAAAATAACACAGCAAATTCTTGAGTATCCATGTGTTAAGAAAGCTGAAAAAGAGAGCTATTGTTGGATGTAATTAGATGCCACAAGTGAACACCTGCTGTGCTCACTGCAGTTCATACTTCTAACTTTTATTTCTTGTGTTTGTGTGGTTGTGTGTGTGTGTGTGTGTGTGTGTGTGTGTGTGTGTGTTTGGGTTTGTGTGTGTGCAGAGAGACAGACAGAGAGAGATGATAGAACTTACTGGTGATTTCATCAGTTGAATTTCTGAAAAACAGTATCAGTAGGTAAGACATGAAAGAGATTACTTGGTTAAAAGTACACTTAAAAACATATTTTTCCTTTTTCTTTTTTTTCTTTTCTTGTTCTTGTGAGATTTATGCTTTAATTGCAATTCCAGCAGAGAGAGATGGGCTGATCCAGAATTCCTGACTGAAAACCATTTCAAAACCCATCCCACTGTTTCCACATTGCATCATGTTGAGACATCACATGAAACTAGGCAATGTGATGTGTGAGTATAGACTGTCATGTTATATCTTCAATGAACTCATCAGTCAAACCTTATGATGATGTATGTTTAAGGCACCTAATCAGTGCTAAGTGTGACCCTTAATGCTATAGAGCTCAAGAAAACTCCCAGTTTGTAAAGTGAGGAAGAGAGAGCGAGAGAGAGAGAGAGAGAGAGAGACAGCAATGCAGTCAATGGCATAGAATGACATCAAAATAAGAGACAGAGGGATGGAGAGAGATTGAGTGTAATCCCTGGACAGGCAGAGACTGATAAGAATGGCTATAACAGACAGCATGGTGTCTGATACATAAGCTCAGTGGTGAAAGACACACTGTAAATCTGACAGGTCGATAAAACCTCAAACCATACACAGGTATAGGGGACAGCAGCACACACACACACACTCACACTCAGATAGATAGATAGATAGATAGATAGATAGATAGATGTTCTGTCATACATACATACATACAGGAGATGGAGAGAGAGGGGGGGGGGGTGGAGGACATTAACTCAGCAACAGACACAGACACACACACACAGATAGATAGATAGATAGATAGATAGATAGATAGATAGATAGATAGATAGATAGATAGATAGATAGATAGATAGATAGATAGATAGATAGATGTTCTCTCATACATACATACATACAGGAGATGGAGAGAGAGGGGGGGGGGGGAGAGAGAGGACATTAACTCAGCAAAAGACACAGACACACACACACAGATAGATAGATAGATAGATAGATAGATAGATAGATAGATAGATAGATAGATAGATAGATAGATAGATAGATAGATAGATAGATAGATAGATAAATAACTCAGCAACAGACACAGGCACAGATACATATACACACACAGCCACATAACACACAACCATTTAACTTCCTGCAAAAATTGCACTGTGGCTTTAGTGGGAGATACCAGACTGATCTTTTGTCCTGTTCATGGATCTGTCTGTCCCCCTCAGCCAGACAAGATGGCAAACCCAACAATGGAGAGAGAGTAAAGGAGACCTCAGACTACTGAATTCACACCACAACAGACCACAGT
This sequence comes from Chanos chanos, assembly GCF_902362185.1. Classification (NCBI taxonomy): domain Eukaryota; kingdom Metazoa; phylum Chordata; class Actinopteri; order Gonorynchiformes; family Chanidae; genus Chanos; species Chanos chanos. The sequence goes on from NC_044497.1 coordinate 36,582,801, forward strand.
GCCAGACCTCAGCTCTGGCACAGAGACAGCTGATGAACTGTAGGATGACAAGTGGAGGGTGAGATGGAGGGATGGAAGCTGTTTTGGTTCCTGTGCTCTCTTCTTGAAGAGTTGGGCCGTGAGATTTATACGAGGACACAGGAGACACTTTGGCCCAGTACAGCAAGCCACAGCTCCCATGCAGCCAATTTATCTGTACTGATGTGAAACGGCAGTGAAGTTTACCCACTTTATCAATACTTGTCCGGCCTGGACCGGACCCAGTCTGGCCTCTGGCCCGATTTAAGAGGTGTGGAGGTGAGGCTGTGGTCACTGAGCGAATTTCCTGCTCCTCTGCTGTCCATCCCGTGCTGAAATATGCCCCCACCCCACCAGCACCGTGATACCTGATCTTGCACTCTTCTGCCCCCTAGTGGGGAGACTAAGAACCACAGTGTGCATCTGATAAAGGAATGTAAAGTAGAGCAAGATGGACAGAGAAAAAAGAAAAAGAAAGACAGCAGACTGGGGTACTGAACGTAAGACTGTCACTTTGTGGTGAATACATTTAAATGCAATTTCACTGACAGTTCCATGTTACACAAAACGCTTCAGTCTCCACAACTGGTTTCCATTGCCAGAAAAGGTGGGTATGAATATGTACTAGTTAAATGAACCAAATATTAAAAAGCACAGTCCACATGGCCTCTAAGTGGTACCAGTTAAAGTCATACCTTACTATGTTGATGGGTCTCCCAACTGCAGCACTCTCACTGGGAGTTTGAAGTGTGGGTATAAGCTTTGTTTCTCAGGGCTTCTTATGTGGTGTAGGAAGTATGTGTTAATCTCACACACATCAGTGGAGCTGACTAAATTACAAGAAAGAGAGTTGTGAGATTACAAGTAATTGGACTTTCAAAAAGTGCTAAAAATATTTTGGAGTATATTCTCACATTTTACATTACGCTTCTCTATCGACAAATAAGACTGGCAGTGAGGCTAGCTCTGTTGGCATCATCTCTCCTCTGTGTGTCTGTTTGAATATGCTGCCAAGCCAGACATATTGAGTCTCTAAATAAACAGGGTCTCTGGCATACTGATAGAGAAATGACAACTTGAATCAGTACCTCTCTCTCTGTGTGTCTCTATCTGTCCTTCTCTTTCTTTCTTTCTTTCTTTCTTTCTTTCTGTTAATACTCTTTTCTATTTCATTTTTACTTTGCTATTTTTTATTGTAATAAACCTTAAGTTATTTTATAATAATGCTCTATTTTGAAAAAAGAAAACGTGTGTGCGTGTGTGTGCGTGTGTGTGTGTGTGTGTGTGTGTGTGTGCGTGTGTGGATCTTGATGAGTTTGTCGATCTTGATGAGTTTTGCAAGGTGTTCAAATGTCATGACTTGAAAGATGAAGTACAGACAGCACATTAAATCTGTAAATCAGTCAAAAGCGCAAAAGGCCGTTAAAATAAGGCCTTGATTCATGTCAGTGCGGTATGGATCCATTCAAATGGGGCTGTACTATTATTGTCTGTTCTCCAGATCTGTCTGAGAAACAGTAAGGAGATAATGTTCAGTCCCTTAGAGTCTCACTGAAACTTTTTTACCAAGGGCTAAATTCATACCAAGGCCATTTACACACAGACAACTGTTAAAGGACAAACTAACACACACACAAACATATAAATATAAATCTGCCTGTGTTCTCACAAAGAGAACTGAAGGCATTTGAGCTGAATTTACACAGGGATCAAGAAATCGTTCAATTCACTCTTGGAATGTCTCTTAGGGATGATGCATGCATAGTTTTTATGACTGGATTGTAAACGAAATGTGCACGCTGCATGCGCACACACACACACACTCACACACAGACACACACACACACACACACACACACACACACACAGACACACCCCCACACACACACACACACACACACACCTACTCGCACTTTTTCGCACTTACATCCATTACTAGCCACTAAACTAAAAAGCCTTAAAAGCATCTAAAGAGTTTTAGTGTTCAGCTCTAATGCGTGTCACTGTTTTTGCTGTTCCTAGGTGACAGATCTAGAGAGAGACAGACAGACAGAGAGAGGGAGAGAGAGGGAGAGAGAGAGAGAGGGAGAGAGAGAATGCAAGAGAATAATCGTCACCTTGTTAAAACAGGTTGAGTGACTACATCTGTCTGAGGGAGTCAGTTTTGTATTCCCTGACAGTCACAGATGTGTCTGTCTTATTCCCATGGTTCTGGAGGTTATCCATTACATTCGCATCTTGCAGGAACTGAACTAAACAAGGAGGCACAGAAAGAACATTCTCATATTCTTTAGGAGCACAATGCTGACAGCGTGAAGAGCTGTGGTGACATGAGAAATATGCATTCTTTCCAACCTACCTGCCTAAATTTATCCATATCCTCACCCTCTCTGAACTACCTCTGACTGACACAGAGTCCCATTGGCTCAGTGCTTAGAAAACTAATTTCCCAAAATGGAACTCACATCTCTCTTAGCCCTGTCTGGCCCTTGATTCCCACCAAGACTTATTGCCTTAACCCTATATCCTAACTTCCAGCTATTCCAAGGTTTCTCACTTATTTATAGCCAAAAGGAATTTTTCCTCTGCCACAGTGCCTTCAGCAATACTCACTGGTGTCTCAGGCACAGATTCAATAAAGCTGCTTTGTAATAATGTTCAGTGTAAAATGTACTACACAAATAAAATTGAATTTAACTGAGAGTACAATGTGTGTTACCCCCAACTGACTTGGCTTGGTTTAGACAAATTCATATTAGCTCTCAGAACACAGTGAGTTGCCTCATATCAGTAAAAAGTATAAGAACAATAACCTGAAACTGTTGTTGACAGGAAACGCTGAAAACACAGGCATTGAGTTATGTTATCAACAGGTGATGATTTTCAGACATCTTTATCTAATTCTCTGATTCTGCACTAGGATGCACTTCAAAAGCTTTTTTTTTTTTTTAAAGACATTTACAGAGACCGAAAGGCTTTTAGTCAACTGTTTGTATTTCAAAAATGTCAGATTTTTCAGTTTAGTCTTTTAGCTCACTCAGAATGTTTTAAAATATTTCTGTTTCGGTGTTTCTATCTCAGCGTGTGACAGTTTTTCTGCCTTCTCACCTCTGTTTCACGTGTCATTTGACATTTGGTTAATATATGTGAGACAAGTCTTTGAAGCACCTACTCCTCCTCTCCAAACCTAAATAAATGCTCACTGTTCAAATCTCAGCCCCTGGCGTGAAAGAATACACACACATAAAATAATGATTATTCAGCGATAAATATAAAAACTCATGTTGTTACATCACTGTATTTTACAGTTGTGTGCAAATGTTTGGGCACCTGTGGTCAAAGAATGTGTTTCAGTCTACTTTATTACTTAGAAGTAAAATTATACCTCCTAAACTTCTCCGACTGCAGTTGTTGTTCTGCTAGGTTACAAAAACCATGGACTAAACAGTTTTCAAACGACATGAAAATAAAGATAACCGAATTTTATCAAGCAGACAAAGGCTATAAACTACTCTCTAAATGCTCTCACCTGCCAATGTCAAAAACACTGTCAAGAAATGGACATTAAATGGAACAGCTGAAGTCAATCCAAGATCTGGAAACAAAATATCTCACTCACAGAGATGACACATCTTTACAAAAGCTGACGAGAAAAGTGTGGCTGATACAAGTATTGTTTCAAGGTTCATCCTGCAGCTTTACTCTCACAACAATGGTCTACATGCCAGGATCAATTTACTGCCTGGAAATGATGTATAAAACAATGCAAAACAAAACTGACTCAGCATGTTCCATTATTTTGTGAGACAATCTTACCTAGGCCTATATATACATATTGGTCAAAAATAGTAACAGATGCTACATCGTTCTATGGCAAGTGAAGGATGTCTTAATTTACCAGTCATTACAGACCAAAACACTGCTTTATCAAATTAGGAAGAAGCAGGCCCTTTTCATTAAATGTGAGCAACATATTTCTCAGTTAACATGTATTAAACTGAGGCTACAGATGATGTCAGAGGTTTGTTCTATACTCTCTGATAGTCACTAAAGATATGAAGATAGTTACATATGTTTTATTACATTACATTATTACATATATTCATTTAGCTTTTAGCCAGGAAGACTAAGAAGTAAGGCAAGCTACAATCCAAGCAACTAGCTATTAAGGGGCTGGCTGCCTTTTTTTAACAAACAAAAAAAGCACAGTTATCTTTTTTTCTAGTAAAGAAATTACATTGACAGTATAATTTACTTTTGTCCAAAAGTTTTTAAAAAATGATTATTGATTTTCACTGTGACCAAAACGTGAATACAGCAATTGTGCTTTTCAACTTGCAGAAAGATATCATGCTCAGGGACTAAATATTCAAGTGAGTTGGGTTTCAGCATGGTCACCAGATACACAGAATCAACAATACAAAAAAAATATTTACTGAAATCTAATAATGAATGTAGAGTATACATCTGATGTGTGTGTGTGTGTGTGTGTGTGTGTGTGTGTGTGCGCGCGCGCGCGAAAAAAGCTAGCTCTTTCGGTGGAAGAGCTGCACAGGGAACATTTCCCATTTGTTTCCTTAGTTTGTTCCCATCTATTTACTGATAGCGCCACAACCTAAATCGACTTGTCTCCGTTTTGGTTATCAAGCTGGGTTAATTTAGATGGATGAATATATCCCACAATATAGACTTGCATAAAATGAGAATCAGGATGCTCCCTTATATTCATCTAATATTGACACTTCCTTGCATTCTGTATGACTGGATTGGGCTGTCTAGTGACCTGGCATGTGGCAGCTGTTAGCGATGTGAAAATCTTAATATAAAAGCCTCAGCTACAGACCTCATCATCAGTGAGACTGAACTGCGGAGTCTTGTCTGACCTGACTATAACTCTTCGTACACTCTCTGCTAACCCAGGTATGATCGAGTTATTGTTTGGGCGTGGCCAAGGGGGCCCTATGTGTGCTTGTGTGAGGGTTCTGCTGACTTTTACAATGTAGTAAAATGATTATATACTTAACAAAAGCCTTTTATGGGACTGATATTAACCTTTCTGACAAGTTTAATGAACGGTTATTGTCACTTACGTATGACGTTCTTGTCAGCCTTTTCAGTGAACTTCCCTTGCAACTTTCTTTGATGTTGAAGAATTGGTGAAGCAGCAGCATTTGCACTTCATCATTTCTGGCGTTACAGATTTCTCATAATAGCTCAAATGGGCCTATCTCTGGGATAAACCTTTAACACATTTAGACACTGCTCACTTTCTCTCAAAGATAGGTCCGACTGAAGTAGCATATTTATGCCCCTCTACATCACCTAACAGACAAAGAAACAAAAACGCCCTCGCCACACACGGGGCGTAATAATATAACTAAGTCAATACTGTCACCTTCCGGTAGAAATAGTAAAAGACCGTCAAAATTCAACCCGCCGAATGTGACTTTAAATATTGAAATTCACCTCCAGAGGGAGCTGTGACCACAGTAATAGTATTAGACCTGCTTTTTTCTGTGCAATTTTTCGTGCCATTTATACATAATGAATGTATTCTCCAGAGGTTTGAAGACAGTGAACAAAAAATACCGTAACCATATTATTTTGCCAAGCCGAACAGACAAAAGGAATGTGCGCTATTAGAAGGCACATGTTGAGGCATACCAGGCACCACCGTGTGCCATTTAATGTGAACCAGAGAGAATAAAACGTTGCTTAGGAAACGACGCAGTGTATTTTCATGGCGTTAAGAGTTTCACGTGGTACTAACTAACAGCTTGTCTCTGACGACAAATAAACGCTTCTGATTGAAAAATCGATTTGAGCCGAATTATTCGTCTGCGATCTTATAGAACAGATTGCCACTTAATTTTTTTTTTTTTTTTAAATCTCATGCCTAATAGGACCGCTATTTAAAAGCAATGATTCAGTTAAATGTCGCAGCAGGCGGAAAATAACACCTTTCTAAACCATGGGAGTATTTTGTATACACACGTAAACACACACATGCACATAGAGAGAGAGAGAAAGAGAGAGGGATTTTAAGTGTATCCTGCCTGCAGCTGCGAGTGTAGTGTGCAGTGCTGTGGAAATTTAGTTTTTAAGATTCAAACAATAGAAAGAGTCTCATGTCAGAATAAGACTAATGTATGTATGCAAAACATACACACACACACACACAGAGAGAGAGAGAGAGAGAGAGAGAGAGAGAGAGGCCTGTCACTGAAGTGACACCACAATGCAGAACTGTACATCTACACTAATGTGCTGTGCAGGTTCATTAAATGGTTTATTCAGGTGGCATAATAACACATGACAGGTTTCTGTTTTTAGAGCTATTTAAACTTCATAAGAGTGGTATAATGGGATGGAAGGCATTGGAAGAGGATTTTTTCTCTTGTAAGTGAGAATGAAAAGCTGCATCTCTGCTGAAAATGAGGAAGAGCTTCTCAAAAATTACTCATGCACAATTTACAAGTCGGAAGACCACTTTCTCTCTCTGAATCACTGTAAAATATACTATATCCATAATAAACAACAATTACATCTTCCAAAGGAAGATTTAAATTGCCTAAATAAAAGTCAACTGTAAAGCCAAATTTGTCATTTCAAAACATTGCAATTTAAAGATCAAAAGGGTAAAAATAAGCTGTACAGGGTAGAATTCATTATTTTTTAAATAATGTCAATTTCTTGTGACAACATTCTGCAAAATACTGGTATCAAATTATCTCAGAATGTTCTAGTGACATCATTGGTGAACTCTGACATAAATTACAGAATTCTCTTTTGACATCATCATTAGTGAAAGCATCACAAACCCCACACAAGCTACAATTACATTATTAGAACACCAACAAAATAAAAAATTCATACCGTCCTAAAGGCACTATTAAAATCCATGTAATTTCTGTTGTTAATCTGACTGGTTTGCCACCAATGCACCTTTCACAAGCAATATGTAATCTACATAACCCCTCAATGACCTCTTTTGCTATGGCAACAACAGCACTGAAGATTCTAGATGTGCCTAGTGCCATTTAAATTGCTGTAACAGATCACAGTAAGATCTGAAATTCCACACAGACGGCCAAGAATACTCTGGTATATGTCCCTTGTTCTACAGTTGCCATGTAATCAAAAGGTAGTAGTTAATTCAGACGTAACAGTGTGATCTGTGATTTTGTGGTGACTGACTTTGTTTCAGCCATTTTGTGGGCTTATAAACAGAGATGGATTCTGAAAAGTGTTCAGTGATGGCTTTGTAGTGTGAAAAAGCCATCACTGAACACACATTAAACAAACATACTAAAACAGGCACGTGAGAGCATACATGTCTTACATGCAACACAAATACACTTGGGAATGTGGAAGGATTCCTATCCTTCAACAGTCAAAAAATACATGCATGCAGAGTAGCACATGTAGGAGTATGCATGTGCCCTTAGCACTGGCAAACAAGAAGTGAAAAGCAGAATAATTCATTGGCTTCACTACAGGTTGATGGTTAATTCAAAATCCCTTTCTAGAGGGCAAATTTAACATCGTCAAATGCATCAGCTCATACATATATAGCAATCCCTCTCAAAACTGTGCTGAAGTAGTGAATGTGTCCTTCAAGCTCTACTCCAAAACAGAGAACTACGAAACCAAAGACCCTCTCTTGGTTTTGTTACATCAGACTATCAATGTATATTCATAATCATATAATCCACATTCAGTTTCTAAAGTGTGGAATAGTTAGTGTACTTGTGAGAGCATTCAAAAGTGTGCCTTCTCACAAGTATCTATAACTGTCAACTGAATGTAAAATAACTGTAGAAGTGAGCTCTGTGCAACTATGGAAAATTTTCAAACTTGCAAATTTTCTCCATGAGGGAACAATTCTCTCATCCGGAACTTATGAGGACACGCAAACATAGAGTTTCTTTTCAGTGTATCGTTTTTACAATGTACCTACCCTTTATGTAAGCATATATTAAAAAATTGTATCCGTTTTATATATCACATGTAATCTCTACAATACAAAAAGACTCATACAATGACTTTACTTATGCATCACTAATAATTCAGCATGGTATGTGCTTTGAGACGAATCTTCATTTGTGTGTGTGTTATTCATGAAACAGTTTAAAATACATGATCTCGTTTTACTAATGTTGTTACCGACATGTAATGCAGCGCAAAAAGCATTCAAAGCAGTATTTCGGCATTAGAGGGTAAATTTTGTCTCCTTGTGGAATGATTAAAAAGCAGACTAAAGATCCATCACCTTTGCTCTTCTGTGTGCTACAAAAATATATATGCATTTGGTTACTATTCAGTCTAAATATCTGTTGTAAATAGTTTGTCTCCAAAGAAATGTGCTAAACAGACTTCCTCCGTGAATGATAATATTCTCTGAAACTGTGCCCAGGGGAAAATGCACTGCTTGGGGAGGAAAACCCTGTGTTGTCCTTGGTGCTGGATGATCCTTGTATCCGGTGGGAAATGGAGTTGTAGTAAACGGAGTTGGTGTGGCATCCATGGCGAACATGTTGAGACTGAACAGGACTGTCGCAGAGGCCCAGTTGGTAGCACATGCAGGAACAGAGAGATCCAAGCCGGGATTCCCGCCGAGATCGGACCGGAGGTGCCTCTAAGGGTAGGGGAAGGTGGAGATGGAGGGGTGGGTGTTGGTATAGGTGTGACCTCTGTGAATGGGATCCCCTGTCTCTGTCCTCCACTGGAGAGGGGATGAGGTTGGTGCGGCTGGTGCCCTCTTCCATCGGTAAAAACAGCGTGCTGTGACTGTGGCTGTGCCTGTCCCTGCTGTGTCTCAAGGTGACGAGGTTCCGACTCCTCTTGAGTGAGGCGCGTTCCTCCGCATCCCGTCGCTCATCCTCGCTGTTCATGGTCAGAAAACGCAGGACCACAAGATTCAGAAATGCCCCAATCACCGTCAGACCAACCAAGATGTACACAAAACTGAACGCTACATAGTGTGTCTTTTTCTGAAGATCCTCAGTCTTCTGCAAAGCCACAAAGTCTCCAAACCCAATGGTGGTGAGCGTTATGAAACAATAGTAGTACGCGTGGAAGAAAGTCCATCCCTCAAAATGGGAAAAAGCAGCTGCCCCAATGCACAAGGTACCCAAACAGGACAAGAATCCAACGAGGACCATATTCTCCATGGAGACCTCTGTATGCCGGAAGCCCAAGCAGCGCTTGGTCCTGTGAAGGAGGAATCGTACGAACGTGTTCATTCTCTCTCCCAAACTCTGGAACATCACCAATGTGAGAGGGATGCCCAGAACTGCATAGAACATGCAGAACACTTTGCCAGCGTCGGTTCCTGGAGCTGCATGACCATAACCTGTGGAGGCGGAGGAGTGGCATTGCCAAAGCAATAAAATTAAGTCTCAAAATCAAGCTTTGACGAAAGCCTCATGTGAAAGGGTAGATATTAATGACATGGTAAATTGAAACATGCAGAGCAGTTTAAAACAATACACAGTTTCATTTAGAATATAAATTTTATGGAGCAAAAATGCACTATGTGTGTTCAGTGCGTGTGTCTGCACTGAAATGGTCGCAATATGTCAGTTGTTATAAAGAGAATTATTATTAATTAAAAATAGCCAAAAAACAACATATGGTGCCAAATAAAGGATATACCAAAAAGACATTTCGGGCCTTTCTTTGCATACACACTTGTTACAGTTTGGGTTTAGTACACTTAGTAGCTATTGGAGGGGACAGGGCGGAGGGTTAAGCCGAGAACAGAGTAAGGCTCGCTTTCAGTATTAGCAAAAAACTTGCCTATGGTGGTGATGACGGTAATCGCAAAGTAAAAAGACCCCGCGAATTTCCACTGTCTTCCAGCACGATGGGGTTCTGCCTGCAGCACCACACGCTCAATCTCCCGGTAGTCGTCCTCAGAGAAGCGATACTTTCTCTTCATCTCGCTGCGCTTCTGTTCTAAAATCCGTTTTCTGGAGCTCTCTGACTGCGACTCGAGCGCGTCGAACACCGCGGCTCCCACAAGCAGATAGGAGAACATGCACAGGATAAGGGAGAGTGTCCGTACGTTCTGCTTCTTCATCTTGCAAGAGCCAAATTCGACTGCCCGCGTGTAACAGCGAGTGGAGCGGAGGTGCAAGAGTTGGAGTCGAAACAGGTGATGCAATTCAATGAACTGGTCATTCACATATACATGCTGCGGTGCAGTGGCACAGCGGAAGACCAAGGTAAGATGTTTCAAAAACCATAGAGGAAAAAGAAGACAAGTGGATCCTTCTAAGATTTTTTCTCGTTTTAGCGTTAGACGAACATCTTAAAATTTGCGAGTCATGTAATTAATTTATCTGGAAGCTGTTTTAGATGATCGTGCAAGCTTAAGAAGAGAATTGCTTAGCCACTAATCTTCAGTATCCAGTTTTGACTAAATCTGTCACGTCCAGCATCCAAAGAGAAGGGTGTATAAGTTAAGTTCCATTGGCAATCCGTGTTCCAGGCAGAACTGCTATTTAGCTGATCACGGTACATAATACCACGCACACACTAAAGGTGGAGACTCAGGCTTGTTCTTCATGCGATCTGCTCTCTACATGAAACACTGCGCGCTACGGGTTCCTCAAATAGCTGATGAAACCAATAACTCACGCCCCGTTTCCACAGCAGGCGGGAAAATTATCACCAAAAACTGCCTACATTTCTTTAAATATCCCCATCCACGGGCATTAAACTGTCAGCACTTCGTATTCGTTAGCCTACGGATCAGTTTGTGTACAGTTGGATGTGAGTTTGATCCTGGTATGTTGCGTTAGAAGCTAACACAGATGCAGCTAATAGTATGTTTAATAGGCTAACTGGACTTTTCATATGCATTGGTTGACAATGTAGTTCATCGATTTTTCACGTTGCTTAGTAACAGCCTCCTATTGGAATGTTTTTTACAGTTTCACTATGTGGCTTTGTGTCACGTATCTAATATCTCTCACTGAATCGAGCATGTATGCCTATTTTCAGTATTCTTGTTAAGAAGTAGAATTAAAAAACACACTGTATATTTGTTGTAAGTAATCAAATCGTTAGTAGCTGGTTATAGATTCTGTTTTTTGTGACATAGATTCTGCTTTTGTGTTGATCTTGGAGTGTCGCTGGCCATGGTGCTGAACGCTTTCCTCGGACAGACAGCTTTTTATGTGCACATTTTCATAGGTGTTGTCTGAACTGTTATGAAAGACACTTTGGGTCAACAAACGAACTAAAAGTTTGACAAGTAAGGTCAATTTTGGAACTTGCTGGTCAGTGTATATTTAATTAAACTTTCACAAACGTTCTCATGCAGCTAAACAAAACATTGTAACTGACGTCCAGTACTTCTATAGATCTGGTAGCCTACAGTTAATATATATTGATCAGTTTAAAATATGCCGAGGTCTCTTAACAATACCAGAGGTTACGTTGCTTATGTATACACTTTAAAAAAGGATAGAATCTCAGAAATGATGGGTTGTAGAAGCTTACTGTGGTCAAGACACACCATTAATGTGTTAATTAATGTATATTTAATAAATCTCTATTTATCTATTCCATGTGTATTTCTCATATAGCATTTACATATTTATTGTATGATATATAGACTTGCAATGGGAGGTGTGTATGTGTTACTGATGCCTTTAAATGATATTATGCAATGCTTACATACTCCCATTAGACAACCATTACAATCCAGGAATAAGCTGTTACATGCTGTTCTATGCTTATTACAATAAACCTCAGCTGCACACAAATACACATGAGCAACCATTAACAGTGTTTCACAGACCATAAGTAGTAAAGAAAGGCTTTGGATTAATCAGAATCTCCCAGTATATGTGTACATGGGAGGAAACAGAACTTCTACAGGAGCATACGGATGGCTTCTTGCAGTGCCATCACTACTTATTGTTTTGCCTTTTGAAGCATGGGTGACAGTCCCTTGATGTATTAGTTCAAGACATCAAGCAAACACAGCTGACCCTTAATAAAACTACATATTACGTATGAAAGATCAAAGCCTCATTCGTCATTAACATGCTCATCGCAGAGTAGAGGACAGCTTCAGGTCACTGATGTATTACAAAGTTATTTGCAGGTATAAACCTGTTTCCATAATGAGTTACTGGCTTTGTGCTGAGAAAGACTGACCACATCCAGTGGAGATTGACATTGGAGTTGATTAACTGTAGCTGTAACTGGTGGGATATTACCAGACTGAGACTGGAGGTGACGTGTGGGAGAGCATATCAAAGGAGACATTGCTAGAAAAGAGAGGTACCATCATATAATTCTTATCAACTATTTGTCTGCCTTTATATACCGCACTGAGCAATTTTGTAGCTTTATATGGTTATTGACCTCCTCAAAAATAATATTCACAAGTTGTTATTTGGTGTGGGCCTTTTGTGAATTACAGAACATTTTGTGTTGTCATAACGAGGTATGGTGATGGGCTCTTTGCTTTATTGTATTGCAATGTTCCATTGCTCTCAGCTTGTATGATTGCTATATTGTTTTGAAGACATTGTACGTGTAAGAGTATTTTAAATTGAACTACATGCCCAGTTTAGCTTTGTATCTGAGCTGTCCATCATAAATCTTGAATTATATTACAGCTTCATAAACCATCAGTTTACTTTGGAAAACCATGCTTATAAGAACTTGCATTTATGCCATGTGCACTCACTGCAAGGTGCATTGAAAAAAAAAAGTCTGTTGTCTAAATGAATGCTTTTGCGACTGGTGTTTCAGGTTAGTCTGATTTGTAGTCACACAGTCCTTAGTGTAACAATTACAAGGTTAAATGTGTTAATTACAAATTTATTAATTATTAACTTTAAGAGTGTTAATGTTTGATTATAGTTGGATTATTTTTCACTCTTAATGTTCACATTCACCATTAGGCAAATGTCATTATGAAAGCATTAAAAAAAAAACAGCACACTCTCACAAGTAACACTATCAGTACAGCTGTTAATGAAATGTAAAATAACTGTGAAGTAAATTCTCTGTATCTCCAAAAACTTTTAGACAAGAAAAACAACATATGAATTTTTGCTATGATTCAATCTCTTAAAAACCATGATGCAGATTAATGGCTTTGATTGTCTCATCACAAACATTAGCATTCTTATTGTAGACTGTGAACATTTTCATTTAATCTCCATCAGACCTTGCTAGAGGGACCTAATAGTCTCACCTAAAATGACACTCACTTAATCTGAATGGTCTGCGGGTGATAGAAGTTGCTATAGCTACCTAAGGTAGACCAGCACCAGAGGCTTGTCTTGTCACCATGGAAAACTCTAGAACATTAATCTGGCCTCTTCACATCATAAATCTTTTAAATGAGCTCATCCTTACATCCTAATACTGTCGAGCATATGTTAAACTGTTGGATCAATCTTTGGGGAAAATGCACAGACCCCCTGCAAATGGAAAAGCTTGATTTTGAGAAAGCATCTGGGTGATTGTTTGTTTGTTTGTTTGTGTGTGTGTGTGTGTGTGTGTATATTTCTTTATTGTGGATTCCAAGCATGATACAGCTCTCCTTTGGGCTCTCAATGTTTCATGTGTAAGCGTTGTCAAGTGTATCTGTGATTCAAAATTAAAACAGGCTCCAACTAAATCAATTACATGTCCAATGATAAAGGTGGGGAAAAAACTGTTGCGTGAACAGTCTGTCATCAGTTCCCTCTGTTTCTCTGTCTGCAGGCATACAAGACGAGACCATGTATAAGAGAGAATAAGACTTCATCTCTCAGCAGCCTGAGATAGAGAGAGAGAGAGAGAGAGAGAGAGAGAGAACGCAGAAGGGAGCAGGATAGAACAGGAGAGAGGATTGAAGCGTCATAAAGCCTGAAAGACATTCTCTCAAAAAGCCAAATATGTCCCTGCCAACCTATCTATAGCTACCCAAGCCAAACTACTAGAACCTCTGCTCACTAAAAGATCTGTAAGTCAATAAACTATAAAATGTTGGATCTTCTTGCTCTCGGGTTAATCAGAAATTATAGGTTTGTATGTGCAGAGAGCGAGAGAGAGAGAGAGGGGCATACTTGCATACTTTCTACAAGCAACAGATAAAGAGCCACAGGGAGAAAAAGAGAGACAGAAAGACAGAAAGAATGGAGACAGACCTGAGGGAGAGGAAGAAAGAGGAGAGAGAAAGGGAAATGCTTTAAATAGGTGCACTTTGTAAATACATGATATAAAGTTCCTACAATTCTACATCCTTCTTGCGGAGCCAATCAAATAGTGCCTTACCAACAGACCCAGCCAATCAGATGGAAAACATATCAAACGCAGTCCTGCTCTTGTAATACAGGTAATATGTTAGTAAATGAGTTCAATGACCCATTGAAGCACATCCATTAGATGATGACTACTCAGAGACAATAGATAAAGGTGCTCTAAAAGCTCTTTGATCAGCCCAACAGAACACAGGAGCTCTCCTTGCAACATTTCCAGGACACTTACTGTATATTCAGTATAGAGGAGTACATTTTAAGCAACTGAAAAAAAGAAATTAATATCAACAAATGTCAAGTGTCTTGAGTGGATTATTTGTTTTAATTATTTTCTAAACTTATTCTAACATTGATGTTTTGAAAATATCCTTTTTAACAAGGTCTGGAGAGACATTTACCTAATGTTAATCTACCATCACTGGAAGTAAGTTTGTTTGGGGTTTTTTTGTTGTTGTTTTTTTTTGAGGGGGGGGGGGGGTGAGGTCTGTAGCATGCAAGCAGTGAATAGTAACACGTCACCCGTTATTTTTTCTGTGCAAATAAAGAGCGATACATGTTAAAATGCGTCAAGGATAAGTAGCCCATAGCATCATCTTCTCCACACCAGCCCAATTCATCAACTCCTCATAGAAATGCAAATTCCACCCACTGGAGAGAAAGAGAGCTTGGAAAATTAAGCCCTTCAGAAAAGTGCAACCTCATAAGAGGGCAATGGAATAAAAAAATCATCCACTGAAAGGTACAGAGAAAGGAATGAAAATGAGAAGATGTGGAGGAAAAATACTTGAGAGCGATGAGAGTAATGAAACACTAAGTAGATGTATAACATCAGAATAAGAAAAGCATTGGGAAAGAAGGAGAGAGAAAGAGAGGGAGGGAGACAGAGAGAGAGAGAGAGAGAGAGAGAGAGAGACATGCTTCAGTAGAGACATCTGCTTATGCTGGTACAGATGTCTCTACTGAGTCACGGCTGATAATTACAAGGTTTGATGGAGAGTGATATTGCACATGCCACACACTCACTCTCTCTCTCACTCACACACTTTTATCTGACAGCAGATGGATGAGTGTGAGACAGGGCTCTGCCAGGTGGCATTGAGGGCTCCCTCTCAACCCATCAAATATTTGACTACATATCCGTTCATTTGAACAGAGTAATCCTGCCTGTTGGCGACTGAAGGTAAGAGATTAAACTAGTGTGGCGTAATGACTCTTCTGATCTGTGTGTCCGAGAGATCAGGTCTAACTGTTTGTGACAGTTTATTGTTTCAAAGTTCCAAATACTGAATGTCTGAAATTTAATGTTTGGAACTGAATACAGAACAAAAGCAAAAACAGCTGAGTAAGTCAGTTATTGCTAATGAAAATTGGGTAAATTGAAGTAAATCGAATTAATATGCTGCCAAATTAAACTGAAAGGGTTCCTGAGCAGAAAAGTGATTAAGTGGCTCGTTAAAGGGCATTTTCTAATATTTTATGTCAGTTATTGTTCCTTTTATTACTTACTTTGTTTCTTTTATTCGTTTACAGGTTACTTACTAAGATTTATTATTTATTAACACATACCGTAGCCAGATTGTTCACTGAGATTGTCACAAAACAATAGGAAATCTCAACAACTGACTTCTAACCACAAGTTAACGAGACTCAGAGAGGCATATAGTGACCACGTCAGTCCCAATGGATGAGCAAAAACACATCAGTTTACTGAACATTAACTGTGCTAACATGGCAAAATTCAGAAGGTTTTGTGATCGCGTACAATTATCTCTCACCTAAACTGTAACGCCTCCGTTATTTTGGCTGTGGCATATGAGCTAGCCAGTGAAAAACAGTCTGTTCTGTTTAGTTAACGATTAAAACTCCAGAGTTTTTTATGGCTTATAATTGGAGTGACAAAATGATGGAAAGTGAAACATCACTGCAATCTTTTTGTTGTTATCAATTAATCAACAAAGCAAATACAAAGAGAAATTGAGCTGGAGAATAAATGGGAGGATAAATGGCCTGAAGTGAATGTATAAATAAGAAGAGAGAGAGAGTTTGACAGTGTATAAGGAAAACAGAAATCACAAGTGATCTCACAAATAACAGGGAAGTAAACTGAATAAGCACTAGTTGTGTGACTCCTGAATAAGCACTAGTTGAGTGACTCCTCAGAATTTAGTGCTGGGGACAGTCTCTACGCAAACAATCCACTTACAACGTCTTCCATTTTTCTCTCCATTCTGTGGATAGCGGTATTCCTCTTGGGAATGCATAATTCTATCTGTTTTCCCTCACAGTCAAGTTTACATTGTTGCAAACACAAAGAACATCTTCTGCTGGAGAGAGAGTCTTTGAAGTGACATGTTTACAAGGCCACGCTGACATGAATGTCTTTAGAACAGGCTGCTACTACAAAGAGGTGTGAAGCTCCAAGAATCTGAAGAAAAAGACAGAATGGAATAATAATATCTATATTTATATCCGTGCCCATGTGACAGGTATCTCAGTAATACCTGATTAAATATACTTTTGGACCAGTAGGTTTGATGGAGGTGTAAAGAATGACAATTGTAATGCAAGTTTCTAAAGTTACAAGAGATGTATTTATATTTTCAGTCTAGTTATTCAATAGTTAAAATAGGCTATAAATATTATAATACACTTATAAATATTATATGTCTATTATAAGTCTAAATAAATAAATAGGTGATACTCAGTTCAATCAATTTCTGATTAATTCATTTTAAAAAGTCCAGCACAGCCGCTATGAGAAGAAATAGCAAATCGGGGGGGGGGGGGGGGTCATAAGTATCAAATAAACTAAAAAGCTCTCCAAGCCTGGAAATAAAAATCGAAAGAAAGATCCTACCGCTCTTGCTAAACTGTTTCCAAGTTCACTTCAATGGTGGCTCACCATTTAAAGTTAGTATCCTCTCGTGTAGGGAGCCCCGTCAACCTGAGGTCACTTTCAACTCTTTTATAAATTAAAAAAGAACTGGCCCGCATGCACAGCAGGCAGTTCACAGTTTACAATATGTACTAATAGCTACTTGTGCTAATAATCTCCCAGGGCTCACATTCCATAACATATACATACACTAACAGCTACTTAACGAAATACAATGTTTTAATAGCTTAGCTTATTGTAAGACATGTATCAGCTCTAATTTCTACAAGGCTAAATGGCAAAACAGGGGCGAATCCCCGTCAACTGTCAATACTCAAAACATTCACAATTTATATACACAAGACATTTTTACTGATACATAATGTAAGTTTGGAATGTAGCTCTGAATTCTTACAGCTAACAAGATGCTAATGCCAGCGGACATTCTCAATTCAGTGTAGCCTTAGTAATAGTTGTACTATTAATTAATTAATTAATTAAATTTTTGCTATGTGCCTCTCTTCCCCCCAAAGTCTATGACTAGACTAGAAAGTGCCTGCCCTGCCATCAAGTGTATTCAAACTCCTTTTTGTGTCTAGTGAGAACAAACAGATAAAACGTCACTGAGCAGGTTGTCAGATGATGGACACCTGCCTATATGGCTTATTTTAAGAAGGTAGTATATGTGAGAAATTGATAATGAGTAAAAAAAATAAATAATAATAATAATAATAATAATAATAAAAAGATGTCAAGAACACATCAATTATCATCCAAGTTTCTATCAGTCGTACATAAGTGGCACAGTACCCTCTCCAGTTTTCTTTTCATCTTTCTTTCTTTAGTTTTCAAATTCTTTATCAGATATTCTTTATCTTGCAGAAACCCAATGTGAATGTTCTATTCTTAGAATCGTCTCATTCCGATGGCAGCCCCAGATGATATGGAGGGCTGATTTCTCTGATCACTAGAGCTATAACAGGCACATAAAGGTAAATGCACTTTAAATGAGTTCATTGCAGCAGTGAATTATAGTACGGAGGAAGAGATGCTCAAAGACTGCCCAGCTGTAAATATGTTCATGACAACACCAAACACAGGAAGCTGACAACACAGAAACATGCACACACACTTTACCACCACCACCACCACCGCCAGCATTTCCATGGTAACTACAATCAAAAATAGCACTCCAATGCAGGGGATCACTGAACATCATAGTCATCTTGATGGTAGCTGATGCTATTTATAGCCTATATCCAACAGTGCAGCAAATGTGTGAGAGACACAGTCATGTTTCTATGCTACTCTCCAAATATCAGGTCAAAAATAATAATAAAAAAAAAAAGCAACTGGACAAATCACACTATTTTGCAAGTGATATTTCTGCCTTGTTTTAGTACCCACTTATGTGTCTGCAGTTCCAATATGCTTAAAAACATCCAAATCAGAAATCAAACAGCTAGTGCTTAACATTAGCAAAGGAGCATACCACTCAGGATGCTGCTAGATGAGACTGGTTCATTTAGATCCATGGAAACATTCTCAGGAAACTTTCATAAAGGGTTTTGATTGAATGGCTCACAACAGTGGTCCTATTCTGTAAAGATGACCAGTTGGTTTGAAACATAAGGAATCAGCAATCAGGGGAATAACTATCAGTTAAAATTTTCTAGAACTTTCCTCTTATCAATCACTGAGCCCCAGCACAATAAATTTAGGGCAAGGATATTCTAAGATTATAAATGATGAAACCACTGCACTGGAGCCAGAGATTCCGCTGATTTAAGTGAAAATGAATTTCGCAAGACTGCCATGTAAGAGTCCATTGATTCCTTGTTGATATAACTACCCTTCAATTTATTGTCCTACTCAATACCAGCGTATTCTTTCTGCTTCTGTCTGTTTCAGAGTGGAGCTTCTGGTATAATATGATAAGCTACAGAGGTAGCTTTGCAAACTCGCTTATCAAACTCGGTGCAGCTGCTGTAGAGTGCTCATATTCATGAAAACGTGCTCAGAAGGACCCTGAGCGCAGAGAAACAGACAAATAGGTAAATAAAAAATATTTAATTGCAGCACTTTATTATTTTACAATCTCACATTATATGTTCTGATGTTGCAACTTTTTTTAAGGGGAGGCGGGGGTATGCAATATTCCCTGCCAATAAGCAGGGTCCAAAATTAACTTTTTGGTCTATCTGCCAATGGCTGGTAAAATGAAAAAAATTTAACGGCCAAAATATTTTTCTACCGGCCATAGAACTTCATAAGATACGATCAGGCGAGTGGCCAACGGACGGGCCTCACGAGGCCTATGCCCGCCCAAAAAATGCATAGGCCCCCCGAGTTAGGATGGAATTATTTAATTTCATACTAAAATATGTTATTGTTTGTTAAATTGGTTGATAATATTACTAAAATATCATCACAAACGCTCCTGAAATAAAGAAAATGTGTTTTAATTTTTTATTTGTATAGCCAAATGCTGATCGGTTTGAGTGACATTTGTATTAGCCAATTAACAGGTTTGGTTTTGAGTTTATAGTCCCCGCGATGCAACTTTTCAACAGGAGATAGCAGCTAGTTCTCCATCTAGTATATTCCCATACCTTAAGCGGATTCGTGAAAATTCGGTTAAGGAAATGTCTGTGCGCGTTTCCATCAGCTGTGTTATGCTGGAGGAGTTGTGAAGAGCTGTGGGTTTAAAACTTGTCTAGGGCAACTTTAACGAAAATACGTGAAAAAATCCCAACAAAAACCTTGTTGATGCGACTAAACCTGTTTCCATCATCCAGTAGGGCCTATCATATTACCTTATGCTAATCACGTCTTTCCAGCGAACACATTTCTTATGCCACCTAAAACGTTTGATGCGAAGTTTAAGCGTCAATTTGCATTTAATAGTTGGACGGAAACCCAGCTAGTGTTATGACCTGTGCCGAGGCCCGTCAGAAAATACATTTCTGGATACGATGACATTAAAAACAATATAATTACTAATTGCCTGCAGGACGGTGGACAGCGAAGGCCAATCAAATAATTGCAAAACGTAGTCAATCAATTTGTATTGTAGTGATGAAAGTGTAGTGAAGAAGGCCAGTTGGCGACTGACTTCATTTATTTTATTCGCCAACGTAGATATTTACTCGCATTTGGCAATGATTATAATTAATAACTGTTTGCTTATATGGTAGGTGTTTGCGATATTTTTCATTTTGTTTTGTACTTCATTTACAAGCAGGTAATTAGCCGAGGCTGCGGCTTTGTGACCTTTCAGAATATTCCGCGTTACGGTAATGATATTACCCGAACGTTGCATAGACGTGCGAAGAAAACCATTAACACCGTAATTTTTAAGGAACTGCTCATACGAAATGCATTTGGAATGAAATAATAACCCACACAAGTAACTCTTTAAAGTTCAATGGTTTCGTGACAACGATGCATATTTCCTCTTTTCCATTCCTGTGGCACACCGACTAAGGTATTAATCAATTGATTTATAAGTAAATTTGAGCAATGACATTTCTATATATTAAAAAAGTAACACTACAAATGACACATCTACAATAATAGTACAATTAACAGTAATTAATAATAAATAATAATTTTGCTTTCCTTGACTTCCCTTTTAGTAAACGTTTCATTTACACCAATAAAGCTAGTGTTTATCAACGTGGTTATGACATGGTACGTCTTTGAGCCTCAAAGGGTTACAGTCCGCATGTTAGCACAACTAGCCTATTAGCTTAGTGGGCTAGTATTCACTCGTATCTGTCTCGCAGGAGATGGACATTTCGGGTGTTGCCGCAGAGACACCGAATTATTCTCCACCATTTGGGGAACTTGAAGTTGTCGATGCCAAAGTTTACATAAATTTCAACCGGCAGTTTATCGGACACTTTGTCGTGTAAAGAGCATTGAATGATGGAAGACGACCTAGTATGCGAGTATGATTCCACTTGGGACACAGAGAGTGATGGAGACGACCTGGGGGATAGCGCAGGAAGGCGCCCAATTCAAGATAAAAATAAAAAAACAAGACCTGGCTTTGTACGTAAATCTTGGCAGTAATTATTTTTCGTTCTCTGCTCACGCATGCCAGTGGCGTCCATTTGAGTGATATTTTTGTTCCAAAATAGCTCGCTAGCTGCTGGCGGACTGTGTTGGTAACGTTAGGGGCTAATTCGTTAACTGTGGTTAGAAAAAAAAATCATCGTACTGTTACCTTGCTGCATAAAAGACAAACATTTGCTACATCGGCTTGCTGTTTTTGATCCTTTTTGTCGTATTCTTAAATAAGTGCATTGTATTATGAGTGTTAATGCTACTAGCACTGTGGGAGGCGATTGGTTAAGCTAACGCTGTTTTACTGAGACCTCAGTCAAGGCAGTTTGTGAATTGTAAAAAGATTTCAGGATGTAGGCCCGGCTAAAGTCATGAAATTCTTTGATTTTCCACGAAAGTAGTTATTTTCATGGCTTTATTTGGGGAGCAAGGTTTACCAATACAGTAGTCGAGATAAACTAATCAGCGACAATACGACTTACCTATAGATAACCGAATATATTAAAAGCTTAGCTAGCTAGCTTAGCTGAATTCGGGAAATAACGGATGCTGTGCACCTAGTATGGCAAGTAGCGTTTTCACCTGCTTGTGCTATGGTTAGAGCGATTCCGAATGTTTTAGTTGACTCTTGGCACCTACTTTGAATTTTTTCTGAACTTGCGTAATGGGTTTTGTCGGTTTACGAAATGTGGTGCAGGATATTGTAGTAGCCACTTAGCTAACATTAGGTGACGCTGGCAATTCAGGAAATGCCTAATTCAGCAATTATTAATTACATGATCAGTTTGAAATTGTCACATAGAGACCTATATTTATACTGACATAGTTCTGATGTTTCGTACGTTTGTCAAGTAAGTTTGAGCACGCAGTAGCGGGCTCCTAGCTGTAGTCTCCTCCCATTTTAGGAGGCATTTGCAGATGAATGCTGAAAGCAGGTTCCAGGTAGTCTGAAGGAATGTCGCAGACAAGGAACAGAATGCCTGGTATGGGCAAATACTCCAAGCAGAGAGGGGTTTAAATTTGCTTTTAATTAATTCCCCAAGCAGCCCTCAATTCACAGCCACAATAACTCTTGACATAATGTCACCACTGAACATGTAACTTTCTCTGAAAGTGTAAGTTTGAGCATTTCCTATGATGTGTTAATGGGAACACACATACCAAGAGTGCTAGTTTCACCGGAGTAACTTGTGGTTTTGACCACTGATCTGTATTGACAAGTTTAAATATTCTCTGAAAGGTATTTTTAAAATATGATACACCCTTTGTCATCAGTATGCTTTACATTTTCAGCTTTAACAGTCTGGCTCTGTTTTTTTTTTCAGCGCCTCTATTCCTCCTCTAGAAACTTACGAGCAGCTAAGGATATGCAGAACTACCGACATGGCTATCCAGTGAGTCAGAGTTCATTTTCATTAAGCAAAGAACAGTGGGGGGAAATTTTTTTTTTTAAATATTCCTTCTTCACTGTAATTAAAAATGAGGTGATTCTTTCTCGGTGATGTTTTTCTATATCTTGCTGCAGAATATCAATGAGGAGGAATGTCCAGAAGAAAGAATGACTAATTTAAAATTCTACCTAAATGAAATTACCTCATCCCCTGATGGTAAGTTACTTGTTCATTTTTTACTTTAACCACTTCAGTTGCAAAACTTTTCAGAATTGATTAATTTAATTGTGTTTCGGCGTCGCGTTCTTTACAGAGGTTTCCATAGAGGTGTTTCATAAAGAATGGAAAACTGACTACAAACGATTAGAGAGAGTCCATTCCTACATTCAATGGTAAGGTTTTCTCTTTCTCCTAAGCCTGTCCTTGACACTCCTGTTTTGAACTGAACAGTAGTCCCACTATTCTGATTTCCTTCTCTTGGTGACCAAGTATGGTTTTTGTTATGGGTCATCACTTTCAGTGTCTTTGTGACACAGACTTATAGTTATGCCTAACATGTCAGAGTGTCTTCATGGATGTCCAGGGTGGATATTGGGACTGTTACCTTGTTTTCATTGTGCAGATAATATCTGGGTGATCGCTAATTTCATAACATAACTGTGTTGAGTTTCACTCCTGCCAGGCTGTTTCCGCTAAGAGAGCCAGGGGTGAATTACATGGCCACCGAACTCACCAAGAAGGAAATTCAGGTGACACAATAAGTGACTTCAGTAGTTAGAATGTTCCTTACCTGGGGTGCCTCTGACAGTAAGACCTCTGAACTTCATTAAGGACAGTACCCAGATGTACTCTAGTTACAAATATTTTTTTTCCTTCAGAAAAACTTCAGATGTAACACTGCTAATTTTTGAATTGGTGTAAATGTTGACAGAGGAGTGCAGTTAAGACATTAAAGTTGTTGTACAAACATTTGTGTTTAACCAGAGTAGAGCAGTGTGAAACACATATGTGTATTGCACAGGTTGTGTCTTTGATTTTTTTTTTGACCATGCATATGTGCGAATGTGTACTGCCAGTCTCGACATTTTTGTGTAGGCGGTTTATTTCGTTGTCTGCTTCCTCTTCAGGCGTTCAGAGAGAGTGAAGTAGCTAAACGGAGGCTTGTCGATTCCTACGAGCTCATGTTGGGTTTTTATGGCGTTCAGCTGCTGAATAGAGAGACTGGCGAGGTCAAACGAGCAGAGAACTGGAGAGAGCGTTTCGCCAACTTAGAGCGGTGAGTCACCATTGTCTTTCCCACCCCACGTCTCTCAATCTGATATCACATTAATAATAAAGCGGTGCAAAAATTTAAACCAGTGTCAGACAATGAAGTTTTAAGCAGAACATTTTAAGCAGAAAACTGATGTTTTAAGATTATGGTCTTTAATGTTGGATGATTCACATTCTTTTTTTTCCTTTTTTTTTTTTAAAGATGGCAGTTGTGTCAAATAATTAAATCAAATCAAATAAGCAGCTGCTGTACAGAGAGAGAAAAAAAGAACTAAAACAATATTTTTATGCTCCTAGAAGCAGTGATTTATTAGAAAGAGTCCAGTGAAAAGAGTGCCAATCCCAGAGTACTTTTTTATTTTCTTTAATTCCTTAAAACTGTATCGATTAACCTCTGCCCACTTTTCTTTCGTCTGCTTTCAGAAACATGCATAATAACCTTCGTATCACCCGCATTCTGAAGAGCCTTGGGGAGCTGGGTTTCGAGCATTACCAGGCCCCTCTCGTGCGATTTTTCTTGGAAGAAACCCTTGTCAGGAAAACCCTTAACAGTGTAAAACGCAGTGTACTTGACTACTTCGTGTTTGCTGTACGAGACAAACGCGAACGAAGGAAGCTGATCCGCTATGCCTTCCAGCACTTTGAACCCAAGGACAAGTTCGTCTGGTGTCCCAGAAAGATCCAGAAACGTTTCAAGAAAAAGTCAGAAAAGAGGCAAGATTCAACAGGAGGAACTGGCGAGGGTGGTGCCTCTGATGAGGGGCGGTCCCGGGGTAAAACGAAAGAAGGAGAAGCCGGGAAGGATCAGAATGAAGAAAGGCCAGGGGAGGATGTCATAAATACAAAGAAACAAACTACAGTTAACTCAACAATGAGTGTAGATGTTAACCTGCAACTAGTGGGGTCACAAGTAGACCCTGAGTCCCCCTGTGAAGGCTCTTCAGTCGACCCGTTACCTCTCAATAATGGTAACACCACTGACAACGGGGAGATGGAGTATTCTGGTAGTGCTGAATTCAGTCGCATGAAAACCCAGGATGGAAACGGAGATGAATTCAAAGAGAGACCACAGTCAGACGCAGAAGTTGAAGAGTCAGGCAATGTGGGAATGCCGAAAGTTCCGGTATCTGATGAAGAGAAGCCAAAGGAGGAAAATGAGGAAGAAGGTATGGTCAAGACAAGCAACGGGTCCTCAGAGCACAGCAGCTGTCAAGATCAGAGCAGGAGCACTGTCCATCCCAGAGAGAACCATCCAAGTCCTAAAGATCACAGTGTGCATGGAAGCCCGGTAGTCAGAAAAACGGAAAAGACGGTGACGGGGAGTCCCAAGCATGTTTCTCCTTCGTCCTCCTTAGATGAGCGAGCGGAAAAGCTCCCCAGGACCAATTTTAGCAACTCTTTACCCACCACCAAGGAGAAGGAAGAGACAGTAGAAATGATGAACACTGGACCTACAGAGAGTCAGGAAAGTGACAAGGTGCAAAATGAAAATCAGACAAATGGTTCAGCTAATGAAGAGCCAATGGAGGTTGAACCTGGTCAATGTAGACCTGGCCGTCAGTGACATCTGAATGTGTCAGAGCGAGGATAGTGAAGAACTTGCACTCTTGAAGGACATGAAGTTGCTGCTTGGAAGATGCATTTTATTGTGACCACATTCCAGGCCTTATTTAATGATGAACTTTTGAATGAACACCTTCAACAAAATTCCACCACTTAATTCCTTACATGTGTTTCTAAATTTATTCCTCATCTGTAAAAATGGGATATCCTTAGATTAGCTTTTTTCTTTTTCTTTTTTTTTTTTTTTAACTTTGTTTTCTCTTCAGATGTGTTTAAAATGAAGTGTTGGAAATGTCATTTACACCATTCAACCCCTCAAAGTGGTGTCACCACAGAAGTACTGTTGAGTTGAAAAAAAGTCATCCCTTGTGAATTTTGTTTGTCTCAGCCATTGATATGTTTAAAATATGAATAAATCCTGTAGGCTGTGCCCTTCCCATGACCATGTAAAGCCTGGAATGCTCCAGGTACAACTTTTATTTTGAAGGATTAAGTTGTGTGGTGCTTTTGTTTTGAAGGAGAGGCTGAGCTTTTCATTTTCTTTTCATTTCAAGTTCTTTTCATTAGAAGTAAGAACAGATTTCAGTACTCTTTCATGCTCTTTTATAGAAACGTGACTTCAAATGAAACTATTATATATTGGAAAACCTATTTTCTCTTTGAAAACATTAATAGGTACCATCAGCAAGATAACACAAGCTTTGAATGCATTTCTATTGCACTGGAGTAAAGTTGTATATGTCACGGAAGAAAGTAAAGCAGTACCTTTATTCATACTAAACTGCAGGTGTAGAAGGCCTTGTAAGATGAAGAGGATTGTACTTTGATTAATGTCACTGAATGATGTTGCACTGAGTAAAAGATGGGGGCAGTAGGATTTATCATTTGCATACTGTTTGCATACGTAATTGCCAAAACACAGGACTAGTTGATTGTATGAAACATATATATAGAGTTAATATGAAAGTATTAGCGACAGGATCATACTATTTGACCTCTACTTGTAGAACTATTTTGTTTGAAGAAACAGACTGGCTCTTAGTATTTATTAATAGTTTTTTGTATTATTGCCATTTTGGAACCTGTGTGTAGCCAAAGGTCCGGTGTCCTTTTCAGTTAGTTAAAATATCAATTCTCAGGAAGAATTTTTTTTTTCATTCCTGATTTAAATTTTTTCCCCCTAGTGTATTCATTCCCCTTACACAGCACTGTATACATTTTAGAAAAAAATACGGTTACAATTTATCCACATACAGTGGGAAATTTTGGTAGGATTGTGTTATTGATGGCTGTTACCAAGCAGAGATTAAAAAGTTTCTATGACTCCTAAAAAATCATGTTGAAGGCATCCAGTGACAAATAATAGACAATAAAATTGTAACAATATGTGGGTGTGGATTTTATGTTTTTTTTCCTCTGAGTTTACTTTTGCATGGACTCACAAACTCCATAACCTCATGAAGTTCTTACCACCAGTCCTCTGGTCATGTAGTGGTATTTGTCTTTTCTTTTGCTGATAAAATGTTAGGGATTGGTAGTCAGACTGATCATCCAAAGAATTTGTCCTAGAAAAAAAAAAGGCTAGAGATACCTATTCACCAGGCAGGAGTGTTTCTTATGTGTTAATCACTGAGCAGCTGGACAAAAGGAGGAAAAAAAGCTTGGGAACAAAACTTCCTTTGGTAAATTTAATGAACCACTTTGGTGTTGCTTCATTTTAACCACGTGAAGTATCTGTAAGCCATTTTTAGCTCTGTGAAATAGCACTAAGCATTGAGACAAAAAAGACCCTATATAAACGTTTGTCCCTAGTGTTTGAGGACAAGAAGAAAGTGAAGTTTTTTAAGTCTTCAATGCATTTATATTTCAGTAATGGCCACAATAAAGAGCTGTATAAAATCCAGTATTTTAAATATGTCTGAGGACAAATGTTTGTAGTTATTTGCTGGTTTTAAATTACTGAAAGTAGCCCAGTTAAAAGTAGCTTCAGCAAAGGTTAGTGGCATCTACAATAACGTAAATAGCCTTCTCTAAACTCAAGAAAAATACCTGGACAAATCTGTCAAGGCCCAACATAAGTGTTTACCTGGCCTGTAAGAGTACTAAATATCTGCTGCGAATGCATGAAAAGCGGTTTCCCAGGATCTTACTCTGTCATTGGCTGTCGGTTTGCTATCTCCTATTCGCTAGAAACTTCTTGTTCAACGGATTTTTTTAGTTTTCAGCGCGTCCCATTTTTAAAACCAAGAATCGTCCACCCCCTCTCTACTCTCGTGATCCTCTCCTCTGTTGCGTCCTCCCCCCCTTTTCACCTCATCTGAAAGCGAACGACTGAGTTCAGCCCCTTCGGCTGGAGGCTCGGGTTTATCTGGAATCAACCTGAAACTCATTTAGGAGCCGCGCGCCGTGAGGTGAAGGAGCGCTCCGTCACGGTAAGCCGGGGGGGAGAGCAAGCAGCGAGGACAGGGAACGGGGCTCGACTTTTTCAACGCTTAACGGAGCTGAGGGGAGAACTGGAGACATGACTATGTTCTCAGCTCTTGGGTTGCTCATTCTCTGCCAGCTTTTGACATCTTCCCTTGCCCAGGTAAGCGCTGCTCCCTTGGTAGTACAAAAACTGATGTTTTATTTTATCCACTGCAAATTTTACGTTATTAAATATTCCAAAAGAAAACCCTGGGCTGAGAATGGAAAAGAGAAAACTTAGGTTTGCAAATTTGGCAGTCCACTCCTACATCTGTTATGCCTGCTGGTTATTAATGTATCGTGTGAACTCCATCAAATGTTTCAATCAATTTTTAAGGAATATAAATCAGCTTCAACGGACTTTTTAAATAGGTTAGCACATAAAACATAGACAGTGGAAAATAAAAAGCTTTTGCAAGTTGTTTTTCGGTTTGAATAAAATAGTATGACTTGCTACTTACTAGCTGAAAGAAAATCAGCTGACCAGATGTCAGCAGATTTTAACTTAATTGTTCAGGTACTAATATATATTTGTTTTCACTCGCTTGAAACTTTCGTCCTGAACAGGGTTGCTTATTCTGTTCCCTCCGATATTTTTAACGTTATCGTGAAATGTTCAAAGTCGAGTTTGTTTTTCCCCCCCAAAGCTGAGGAATGCAGAGCTTGGGAGACTGCGAGCTTCCGCACAATGATACCTTTGTTGTTCAAAGCAGCATTTGGAATGCCATATGGAACACCAGAGCGCAAGCCACTGTCCGAGACAAAAATAACACTTAAATTTAAATTTAAAGTGTCCGTCTTTTCAAGATTTGTATATTAAGCAGGACTTTATTTATGTAGGACACTTTACCTAGCTGCCATTTTTCAAAGTTGTATGCATGCGTAATTTGGCACACTTTTGCGTCAGGGCGCACTTGTTTAGTGCCTGCTAATAGGTAAGAATTCAGCGGAATTTAAGCGGAATCTTAAAAACCCTCTTTGGATTGTATTTAAATACCTCCAGGAAATCAAGCTGATGTGCATTTCTCTTTTCTTTCAAATGAGTTCATTATAAATTCCTCTTTGTTTTCAAAAAAGATTGTAAAGAAATTCTTCTTTTAGTTCCTGGGGTACTATCTTATGATATTTACACGTTGTTTCTTAAGAATTCATGTCTGCATTAAATGAACAAATGTACATATAAAGGTTCATTAAAATTTTAAAACAAGCAGAATTATTAAACAGTAAGAATCACAGTCAAGCAATGTATTATAATGTATGATTTTTGCTGGTGAATGACCTTTCTTGATCATTTATGTAATTTGGTGCATTTTTTGTGTGTGTTTTGCAGAGACCAGGCCCTCGAGGATCTCCTGGGCCTGCTGGACCCCCGGGACCCCCAGGGAAAGACGGCGTGGATGTAAGTGCACAAATCTGGCTCACTAATTTGGAGAAGGGAATAAAAGACTGATTCAGAGATTATACCAACCTGCTAATGATCTGAATTAAATGTGAACCGGTCGTTCAATTCTGAATATATTTCACCGAATTAGTCCATGAAGCAGACTCAAAGAATTGGTCTTTTCAACCAAACACCTCCCCAAAGTTGCAGCCAAAGTTAACCCACAAACATTTCACCTTCTTACAGAATCGTTTTCAATCTCATAGGTATTCCGTCAGTCACAAAACAATAAAGTCAATGAGAAGATCACTAAAACTGATTGTGTTAGAAGAGTAGTCTTCCCTGATGTCCATCTCAAAAATAGCACATTTGAAATGGTAAAACAAAGCTAGAATGGAGGATGGCCTCTTCTGAGTTATGTTCGTATCTAATTGTGCTATGTCAGAGATACAACACTGACCTTACCCATAGCTCTGGTTGGTCTTATTTTATATGAAATGCTCCTCCTTCAAACCTTGATGACCACACCCACTCCTTGTTCATTTAAGCTGTAAGGCTGTAGACCAACACAAATATCCCTGACACATTAAAAATGAAACCCAGTTAGACACAATGCACAGAAAGGCATCCTATTACATTTTTTCCAATTTTCCAGATCTCACAGTAAAAGATATACACCTCATCTGTACTTTCTGAAGTTACTACAGGATTCCGTATCTAAAGAATACTATCAGCTATTCTTTATTGTGTGTATCTTAATATGTGCTGTATGTCTTGAAAGGAAAACCGTACTAGGGGAACTTGTTAAGAAAACAGTCTGTGTTTCCTCTGTAAATTAAAACCATTTCTCTGCTGGCTGGCTGGCAGGAATGACAGAGGGCTCATTCATGCAGCCCCAATTCAAAGGAGACCTTCTGTAGTTACCTCCCTCTCTTTACCCCCTCCCCTTCTTCACCTCCCATCACACCTCAGTCTCTGCTTTGGAGTTGTTTGCTCTCCCCTTGCTGAATGTTTGGCCAATTGGAGCAACAAAAAAAGCTGACTGGCATTTTGTCCTATAGACCTTTACAGCTGAATGACAGTGAAACTAACCATCTTCACCAGACGTCTGGTACCTTTCACTGAATAAAAAATTATTTTGCATCAGTAATGTTCTACTTAAATTTGGGTATCAACAAATTACTGTTTATTGATAGTTATATCTATATGTAAGTACTCTGTAGCCATCTTAAATGCCTATTTACTGTAATTTGATGAAGAATTACCCATTATACTGGGGTTGAAAGGGAATTATGCTCTACACAGTGTTTTGAGTACATATGACTAAACCTTTTCTTATGTGTTTTCACTGACAGGGTAAACCTGGTCCTCCTGGGCTTCCTGGGAAGCCTGTGAGTATAATCAGCCATAATTTATAAGTCTTGAAACTTGCCTGTAGTTCTCAGGGATGGGATGATCTACTCTTGCTGTATTTTTGGCCTTGTCCTGTAAGGTTGGTGTTTCACAGGTCATTGGTGGATTCCAGAGTGTGTTGTGATTCTGAGGCCTGGATTTAAAAGATTCTTAAGAAAAACACACTTTAAGAACATTGAAAGTGACTGAGTGTTATTTTAAAGCATGAAACGTAACAATTGTACAGTCAGCAAAATAGCTGTTGGAATACAAGCCCATCTATATTTTGATAGATTAAATGTTGGGTTGCAATAGATTAGCTGAGTTTATGACAGATTTAACGACAGGTTTTGTCATTGAGTTAACACCTCTGTGATACAAGTATTGATGATCTGTTCTCTGATTCGATTCTTTAGGGTCCAAAGGGTAAAGCTGGGATACCAGGGACAGCAGGAAGTCCCGGACTGCCTGGCCTCCCAGGAGTGGACGTGAGTGACAGATGGACACATTCACCCACATTGCCTAATAATCCAATTTCACCTGTGCACTGCAGACAAGGCCATTCTACTGACAAAACCTTAACTATAGTACAGAGAGCTACATGGGAAGATATACATATATATGTGTGTGTGTATGTGTATATATATATATACACACACACACACACATCATGTGTTATTAAGTGTCATTCACAAGCACTGGAATTAATACTTTTTCCTTTTCAGCCCAAACAAATGTTTTCACATGTTTTGTAGCAAAAACACATAAGAAAGTGTAAAATATTGCAGAGTGCCATAGAGAAGTGAATTTAAACGAGTTGTATCCCAAAGCTGACACAAAGGACATGGAATTTGCAACTTATGTTTCATTTATGTTTTTATGTAGGCCTATGGAGAAGATTGAATTGTTGATCGTCAGGTTTCTACAAGTATTTTTTTTTGTGTGTGTGTTTTCAGGGATTGACAGGACCTGATGGACCTCAAGGGAAGGACGGGCCTCCAGGGGAAGTGGTGAGTACAGTTTTGCCTCTTTCACTCTCGGCTGTCCGCTAATGATGAAGTCCATGTGGCTAAAACGTTAATGTTGGCTTTATGGTTTACTGGAAAACTGACATTTAGTCAGAGACATACCCAGGGACAACTGTATTTGAGTGTTTGCGGTCACTTGGCTTATGCCCCAAACTCACTCCAAAATCAAGTTTTTGTTTTAGATGTATTCAGATGTTGTATAAGATCAGGAACATAAGAACAAGAAAACATTATCAGTTTTCATAAAAGTTTGACTCTTTTCTCCCATTTACCGGTCTTTGATTTCTCCCAAACAGCCATTTGTGAGTGTTTTTGTGGGTGAGAGCAGATTCTGAACAACAGGCAGAATCAAGGTTTTTTAAAGGGCCTGTCTGACTGGATTTATCAGACTTCTGATGGTTCTTTCTGGATCTGATTTTAATGAGTGTTCAGCTGACTTTCAGTCGGATTTGACCAGCAGAGACCGCGGAGAGCTTTAATCTGCCCAGGAATGCCAAATCTTCCTGTGGAGGGTTTTAGGAGCTTAGGAAATAGAGGGAACAGCTTTGGTGACCGTGAAAACACTCATTATCTTCCTTGAGGATAATGAAGATGAGGAATATGAGAGGTGGACAGATGATATGAAAATAGTGTGATAAGCATATATAGAGTAAGCTGCTTAAATCTATGGCTAAACAACTCTGGGTATGAAACTACACACATTCAGAAACTGAATATCTCTGATATACTGGCATTGCGTTGATTGGTCTGACTTGTGAACAGACGGGAAAGCTATGTTGGACTGTCTGCAACTCCTCTATCTGTTCAGTGAAATTTGCAGTTTCAGATAATCAAGAGAATGGCACTCGGCAGACCTCATCCAAAGCTGCATTAATGTCAAAGATTCAAAGATTGGTTGAAACCAAAAAAGTAAGGATCTTTGCTGGCTAGACGTCTTTGTCTTTGGATAAAAGAGAAGAGATCTCAGTCTTTTAATTTGTTGTTTCTGCTGAGTAGCCTAATCGCCCACTGAGATCCACCCAAGCATTCATTTTACACACATCAAAGCCAAGCAAACTTTTGTGGAAGGAGGCATTATGTTTGTCTGTTGATGATTAGCAATAATAGATAAACACACAAAATTGTCAAATTTTAACTGAAATCAGTCATTCTGTTTTTTCTGACATAATCAAAAGACTTTTGCCTGCTCTGCCCCCTCTTTTTTCTCCTTTCTTCTTGTTTCCCTCATCTGTTTGTGTCTTTGTTTGTTTGTGTGTGTGTGTGTGGTATGTAGTCAGAAGTTTACACAGGCAGAGAGGTAATAGGACTCACAATAGCACCCTAGTGTATATGTGTAGTTGTTGTGTGTTTTCGTTCTTTACAACACACAGCTAGACCAAACACAGCTGAGCTTTTGGTCCCTGTCTGTTTATGTGTCCATGTACGTGTGTTTGTGTGTGTGTGTGTGTGCACGTGCGCGCGTGTGTGTGTGTGCGTGTGTGTGTGTGTGTGTGGGTGTGCGCGCGCGTGTGTGTGCTTCCCGTTGTAAGTCACGAAGAGCCATGGCTGCATTAACTCAACATCAAAGGCTCTGACAATCTTTGATTTCTATTTATGCAGTTTTCCAGAATACCTGTCTGGAAAGAGAAAGGCCATTCTCAAAACATCCACCCAGTGTCTTGTGGAGTTACTATAGGCTGTAAATATTATATGCCATTTTTCAATATTTCCAAACCTGCTGTAGTGGGGAGTGTTGACAAAGTGTATAGTGAGCTACGTAGGCCTCTCTCTCTCTCTCTCTCCATATATATATATATATATATATACGGTGAGTGAGTAATGCATAAAACTGGATCATAACAATGAAAATTGTATGATTATGCAGTCATATTATGGGTTTACAGACACTTAAACATTTCCATATGTGGACCTTGATAATGTTTAATGTATAACTTTGACAAAACCATGATGAATTATGCATATAGCTTAGAGTTCACAGCTTGTTTAATTAGCAAGGAACTATGAGAGCAGCTAAAATATTTGGTGTCTTTTGACAGGGTGAAGCAGGACCTCCTGGACCTGCTGGGCCTCCTGTAAGTAAACAACTTATCTACACCTGCCTCACTGTTTACAATTATCTATTCATGTTTTACCTGTCTGTACCTGCTTCACCCGTTTACACCTGTCTAATCACGTTTCACCTATCTGTACCGCCTTCACCTGTTTACACCTGTCTATTCATGCTTCATCTGTCTATACCTGCTCCACCTGTTTACACCTGTCTATTCATGCTTCATCTGTCTATACCTGCTCCACCTGTTTACACCTGTCTATTCATGCTTCATCTGTCTATACCTGCTCCACCTGTTTACACCTGTCTATTCATGCTTCATCTGTCTATACCTGCTCCACCTGTTTACACCTGTCTATTCATGCTTCATCTGTCTATACCTGCTCCACCTGTTTACACCTGTCTATTCATGCTTCATCTGTCTATACCTGCTCCTCCTGTTTACACCTGTCTATTCATGCTTCATCTGTCTATACCTGCTCCACCTGTTTACACCTGTCTATTCATGCTTCATCTGTCTATACCTGCTCCACCTTTTTACACCTGTCTATTCATGCTTCATCTGTCTATACCTGCTCCACCTTTCCATATCAGTGTCACGACCTTACACTTGCATAACCTGTGTACACCTGCTCCACACCTGCTTCACCTGTTTAAACCTGATCTGTCTGTTCGCATTTAGCTAAACCTCCTTCAGGTGTCCACATCTCTTTCACTTGTCTGTACCTGCTTAACCTGTCTACACCTGTTCACATCTGTTTCACCTGTCCACATCTGTTGATGCCTGTCCACAAAGCCTTTATAACATACATTGCAATCTACACCTTTCACCTACATCTTAACATGACTTCACTTGCTCATGCCTGTGGAGCACTTATAATACACCTTATAAACTACACATAGAAGTCTTATTTACACACACCTATCTCTGTGTCTACAGAGATAGGAGTATGTACATCACATCTGCTTTGTGTCAGAAGGGTTCAAGCTATTTACACAGAATTACTAATTCACATCTTTAACATACATCTTCATCCATTAATCTAGTTACAGCTACCATAGTCTGTTTGCTATCATACCATATTCAGTACCACCACATTGTCTGGCCAAACTCCATGACATAATACTATTTTCAATTCATGTATGGGATTGCCTAGTATCTTCCTTCATAATAGCATGCACACACATGCACTCATGCACACACACATGCCCACCTACACACTCTGTGTTTTTGCGGTTTGTCTTACTTTGTTCGTTGTCTTCCTTAGGGCAGGGGGAGACCAGGAGCACCAGTGAGTACAACAAATTTCTGCAAAAGTGTCCATCTTCGTAAACATATATAGTCATAAATGACTACATACACTATACTCTATACTAAAGACAAAATGAATAAACCAGCAAGGATTCTCTGTTTGTGTGTGTGTGTGTGTGTGTGTGTGTGTGTGTGTGTGTGTGTGTGTGTGTGTGTGTGTGTGTGTGTGTTTCTGGTGGCCACAGGGACTTCCAGGGGTTAATGGTTTACCAGGTGGCGTGGGACCACAGGGACCAGCGGTGAGTGACTGAAATTGAAACAGCTCCGTCCAACAAAACCTTTGTGTTTCAGCCCATTGTCTCTGGAGACAAATAGTGTTCCCAGGGAAATGAGAGGCACACAGGCCAGTCAAACGGGCAAATAAGCCCAAGTGGTCGGTTAAAGTTGGCACAGAGAAAGAAACTGCAGCTGGTTATCAGCTGATTTATTCTTTATTTGTTATTTAGTCTTTTTTAAATGAGGCATCTCTGTATGAGGCATTTTATGATGATTGAATATCTACAGGATTTTATGGCATTTAAATGTCAACTTTGTCTTAATTCCCACACTCTCATATGTTGTCATTTTCTTGTTTAATAAACAAGTTGATTCTCTCATTTACTTCATATCCCTGTCCTCTTAAACACTAATGCATGGTGCCTCAGATGTCATGAATAATATTCAGAAAACAGATCATGAAAACTTATAATACATATGGCCAGTATTCTTAATTTCATATTCACCAACTCATATCCATGAACAGTTTTTTGTTGCATCAGTCTGCAAGGTGGTAGGAGAGAAATAAAATAAGAGCCTGTTTGGTTTCAGCTGCAAATAGCAATCTTGGATATGAATCTTCACACTGCCCAGAATTCATTACAGGGTTATTTTACATTGGTTTGACACCGGCCTTGCAACAGTTATTTATGAGAATGAATTATATACGATGCTGAAAAGTATTTATTTAATCCATTAAAAAACTATTAGGTTTTATTCATTCACTGAAAAATGTGTTGTGTGGCCGTGGAAGCTCTCTGTGGAATGATATCTGACTGAGGGTGGGAAGGAACAGTCACTGGGTATCATCTCAGTCCAAAGGTTTAATCAGCAGCCACACACAGGGGTTCAGAGGAGAGGACTTGGCTTTGATTTGAATAGATAATTCATACGAAGAGATTGGGGTTTGCTGTTAGCATCCATAATTAATATATATTTGAATTTAAATGAGCCGCCAACACCAAGTAAAGGCACCCGGCATGGCATTTACAGGGAGGCTATTTCTATCTCTCTCTCTCTCTCTCTCTCTCTCTCTCTCTCTCTCTCTCTCTATCCATCTATCTACCTAGCTATCTACTATCTAGCTATCTGCTATCTATCTATCTACTATCTATCTATCTATCTATCTATCTATCTATCTATCTATCTGTTTGTCAGCATTGGAAAAAGCCTCTTGGGAAAGCATGTACTGTAAAAGTAAAAGAGTACTGTAAAAGAAAGAAACTGGATATTAGTATTGACGCTGAGCTGACTGAAGGGTGTGACAGGTTCATATAAAACCATCTGTATCTAATCCTATATCCTATCCATGAGCAACTTACTGACATCCAATTTATTTGGTCTTTCCCTCCCCAGGGACCTGAAGGACTTCCTGGACTTCCCGGTCCTCCAGGCCCAGACGGACCCCCAGTACGTATCCAGCTAAACATTGAGCCCTCATATTCCAGCTTCATAATCATCAGTGCCAATCCTGTACCATGTTCATGTTAACAGAGGAGTAGATTAAGCAAAAACAATATCTGTGTTGCATGGATAAACCATTGATATGTATGCTGTGCTACTGCCCCCTGGTGGAGAAATTGTGTAATCAGATGGCATGTAAGATGTGTGCTCTGAATTCTCACTGAGATGGCTTTCTGTGAACAGAATAAAAGTCCATGAGATATATAGCTTAAAGTGTAAATTCTGATTATGCAGGTGAATTTACCAAATGGATCTATTGTACAGTGTCTAATGTGAACATATTGTTATCTGTAGGGACTCCCAGGGGGTTTTCCTGATGGCAGCGGAGACCTTTTGGTGAGTGTGTCCCCATTTGAACCCTTGAGCATCTGTGTTTACATTACCTCATTAAAGAACAACACAACAGCTCTTATGTAACAGAACATATATTTAGTGTGTGTGTGTGTGTGTGTGTGTGTGTGTGTGTGTGTAAATATGTTATGTGCAGTGTTAGATTACATACTTATACAACATTTATTTATTATTGCAGTTAGGAGCGTAGCGCACAAATGCCATTTACACCAGGCAGGAACAACTGTCAGAGTTACATGGGTCACAGTCTTAGGATAAATGCACTATGGCTCAAACCAGTGGTAAATCAAACAGTAGCTGTAAGTGTTGTGTTTCAGGGGATGTTTGTGTAAACGCTGTCATTGTTTGCATTTCAGTGTCCTGCCATCTGCCCTCCTGGACCCCCTGGACCTCCTGGAATGCCTGGATTTAAGGTGCTTCTCCAGTTTTGGTCAAACATGTCTTGCTGGAATCTTGATCATTTCATTCTCTGTCATTCCTTTCTACTGTTTTCTCTTTCTTTCTAACCTTCAGGGGCACACAGGACACAAAGGAGACAAAGGAGAGGTTGGAAAGGATGGCGAGAAGGCATGTAATCTAATTTCATGTTCCCCTCTATATATTTTGATGTCTCACCTTTGGAGAAAAACTCTGAGTGTGTATATGTCATTTTGTCTGTCTGTTTCTCTCTCTCTCTCTCTCTCTCTCTCTCTCTCTCTCTCTCTTTCTCTCCTCTCAGGGTGATCCTGGGCCTCCTGGTCCTCCTGGTATCCCAGGCACAGTGGGCCTTCAGGTAAAAGATCTCTCTCTCTCTCTCTCTCTCTCTCTCTCTCTCTCATTCTCTCTCTCCCTTTCTCTTTCATCAGCTGAGGTGTGAATTGAGGTGTAAATGTTAGCTCTACCCTGAAGCTATCGAGTATCCTTATTGTGTCTAGAGAGAGAGAGAAAGAGAGTGAGAGAGCCTGTGTCTAGACAGCCTAATCTCCAGTCCTTTAACATACACTCTGAGCACACGTCTCATTCTTAAAGAGGTGACAGGGGATCATTGAATGTCATTGTGAGGAGACTGCAGAGAAGACACTGGAGGCAATGGAGATTATTCTTAAACTTGGCCTTTGTATAACTGCTGCCAGGGCCATTTTTTTTTCTTTCTCTTTTTTTTCACTTGTCTATGCTGCTTGATTCTAAAATATTGCCCATCAGTTCCTGAGGCCATACTATAACAAGCTCCAGTTCAGGAACCATAACAATAAAGTGCTAGAATTATTTTTCTGCTTTTCTTTGGCTGGTAGAGACGGTCTGTTTATTTGATTTTGTTTTTGTTTATCATGGACTTTTCCATGTCTGGTTTAACAGGGCCCTCGTGGCTTGAGGGGACTTCAGGGGCCAATGGGGCCAGTTGGAGACCGTGTGAGTGTTCACCTGATTTAAAATTTTACAGACACAGAAGTGGTTAAAAGCCAAATGAATAATTTATGCTCCAACCTGTAGCAAGTCAAGAGCTACATCTACAGAACCTGTAGGTTGGTACCTATGTATAAGGAAATGCAAGTGATCAGAAGTATTCTTTCTGATTATAAAATCAGTGAGGCACATTGAAACCATGTAAATCCGTACAGACTATTACACAAGCCTTCATCAAACTTCTTGTCTACCAGTAGGAAAAGCAGTAGATCTGTCAGTATGTGCTACACTGTCATGACAACACAGTTAATTTTTGCCCTGTGCATCTGAAGTTCTCTCACCCTCTCTCTTCTTTTAGGGATTGCCTGGTTTTAGAGGCAAACCTGGCATTGCAGGCATCATTGGGAAAACAGTGAGTGTCTCCTCATTTGTAGATTTACCTAAATGTTTGCTGTTTATTTGTTTCAAAATTGTTTTAATTGCTTGAGATTTTGAATTCTTCATCACTCATTTTTTTTACCCTGTGTTCATGATGAATCTGAACAATAAATAGCTATGTGTGCATCATTTGATAACTCCAGGGTGACGCTGGAGAAAAAGGACCCCAAGGTTTCAAAGGGCCAAAGGGAGACATTGTGAGTAAAAACAGTTTGGGCATATTTATATGCAGATCCATGGGCTATGACAACATACCATTTAGTGCAATGGAGGATAAAGCTCAATGTCATTTTTAAAAGGATGGTTTGTCATGTTGATATTAAATGGAGTATTGCCCTTGGGTTGTAGGGTAAAATTGGGCCCAAAGGAGTTCCTGGAGCAGCTGGACCTAAGGGAGAACCAGTAAGTTTCTCAAAGAAAAGAGAAAAAAAAATGCAATATGTAGCATGTTAAACAAGAAATAACCATAACTTTTTCTCACCTACTGTTTTTAAACCCTGCGCCTCTCAGGGAATGCCAGGCCGGGATGGTAAAGATGGCACTCAGGGGCTAGACGGAGAAAAAGTAAGCAGCATTTTGCTCTTTCTGAAAATAGTGAATGATCAGGTGTCTCTCTGTGTAACTGGTGAGGTAGAACTGATGTCACGGTTACAATGTTTCGCTGCGTTGTCAGGGTGATGCAGGCCGACCTGGGGTTCCTGGAGAGAAAGGGCCAAATGGACTTCCTGTGAGTATGTGAAGGAGAAAGTTTTGTTTCTGTGTAATTACCTGAACAACCATATACGATACAGTACAATATACCTGCAAAAGGTGTGTCATTGGAAATGTGCGTCAATGTGTGTGTGTGTGTTTCAGGGTCTACAAGGAAAAGCTGGAGCAAAAGGAGCTAAGGGTCAAGTTGTGAGTAATTTTTATTTCTACTGTGAATGTAGTTTTGCGTGTTCATATTTGATTTTTTTTTTTATTTGTTTAACTAGATGTTTTCTCACTATAGTTCTTATTAAATTATGATTTTTTTTAAATGTGTGCAGCAGTTTTGCTTAGAATGTTAGCATTTTACGACCGTGATCTGGCTTTCATGTGGAAGCATAATGTCCATACTGACCTCATAGAGCTCAAACAGAACCCAGTCAGAGATATCACTTTCACTTTCACTTTCTGTGATCATTCTCCAATGAGGTGACACAGCCCAGTGATGTCAGCTTTTCACCACTCTCAAAATTTGACATGAGTAATTCCTGTAATGCAGTGATTTTTTGTACTTGTAACTTTTGAAAAAAAAAAAGTATCATTGTTAAGTTTTTAAATATTCTATCACAAAATCTGACCTGTTTAATTTCCAGGAAAACATACTAGTCAAGCTCAGGCACTTAAATCCTGGTATTTATTGGCAGAATGTTCAGATGTGGAAAATATTCCACCACGTTCGGGACATATACATAAGTTCCCCAAAGTGTTAAGTACCATAAGTACCTCACTCCATCATTCATCCATCCATTTTTCATCCCGTCAGTTCACTATTACATTCAATATTATATACATATTTATATATTTGTGTGTGTGTGTGTGTGTGTGTGTGTGTGTGTGTTCATTATATACGTATATATGTATATAATGAACTGATGGGGATGAAAATGAATAATATTGCAAAATGTATACATGCATATTACATATATAGTAGTAGATTATGTCATATAGACTATATATACATATTTTATTTACATGTATTATTCACAGATTATATAAACATACAGATTAATAAATGAATTTGAACACTTACGCGTCATCAAGCTGTTTCACCAGTCACATATAAAAATGTACCCAACATTAATGCATGACAGTTTAACTACAACTATGTAGCTAAAATGACAAGAGAATTAAGCATCAACACTAATAAATTTGTCAAAGACAGCTGTTACTGTCTACTATTTCTTTTTTTTTTGTGATGTTAATGTTGGCATTAGTTCAGGTTGTATTAACATATACCATACAAATATTAACATATATTAGCTATTGTTTTGGTGTTTAAGATTCTTAAAACACTTATAAAAATGCACATTTCATAAATTATGAAGTGGCACTTAAACATTCAGTAGCTTGATTGATGATGTCATTTTGCTAGTTCTGTGACTTAATAACAAGAGACTTAACATGATTTTTCCTATACATTCACCCTTTTAGTGACCAGGCATGTTCACTAGCTAATACAGTGTTCATGGGAAATACAGTGTGCCCTCAAAATCACTCCACAATTTCATTTTACAGTTCAAACACCAAAAAAAATGGTTCATATACATTTTAGCGCCAAAAAATGCAGTTAGGGATCCATTCTGGTCACAGCCATAGTTTTGCCAAATAATGGTGACATCATAACATGAATGACATCACATTAAATTGCAACACATCACTAGTGATGTCATGAGTTTGGTGATGTCATACAGTCAGTGATTTCATATAGTCAGAGATGTCATATAGTATTTCAGCGTATGCCTAAAGATGTCATGCAAATCGAATAATGCTTAAGAGTCTTGATATCAGTAGTACCATATGATGTTGCATAGTTGCTGATGTCATAGAAATCATGTCAAATACCAAAGAATTGCTGATGTCATAGAAATCATGTCAAATAGCAAAGAGTTGGTGATGTCATTGAATAAGGAATGTAACACAATCAGTGAAGTTATAATAGGTGATCAGTGAGTTCAAGTCATTTAGCATTTTATATAGAGAATTGACAAACTCTCTATATAAGGATGTTATAAGTACTGAAATAGGCCTGTTAGATCCATGTTCAGCTAATTGTAACCCTTGTATGTAACCCTTGTAATTGTATACACACAGGGTGATCCAGGAGAGATGGGTGAGGCAGGACCATCTGGAGAACCAGGTATTCCTGTATGTATCTGATGTGCCTCTGTGGGGACATTTATGTCAGGGCTCTATTACATCCCCTACTGCAAACCATAATTTTGTGGTATTAGCAGTAAGACCTGGAAAGTAGTTGTAAGAATAATTGTTAAGTTTGATTCAGTGTGGATAACAAACTTTTCTGAACAACTCTATCATTGTCAGTTATTTGTACAAGGCTATCACAAAAAGAAGCCAGGTGTATAGAATTCATTTTGTGTGATAGCTTTGAGTTGTAGGATAGCTGAGAGTTGCTCCAGGTTTATGGTTATGTCTCATGTCACTCCACTCACAGGGTGAAATTGGCATCCCAGGAGAGAGGGGTGAGGCTGGACCCAGAGGTGTTGCTGTAAGTACACACAAAAGTCAAACAATCATCACTATGGCAACACACCCTATTCCCCAATGACATCATATATGAGCTATCATCAATGGCAGATAAGGTTCAATGCATGGTTAGACATTAATGTGTAATACCCTTCTGTTGAACAAGGACCTATACTTAGACAGGGATGTGAATATTGGGATACTTTGAAATTGGGTGTTTTTGATAGGAGATTTTTAAGAGGATGAGATGCGAAAAGTTGGTCTCAAGTAGCCATTGATATGAACAGTAACCCTAGAAGAGGGCATAGAATCTGAGACGGAGAACATGTTTTAATTAGTGGAATCCATTTTCTGCTACCTGTTTGTGAAAGACATGTCTAGATTATCTATTTTTAAACATGTCTGATTTCTTTTCTATCTGTTGCCAAAGACACAAAAATACTGCAACAGGGCAGAGAATATCAGAGTGGAATATAATTATCTCTCAATTTTTTTTCAAATACATGTATATTCAGTGAACTGTGCAATGAATACAGTTTGGGAGATTAGATGATTCACAACTGATAAATAGATTTTCTTCAACCATAAAATTACAGTTGATTAGCTCTATAAAACAATACTTGTGATTACTTCACAAAGTAGAGGATCATAAAAAATCAACTGTTGCATAGCAACACATGAATATAGCCCTGGGAGTAGCATTCCAACCACCAGCACTCTTCTGAAACAGTTAGAGGACACTGGAACCTTCTAGAATATTGTGCGGTCTGTGATAGAATAGAGAGTAATAGGATGAGAGAAACCTACAATAGAATGAAAAATGTTAACTGACGACTGGTTAGTCCCACAACTCACAGCGTGCCAGAGATCATCTGTGTAATGTAGAATGCAACAAAATTGGAAGCTTTGATTTAAATGTAAATGAGAATTCATAAGAATGAGTCTAAGCACAAAACAGTTTGGATTGTATTAAAAACATTCATTACATACTTTTCAGCCATCAGAAAGAGTATTTCCAAAAAGAGATACTGTCAAAGATATTAATATTTATAAACTGTTTAAAATGCATATTAGTATGCATATTAAGAGATGTGAATATTTGGTATAACAGTAAAAGCTGAGCCCAGGTACCAAAGATTAGACTTGTGTTCTGTCTGTTGTGCTTCAGTGATGTATTCACCCTGTTTGTTTGGCAGGGTGGAATTGGACCAATTGGAAACCCCGGGCCTCAAGGTGTCAAAGGCTTTCAGGTTAGTAATACTGATAAATTTCACACGAGTTTTAAAGCATGTTTTAATGCATTTTAGTTATAACTGTTATCCTCCACTTCTCTATGTTCCACACAGCTTCAAGCCCAAAAATCATAAAACAAAACAAAACAAAAGAAAATTTCTCCTCTTGTATCTCAGTCTTCCCTGTCTGAACTGGATGTAACTATCTTAATCTTCTTCCAATAAGTGAGCAGCTAAGAAATAATCAATGTTCAGAACATACAAATTTTCCTCCCTGGTGAACAGGACTGTATTGTGAGTGTGACTGTATTGGAAACACAATGTATTACAATACTGTTGTTGTTGTTGATGCTGTATTATCCTCAGGGCATTAAAGGAGCTATTGGAGATCCAGGTCTTCCAGGCCCAACAGGAATAAGGGGTGGATTTGGAGAGAGGGTGAGTTTGGGGGCTGCTGATGTTTTGCCCTACAATTTCACTCTGAGTGCACTCCCAGACATAAGGGAACCATATTACTGCATGGCAGAGATTTCCAGTAAGCAGGCTCTATGCCATACATTACCCTTCCTAATTTACTTTCCCAAGATATGCCCTACAGACAATTAATCACTGGGGAGTAAAAAGATCCCAAAATTCTGTCAAAATATTAAAGATTTTTTTACTGGTTGTAATCAGTTAAATATTTGCTAACAACCCAGCATAAGACAGCATAATGATATGTGCCACAGTGCTGACCGTGACAAAATCAAAGAGCTGTTTCCTCATTCATAATAGTCAAAAACCTGAACTGCATATGGCAGTACTGACAGAAAGAAATATGAATAAAAGTTGTTAGTATTTTACAAATAAATTTTAAGATGTTTTGTAACATGGATATTTCAGTGATATTTTCAAAGCACTCAAGAAATTCCCATCATGCCCTGAACATCTAACAAACATACTGCTACAGCAGAGAAACTACATACATACAACAACATATTCCTACTTTCACTCTCCCTCTCTCTTTCTCTCTCTCTCTCTCTCTCTCTCTCTCTCTCTCTCTCTCTCTCTCTCACACACACACACATGCGCACACACACACATGCGCACACACACACACACACACACACACACACACTCCCACATACAGGAAAGCACCCCCTTCTTCCAGCCCTGCAGAGCAGTGTTTTCATAAAGTATTCGGAGGAGAGGTAACAAAGACTCCTCCTGTTCAGTGTGGTGGATACAGAACAAAGCCCATCTTTATGCTCCTTCACACACTCCCTTGCCAGCTCCCTCCACTACTTTACCAGTAACTCCCAGCCTGTGTGCCATACCTCTGCTGTTCACTCCCTGCTCATTCATAACCTCTCTCTCTCT
Source organism: Chanos chanos (assembly GCF_902362185.1). Classification (NCBI taxonomy): domain Eukaryota; kingdom Metazoa; phylum Chordata; class Actinopteri; order Gonorynchiformes; family Chanidae; genus Chanos; species Chanos chanos. Next base: position 36,627,612 of record NC_044497.1, read on the forward strand.
CTCTCTCTCTGTCTCTCTCACCTTCTCTCAGGGTCCAGTGGGCGCCTCCGGCCCTAAAGGAGACATGGTAAGTGTGGCTGCTCAAGTGCACTGTATCAGCTCTGATTGATGATAATCTTAACAGGATTGTGTATAATGTCTAAAATCTGTTTCATGATTTTTCTTCTTAGGGTGTTGCCGGAAGTGATGGCCTGCCTGGAGAGAACGGAGAACCGGTACATAACTGATTAAAATTGTCCAATGATATAAACTTGGAGATTTTCAATATCTGCTGTTTATGTTTAAGAAAGATGCAATCAAATTTTACTCCTAACTTAGTATGTTGGTAGGTCTGGAGTAATCATACTGCATTTAATCCATGCATGATGTCTGACATTAATAATGTGAAAAATAATGTATCTTGTTTTTTTTCCTCAGGGCCCATTTGGACCTCCTGGCCAGAAAGGAGAGGTGACTCAGTTTTAAACACACACACACATATACACACACACACACACACACACACACACATATTTAAATATACAGTATATGTATGTAAACATATATATTGTAGGAGACAATACAATAATATGGACAAATAATGTGGTGTCAATTAGCCATCTTATTAGAACACCTACTACAGCATCCAATTATGAAGTGCCAACTTGACCATCCAATTACACGTTGTCTAGGAAGGAGGCTATTCCCATACTAAAAGTCCTATAATTACTTATACACTAACAGTTTCCCTCTTATTTTTTTAAAATGCCTTATGGATTTTGAATGTCTACTGTTGAAAACTTCCATTTAATCCACAAATACTTCTCTTTAAAAGAGATAGCCTCTATGTGTTTCTGTTTTCCTCCATCTCACTGTCAGAGTAGCACACACACACCTAGTGGTTACTGGGCAAGCTGTTTCTGTGAAATTCAAGAAAACATTCAAGGTTTAACAGGGCCAATCATCCTAATGGATTATTTCTTTAGCATTATTAACATGATTTCATCCAAAGCCCAGAGGAGAGAAAGAGAGTTGGTGGGGAGATGCCATGCACTCACTGCTGCTGAGCTCACCTCTCAATTAATGTAATTACAAAGACCACTCTGATGTGGCTCACTGCCTTTCCTGAGCTGTCTCTAGTTATTTTCCTTTCAATTACCTGATGAGAAAGAGCTACATTCCCACCTACCCTCTCCCTTCATCCTTAGCAGGAGAGAGAGAAAGAAAGAGAGAGAGAGAGAGAGAGAGAGAGAGAGCAAGAGTCATGGTATTCTCATTTTCATCCTCATGACTCCTGAATTTGCTTGGATGTGTTGAACTTAACTCTATCACAAACCTACACACACACACACACACACCATTCTATTTTGTTTTTTGAGTTTTATAGCCTACATCCTGTCACAGGAAATGAAGTTTGTTCATTCTTAGATTAATTTAGGTGACTTCATATTTAATTTAGGTGAATGCATATTTGATGTATGTGAATAATTGGTCCTGTCCCAAAACTTGCAAGTCCTCCATCCTCCTGTGATCCTGCATTCTTAACCCCTCAGTTTTACTGCATCGGGGAAAGTGTGGCAAAGTTTCTATGGGACATTAATGTGATGTCTGTTTAGCATCGCTTTTATACATTCGGTGTTGTTAGAGGTTAGTGCCTTTACTAGAAAACAACTTAAGGTAAAGGAACTATAACAAGTGTTGGCATAAAGCTCAATCATTGACATACTTCTACATTTTCACCCAGGTCTGTTGTCTAATAATGATCAGTGATGGTTATTCACTATAACTGCTGTCTTGATTCACAGTCAGGAAAACATGGAGAGCTGGGACCGAAAGGTGTGACAGGACCCCAAGGCGAAGTAGGAGCACGAGGAGCCCCTGGAAAACCAGGACTTATGGGATTCCAAGGAGAACCTGGTCAGCCTGGCATTGCAGGGAAAACTGGAGTCCCTGTGAGTACCTTGGACTCTTCAGAGTTTCATTTATCTTTTCAGATATGTCAGTGACACACAATCAAATAGAATTTACATGTCTTTATGGTTTTTAAATGGTGTCCATTTGTACTGTGACAGTTAATTCATGCCCTACATCTTTACCAAGTAAGATAAAAGAAACAAAACAGCTATGGCATTAGCTTTGGTATACCAATGGTGCTTTGTTTTCGGTCAATCTTTTAGGGTAAACTGGCAAGTGAACAGCACATCAGAGAACTCTGTGGAGCTATGATTGATGGTGAGGCTCACAAGTCTAACAGATGTCCTTTCAATCACTGTAGACTTAAACATCACCTGTCAATAATACTACACTACAAACATAATATATTAACAGAACACTACAAACATAACATAAGGCAGTGCTGAATGAAAGAATGTTACAGAGAAAAAAACTAAATTAAATGCCTAAATTGACACTTTCTCTCCCTCCCTCTATCTTAGACCAGATTGCACAGCTGGCTGCCAATCTCAGGAGACCTCTGGCCCCTGGTGCCGTCGGCCGACCTGGGCCAGCTGGGCCACCGGGCCAGCCCGGACCATCTGGGTCTATTGGACACCCTGGATCACGTGGACCTCCTGGATACAGAGGACTACCAGGGGACCTTGGAGATCCTGGTCCCAGAGGTGAAATACTGTGCTTTCAACAAAGAGCCCTGAGAATAACGTCAATTATACATCTTAGTCAATAATGCCAGAGAGTATAGACAATAACACAGATTTATCAATCAACTGATCAGTCCTAGAGCTATCAATGAATGTCAAGAATCTACTAAATAAGTTAGGGACTTAACAGTCATCTGTTTGAAACAATTAACAGACTAAAACTAATACTGACAATGTGTACACTTAAAAACAAATAAAGTATGTAGTATTACAGTAAAACTCACGCAAAAGCACTCAAATGAAAGTACACAGCTAGGAGTTGTGGTGCTCACACTGAGGCCATAAAAAAAACATTTTTCATTTTGTTTCGCATGGTTGCTCAGAATGAGAGTTAGATTTAAACTGATATTAAATTGTAAATTACATTTTGACTCTCAATCTGTAGGTGATATTGGTGAAGCAGGTGACAAGGGTCCCCCTGGTAAGGCTATTGAAGGGCCCGTGGGTGACCAAGGAGAACAAGGTATGTGGAGTTGTCTCGTTATGAAGCAGAAAAGCATGAAAAATACACCTGTTAGGACCATGAATCCCCTCTGACCTCCAGACTGAAAAATGTAGCATTTAACCTTTACACTGGGCGAATACAAAAACCTCTGTCAAGATCACAACTATGTCCTTTCTTTGCTCCAATGAGTCAGATACACTACATATATTATTGTGTATACATAAAGGATTTTTTCAGCGTGTATATATATATATATATATACATATATATTATTCTGTTTATTTCACTAGAGGCTAATGTACTCTCTTTTGCTGTGGTAGGTCTCCCGGGAGTGCCAGGAACTATTAAAGACGGGCGTGATGGTGCTCCTGGAGATCCTGGAGAGCCTGGAGAACCAGGCAGGACAGGCCGGACTGGGCACCAGGGATCTCCCGGAATTTGTGACACGTCAGCATGCCAGGGGGCATCTGTGGCTGGGAAGTCATCCAATCCCAAGAACCATTAAAACCATCGGTGTCTTCCTCTTTTGGCTCCAGGGAAAGAGGAAGATTGAAAGTAAGGGAAAGAAGAAAAAATGACACATAATTCCCTTTTCAAGTGTTTGAAAAATTCAACAAAAAAACCAGAGGAATTAATGGAAAGGAAAATATCATAGGAGAGTTGGGATGAGCAAGAATGTATAATCTCAGAGACTTCAAAACAAGACTCCATCAGTGAAGTGAACCAGTGAGGTCAAAACTGACAATGAAGAGAAAGAGAGCACAAACAAGTAAATAAAAACATCTGCTGCATCATAAACACCATCACTGGTTGGTTAAGAGACTTGAAAAATAGCTTTCTGGGAGAGTGCTATACACCTTGCACGTGTATGTGTAAAATAGCTATTCGCGTGATCTCCCTGTTAAACATCCTTGGCTTCCAGTTCCTCTTTGCTGAGCCCTGTAAAGCAACAACTTTGATCATCTCGACTTTAGAAAGCCAAAAAAAAAGGCATTGAAATGTACACTTTCAAGAAGAGTTATACCTCAAAATTTTCGGCTGAAGCAACAAAAACAATAAACTACCCAATAATAAGCACCTGTCTAGGTACTTCTCTTGGATGAAGGATAATGTTTTTGAAATATTTTGTATATTACTGCACCTACAGTATTTTCCAACTCATAGTTTAGCTTTTTTTTTAATGCAAGTTGTTAATTTTTTATTTCGTTGGCTTTTTTGTTTGTTTGTTTTTTAATCTTTTTTTCCTTAAAAAAACCCAAAAACTAATCATTAATACCCATTGAAGAGAAAGAGGCCCTTTAACATTATTTTGAAATAAAATAAATAAATTAAAACTCATTGAAGCATTTTCACAGGTGCTTAAGAGGCTGTAACTCCAGATTATCTCATTGGCAAATTGTGACATTTTACACTTGTTTAAAATCATCATCACATCCACTATGTACTGGTGCTGTAACTATTAAATATACATGATTTTAAGTACTATTTATTATTTGTGGTTGACTGTTGTATGTGACGTTAAAACGCTGCAGCACCATGTTGTGAGAAATATCCAATAAAGCCACTTTTCAGAAATCAAGTCTATTAGCTGAGACTTTCACAATAATAAAGTCACAACTATACAGTTTCCTTACAATGCGCAAATAAATTGTTTTTATTTTTTTTTACTAGAAAACAGTTGAAAAAGACTGAATTAGCATCATATAAACAAATTACTTGGTAAAATTTTGTTGCAGAACATTCTGTTTACATGTAAGTGTTTTAAATCATATACCTCGAGCCATCTGTTTTCAAATAAAAGAGTACATAACCAACCGATAACACTGGTAATAAGCATCAGATGTTACTAAAACACCAATTTAAAATTTAAATGAGATCAACACACACATTAAATATGATGGTTAAAGATGTATAAACTGTATTACTTCAACACAGGTGGCTCTGAGACCATTCACAAAGAAACAACGCCATCTACAGTTGGATGCATGTGCTTGCAAATATCTTTATAAAAATGTTCATCCAAAAACATTTTTGAAATTATAAGCAGATTAATACACATGGCAGACTTAAAACCACCCAAGACAACCTGATCAACTGAAACTATTTTCTAGAGCACAGAAGAAATTTATGAAAACGCTTTAAACTGTAACTGAACATTACCATATACTAAGGTAATTTTCTGTATACTCATTACAAACTACATGGTGCAAAAACATCTCTAATATTTCAGTTACAGTCCCTCCCCCATCAGGCTGACATGCAGTATTTATTTTTATTTCAAAACATTAAATAAAGACGATTTCTTAAATACATGTAAGATCAATAAATAATAAATAGTTTGTTAAAAGACACAAAGTTACAAATATATATATAAATAAAAAATGCAATAAACATCACTACACTAAACTGTATACTCAGATCTGTCCATACAACCTCATCACAACTATTCATGGTGTCAAAACAGTTCTAATCTGTCACACATATGGTTCCCAACCAGATAGTAGTTTTTTTTTTTTCTAATTACAACAAAGAGAACATTGTTAGTGGATAAATACATAAAAACCCCAACCAAATAAGAGTGATCACAAATAGAGGACACTACATGTAACACAAAGTAGTAATAAATATAAAGAGTGTCATCAATGTATACGATCAACGCAGACTGTGAAAAGAGACCAGTATGCCAATTCTGATCTTCAGTATTGATAACAGTGATACACTGATCTGCAGCCTGATCGTAATCACACAGAGATGGACCCCATGAGTTACTCCTGTGAGGTGGCAGTCTGCAGTTCACCCAACTCCTCACTGGACTGAGAACGAGTGACTTTAGCCACACAACTCGGTTTGATCCGCAAGCCAGTCTTACCACAGAAAGTACTCTGGAAGTCCTGCAATAAACACACAGTTTTCTTCATATTTCCATATCAAAGATGATGGGTGAACAGATAATAAATACCTTTATCCACAGGTGTTAATACCTGGGCCACTGCAATAACTAGGCAAGATCACACAACAGCCTCACAACACCATGTAATCATGGCTCTTCCTTACGATGAAAGTAATTTAGAATTAAGGCAATAGAAATGCTCTTAGTATTTATTTTATTCCACTGAAATACTATAAATTATATGTAGATTTTAATTTTGCAATTTAATCACCTTTACAGCAATAACAGAGTTTGGGATGGAGTTATGTTGGAGTGTAACAGTACAGAAACCTTGCAGTTTGCTTTATACCTCAGATTTTAAGACCTTAGTTTGGTACATGTCCGGCAAATCCAAAAAAAAGAAAAGGTAGATGCAAATTTGCTAGCAGCTTTGTACTTTACATTAACTTTTAACAACAAGCGTACCACGTGCAATTCATATAAATCTGAAGGTCCCATACCAAATAGTTCAGTACATACAGTATATACATGTACCATCACAGACTGAGTGCTCTGTGACACTTAAATGTCGTACCTGTTTGAGGGAGTCTCCATACACCTCTCTGATGTATTTGAGGAAAGCTGTGGTCCACTGTAAAGTAGTGGCTTTATCAGTCTCAGTGGTACAGAATGGCACCAGGAGATTCAGCTCATCACAGCACAGACGGATCCTCCTTCTGAGAATTAACACAGTTACAAATGAAGTGAAAGATTTGTGCTAAAGCAACAGAGTCAAGGTGCTGCCTTATACCTAAATGCACGAGGAAGATGAGATTTCACAGCGTAGAAAAACAGACCCACTTTACTGGTTATACTTAAGTCATGGAAACATCTACAAATTATCATCAGGGAATATAGTAAGACCTATGTAGTGACTGTGGAAGCATGGAAGTGGTATACAAAGTACACTGATTTTTGACCTAGCCAGGGTCAAAAGCCCTCTCTTAGACCAGGGCTAAGCAAAGACTCACATCATCTTCTGGACACTGACCTGGGGGCTAGTTTGGTTATGGTTTAGAGTAAGACTGAACCCTAACGTATTGGAATAAGCCTCCATTTTAAATATAGCAGGATTCATATATTATTCGAAGGTTAGATCAATGTTAAACAGTAAGAAACTGTTTTGTCTTAGATAAAGGGTGGTTCTGTTCCAACTGGTGCCTGAAAGCCCATACAATTAATATAAAAGTTATGAATGGAATACATTGTACTCCACCTTGCACTAAATACCGCAGAATATTTGCCTGTAAAAGCACATATTATATAGAGATATGCTTAACTAGTACTGGACTACTTACCTGCGGTCTCTTTCTTTGCTGTTATGCCGCTCCCTGCGTTGACTGGTTTCCAGCGCAAGCCCTTGTCTCCTGCTTGTTTTGGGGGTGGGCCCTGTCAGACCTCCCCTCCAGTTCCCTGTACCCTGAATGATGTTGGGGGTTTGGGCTCTGAGGCCACGGGTCCGAGCACGCTTAGGAAGGGGACCAGGGTTTGCTGTCACTTCATTAATTTAGAGTTACGGAGAGAGAACATGGGAGAAAAGATGGATACAGAGACAGAAAAGGGAGAGGGACCAAATGAAGTGAGATAAAAGGAATACCTGTCTTCAAACACTAATACAGTAAATGCTATATCCTATATGCATTAATATCATTTAATGCAAACCCAACCAGATTAACCAGATTAAAAAAACAAATAAATAAAAAATACACCTACTCTCAACTCCCTCCTCAACAGAGCCAGTCCGAATGATACAAGGGGCTTTCACCACAGTCCCACCATCCTTCTCTGGTCTATAGTTAAATGTGAAGTTCTTGGGAATAATCAGCTCCGAGTGTTTGTTGCCCTCCAGTAGCTGAGAAAGGTGTCCAAGACCCTTCAATGCAATTAGAATTGTGAGGCTATAGAATACTGGTTTTAGATGAAAAACTAAACATCTAAAGCCAGTTTCCAAAAGTAGGATTAAACTAATTAATTGCTTAAACTGTAATCCAAAGAGATATTCTTCATTTAAAATTAAATTCATTGTCTGAGAAATCAGTGCTTAATTTGAAACACAACACAAAATTCGAAATGAGTTGCAAAATATACAAATTATTCATCAACACCTGCCCACGAGTGCCTCCCACAGTATTGAATATAGTTCCTCTGTAAGGGTAAGGGCACTCAGCAGCAGTCCTCCAGTCTGACTTCATCCATTTCTCTGACTGAGAATGCATGGCTATGCCTTGGGCTTCTGAAGACTGATGAAGCATTGACAAAAATCTGGAAAAGCAGAAAATGTAACCACACATATGCAAGACAAGTCAAGACATCTCATTCAAGGTGATCAATAATCACACTGCATTTGTTGCACTCCCTGAATTTTGAGTCTGTGCAACCCCCTTCTGGGAAATACTGATGACATACACATTCAGAGCTGTTGAGTGTGACTCCTGCTGCTGCCTGGTGGTGTCACGGGGGCTGCAGTTAAACCTTTTCTCCAAGCGAACCCGAGCTGGTGGATTGGGTCTCACCTCCACCTGCGAAGCCCCCCTGTGCTCACCCATGTCCACTCCACCATCCCGGTCCACTTCCCTTGCACTTCTCACTTTGGCCAGAACTGAGCCTGGAACCTCTCCCCAGCTGGTAGGTGTTCTCTCACCTGCAATGAGACTGCTAGATGGATCGCTCACCAAAACCATTTTGATTTCCTGGGGATCTATCTGGACGGGTTTGGAAACAGCATACTGCACATCAGATGAAGTTGTTGGAATGACATCTTCAGGCTGGCATACAGGTGGGCTGGAGGGTCGAGAGCCTACTGTGATAACACCATCAGTTTGTGTGTGGATGGAGGGGCTGCCTATGGTGTATGCTGCTGGATTTAATCTGACTTCTTCTGATCCATTTTGTTCCATCACTTGAGCCTCCAAATGAGACTGGATGATGTGCTGTAGGTGAGTGTATTCTACCTCTGTCATTTCCATCAGACTGAACTCTGAGGTAACAACCTGGTCTTGTTCATCTGAGATGCATCCATTCTGGCTCACAACGACACTGACTTGATCAGAGACATACTGCCCACTTGGAGGTGATACGTGCAGGGTCTTGCAAGCAACAGACGTGGTCATTCTGGAACAACTGAGAAAAGGACCAGTAATGTCCTTCATTTGTAAAGACTTAAGAAAATAATACAAGTCTTACCATACCTTGTTGCTGTTAATGTTAACTAGCTAGCTAAACTTCTCTTACATGTAAATATAATTCACAACTTCTATGCACCTCATTGATGACAAACCTAGCTGGCCACTATGAGCTGAAAATGGGCAAACTTGATCTGCGTTTGACAACAAATAAACGAGGAACTATCAAGTTATATATCAAGTAAATGCAAGTAGCTTTACATTAAGTACGACTACGTTATGGACAGATTAGACCAGCTGACAGCTAACGTTGATTATTCTTTTTTAAACAGCAATAACACCTACATGTACTTGTAACTTTAAGTTAGTTCACCAAACTCAGCGAGCAAACTGATGTGCTGATTTCCCGCTCTTTCAGCTTCATTATGTCTCGCGCAGTGACTCGTTCCTTTAAGTGATTTCAAAGTCCCAATATTTGCTAGCTCGGAAAAGCGATAAAATTCTGAATCCAGTTTCACCTTATGCAGTTGTACTAGTATTAACGACATGGACTGTTTTAAACACATTGTTTTCCGTGTTTATCAAGTCAATATGAGTGTTCACAGCAGCAATTGTTGGCTCAAGTAACTACACTATGTTAGCTAGACAACAATAATATCGCCCAGAACACAAGTAATCCAAAACGTCGCGGGTAAACTTTATGATGTTGAGATAAGTGAGCAGAATTCCGATGTGTTTCAATTACCTGAATAATAAGAAGAATGAAATATTCAGTTGTTTCTTTCAAGGACCACTCCAGATGACTTGAGAACTTAGAGATATACTTATTCGATCGACCATTCAAGACACCCAGGGCAACAACTACGTTGACTAACTGTCAAATTTACCCGTAGCGTTGGAAATTTGATTGACGTTTTTAAGTCCAACCACAGCCTAAATCCCGCCCAATTTATTAAAAACTGACCCAAGCCTGCCATTTTTTCATTATAGAGAATTATTCTGTGCCAGTAGCTCGAACGATATAACAAATGTGAATATGCCCCATTAATAGTTTCAAAGATCACAGAGATCTTATGAGCAAATGGTTAAATGTGATGCCTAAGTTAACAAGTTAAAATTTAGTAGTCCTGCCTTACGAGGGGACACTATAGCAACAATGGCGTTGTAGGGAAATACAAGTGGGGTAATAGTCAGTATTGGTATGGCACATAGCTGTAGGCATATAGTTCATGAAAGAGGTGCAATTTGTAGGCTTGAGTCAGAGAGATTTATTTGATTTTGACATTTAGAAGAGTGATTTTGTTTCTTTACCTTGCTCCTGAATCAGATATGCTGTCATTACTTCATTGTCTGTATAACAGATTTTATTTTATTTTATTTTTTTCCATATTCATTTCAAAGAAGAATTCAGTCTAAACAACAAGATTTTAGGTTTCAAATTTTAATAAAACAGTTCTTCATAGTGCAAACACATTCACTACAATCCATCATGGGGTTACAACTTAACTTTGTATGGCTTATATTTCTACATAGAAAACTGAGAATTAAACAAGTATGAAAATACTTGAATGAATATTTACATCACTCCAGTGACTTAGGAACGTATGTGAAACTCAATATTGAAATTATTCTATCAGAAATTGAAACTGTTCTATCAAAAGAAATACCTATTTTCAAATTTAGTTGTACATGAGAGCAATGTCTGAATTTTATCAATCATATGTAACATGAAAGAAAAACAACTTTCGTTCTGAACTGGAGATGACAGTACAAAGAGATGAAAGTAGCTAGATAGCACTGTTACCTAACAAATGACTTTTTGAATCTTCTTAGGGTAGCTGTAAAAACTGTAATATCTTCAGACAAGTTTATTCTCACTCAGACTATACTAAACGTTGGACTGTAGTGTTTAATGAGAACAGAATGAAAGCTAGAAAAAAAAAAAGATTCATTATGCACATTTGCAGAAAATGGAGTTTCTCCTCTTTCCAGTTTCAGTGCTCTCCCATGGAATTTCAGCTGTACTCTTGCCTCTTTGTTGATAATCTCTGTCCTTCTTTTTGTTAATGTTTCTTTTGTATTCTCGGTCTACTCAATGATTTGAGTCTCTGCTCTCAGACTGATCACAGAGCATTTTGCTCTTGTTGTCTGCACCTTCATCACAGACACAGTTCCTATTTTCCTGTATCCCAACACCATTTCCTTGGTCTTTCTCTGTTTGTTTCTTTTTGTTTGAAATCTCCATCATCTTCCCAATCTTCCCTCCCTCTTTCACCCCCCCCCCCCCTCCATGTCTTCCTCTATGTCTTCTTATGTCCTTTCCTCTGCCTCTAAGCTCTGTCCTCCTAGGCCTCTTTGGACTGGGGTTTCCATGATCACGTATCTCCTCTCTGCTGCCATCGTCCCCAAACAGTTCTTTTTATCTCCCTTGGACTGGACTGCTTGGATCTTCACTTCCAGCATTTTTCAGTCTTTCCCCAGACTTTAATGCTTTGAGATTTTCTCTGCTGTCACTCCCCCATCTTGTGCTGGGCAACTTTTCCTGTGGCCAACTGCATTCTTGGTGGGCATCCAGACCTTGTCCCAGAGGGCTCAACATCTGAATAGGCCCTTGGGTGGGAGTAGGAAGCAAAGGCCCAGAGTGGCGCAATGGACGAATATTTGGACCATCAAAACTGGGCCTCAGTTGTCCCCGTTTATTCTGGAACTGCCCTGGAGAGGGACCCCTTGGCCTGTTGTGCTGAGGAGGCCCAAGCTGGTTATGAAAGCCAGATGAATGAGGATTATTCTGATCTTCAAATGACCCTCTATGCTGTGGTGATGGCATCCTCTGACCATGAAAATGAGGAGATGGCGCCTGCTGACCTCTGAAGCCAAAAGCTCCCCTTCCCCCACCTCTCACAAAGCCTCTACCATGCTCAAACTTGTCATGCTTGCCAAAATGAGGTCCTCTCTGCCCCCTTTGCATATTTTGTCCTTTATATTCTTCAAACTGATGTGGTCCTTGCAAGTCTCTTTCCACTGGGTGTCTATGCTCCTCAGAGCTGTCTTGTTGGCAGGGTTGATTTTGTCTCAACAAATGTGGAGGGCTTGGCTCTCTTAGAGGTCTTATCTCCCCCTCCTGACTGGAGCAGCTGTCTGTATCAAAAAACACATGATTGTTTGCGCCTCTCTGTTTGGGCGGATGAGATCCTGGTTTTTTACATTGCTGAGAAGTGAATCCTCTCGGCCCATCAAAATGTGGTGGTGAAGGAAATCTATTCTCAAATCGTCCATGAGGAGGCCCCCTTGGCCCAGACTCATTAAATCTTGGAGGTGGGCCATCATACCTTAGCTGTGGTGAGTCATTTTGTCTCTCAAAGCAATTATCAGGAGGGTAACTGTGTCCTTCAAACTGTCCTGGGCATGGCCATCTTGGCCCTATGTTTTGAGATGGCCCTGAATCCTGAGACATCTCAGGGTGGGGTGGCCTCTGACCTCTGGGTTGAAAAAGAGCATGACTACTTCGTAACACAGGATTAGGTCCACGTGGACAACGGTTAGGACCACTAGTATTGAGGTCAGGTCCTCTTAAACTAGGGGTAGGAAATCTTGGACCAGGATTAGGTCCTCTCAGATCTGGGTTAGGTCCTCTCAAACCAAGGTTAAATCCTCTCGGAACAGGGTTAGGGCCTCTAAAACAACCCCTAGGACTATGTTCTGGGCCCCCCCACTGAGAATTGCAGGCAGGCTGTGGATCTCTGAGTCCAAACTGCTCTACAAATGGGTGGAAATGTTGGCGTGTATTCTCTTCCTCCTGTGAGAAATGATCCCTCTCCATTACAGGTTGTCCAGGTATTGACCTGTCTCTGTCACAGAACTCATCCATTTCAGGATGAGATAAGTCAACCTTTTGGCTTTGTGAAGGTCTTAACTGTAGTTGGTCCCTATGATTAAAAGTATCATCTAGATGGTGTGAGAAATGACCTCTCTGCACTGAACGAGGTCCTGAAAATGACCTGTCCCTGCTGTGGAATTGCTCAGGCTCAAGGTGTGTGACATCGTGTTTTGGTATTTTATGTGGCTTTTGAAGTGACTGTTTGCCGTGCGCAAAGGGTGGCTCGGCTGGTGACTGATCACTCGAATGGAACTCTTTTCTTACAGGATTTGAAAAGTTGCCTCTTTGGGGAGGTCTTAGGGGTGGATGGTCCTGGTAATGGAACTGCTGATCTTCAGCATGTGAAAAACTATCTTGTTGCTTTGGGGATGGCTCAGATGAATGGTGATCAGTATAACAGAATCGGCTAGTTTTAGGGTGTGAGAACTCTTTCCTCTGAATTTGGGATGGCGTTAATTGTGGTTCCTCTCTGTGTTGAAACAGGTTACCCTCTTCATTTGTGGTATTATCTCTCCTCATGAAGGGTTGTCCTCCAGATGACAGCTGGTTTCTATTGGGGAACTCATCCAATCTGCTACTTGAGAAGTTACCCTTCTGCATTTGAGGAGATCCATGTGGTGGGTGGTACCTGCACTCAGATTTGTCGTCACCACCCTGACTGAGATCACTCCTCCATATTCTAGGAGGCCCAAGAGGTGGCTGCTTCCGATGGTGAAACTGCTCAGGCTCTCCCTGAGAGGCATTATCCCTCTGGACAGAGGTAGGCCTATACACTCTCCTGTCTCTATTGTGGAACTGGTCATTTTCAGAATATGAGAAGTCACCCCCCTCTTTTTGTGGCGGCCTTGACAGTGATTGTTCTTCCCGATGAAATTGTTCAGTCTCATTCTGTGAAACATTTGCTCTATGCACTGACCTTCGTGGCCGTCTATCCCTTGAGGGAGATGACTGGTCTCTGTATCGACCCTTGTTCACTGAATGTGGTTTTGGTGATTGTTTCTCCCGTCTGTGTGAGTGGCACTTCTCATCTGGTGAAAAATTACCTCTGTGTTTTGAGGGACATCTTGGTGAGGATCGACGTCTGTATTTTTCTGCATCACGTTTTGATGAATTTCTGGAACGAATTTGTGATGACCGTTGCAGAGATCTGTCATCACGCTGAGAACCACGATCATGCCGTAACCTTCTCTTGGATCTTGAAGATGATACTTGAGTATCCGGTAGGGAATTATGCCTGCGTGTCTTTTTTCTATCCTGTTCTGGAGGCTGATGGGAGTTAGGATTTTGATCATTGCTGTCCATAACTGAATTGGGATTTTGAGTATGGCTTGTCACCTTAAGGTCACAAGGCTTTTCAGGCTGACTTAGTTGTCGATCGGCTTCCAAATTCCTTGACATTGTTCTTTCTTTATTAGTGAAATCTCTATTATTCACGTTCATTTGATCTCCTTTCTTTTCAGCTGATGTTACTGAATGATCTACTTCCTTAGTGTCCATAATCGTTTTCGATTTGGCAGACTGGATTTCACTCTCAAACTGAAATGCCACTTGGACTGAGGAGTTGTGTGAACCGCTCTGAGAGCTTTTTTCTGTCTGGTCTGACTTTTCTCTCTCACAAGATTCAGTCACAAAATTTTGAGAAATAGAGAGAATAGCCTTCTTAGCGTCCCTGCTCTGCCTGGGATCCCTGCTCTGATCAATGATTGAAGAATCTGTGGTTTTAATTGCCTTCTCCTCCGCTTCTCTTCCAAACTGGAATGCCTGATAGTTATCAAGTGACGGTGTACGGGGTGGAGACATCAGGGCATCTGAAACTGAGAAGTGTGCCATGGACATGCCTACTGCTGCTTTTTGTAGGCGTAAGGCCTCCTCTTGTTGTTCTAACTGGCGTTTCTGTTCCTCAATCTGTTTATTCAATTCCTCCAGCATCTTTTGTTGTTCAGATAACGTCGCTGTTGAGCTGATTCCATAGTCACTGTTAGAAGATTTTGTATTTCCAGCTAGGTTATTTTTCATTTCCTCAAATATGCTCTCATCCTCTGGATCATAAGCTATGTCATCATTCACGGCAGATTCCAAAGGTGCAGTATTAATCTCTGAGGCTTTGGCTGGACCTGCAGAACTGTACTCCTCCTCTGGGTCGTAAGGTCTATTGTCATCACTATCAGCAATCTGTTCCACTGCTGATAAGGTTTTACCCTCAAAATCTTCAGGGGGTCTCACAGGAGTGAGAGTGCCGTACCGCAGGGCTGGATTATATTCCTCCTCTGGGTCATATGGCCTATCATAGTCTAATTCTAATGTCTCCATCATTGGTTCATTTAAAGTATGTTGGTACTGTTGAACAATTGGGTCATTATGTGTGGTGGAGGATGCAACAGGCTCACTGTCTGTGGAGGAACTTGGTTTAGAGACATTTACTGTAGCCTCAGGGTCCTGATTCTTTCTTCCAAACAGTGTGGTAAGGATAGTCTGAAGAGGAGTGGAAGTAGATGGGGACTCAGCCTCAGAGGATGAAGAGGGATGACTTATTTTGCCATGGTCAAGTCTGACAGAATTGGGGGCTTTAATTACAGACATAAACCCTGTAAGAGTAGACGGACTGGAGAGTGAGTTGTCAGAGTCTGGTGATCCAGTATGAGGGGGAGATCCAGGTGGTGTTGTGCTTGATGGGATCTCCAGTTCCATCGACTGGGAACCATAGAGTCTTATATCTGGTTTCGGGACCTCGGGTGGAGTGGGAAGACTAGCAATCTTTGGATCCTGAAGAATCTCAATTTTGGGTCTCTTCTCCTCTACTTCTTGTGACAAGGCTCCAGGACGCTTTGTTTTTTGGCAGATAACAAGGCCAATGAGAAGATTGGGACGATTTTGCTCCAAACCTGAGGGAAGGACAAGAGTGGATAAAATGTCAAATGTTATTACAAAACCATTTCCATAAATTGAACAATGGCCTCAACAACATTTTAATCCTTTCCATATTACATATTTACCTGGACCTTCAAATGGCAAGAGTATTGATGGAATGGATTCTTTAGCACTCAGAGGGATAAGGTAGAGATCCTTAATGTGACTACAAATGTTGGAGACTACACCAAATCTTCTGCGACTATTGAAGTAAGAGAATAAGGAGACATATGCCACTTCCTCTTCCTCTGTTGCAGGATGGAAGCGAATCATACAGAGTTCCTGGAGAGAAACAAGAGGACATTGTTTACTCTGTCTGCAGACTAGTTAAATTAGATATTACTTAGCATTATGCTGTTAAAACAACTACAAATGCTGCACATGGTGTTTAATGGAGTGTATGGAAGGAGATTTACCTTTGTTGGAGACGTCTTTAATCTGTCTACATAATCCCACACCATTTGAGGCATGATTCTACCCCCAATGTGAATGGTATCTGGTAAGTCCTACGTAAAGATAGTTGAAAAATGAGATTGTATAAACCTTTACCAAACCAAAATTCCTGTTAAAATGCTTAACAGAAGGCTCCGATGCCTCCTTATCTTTTTGACCAAATCCTTTTTTCCACATATAGATGAATTGATATCTCTCTTTGTCTGAAGTAAAAGAAATCCTCAGATACATAAAGATGTAGGCCTTAAACATAAAGATCTAGGTCTTAATGGTGGATTATGCCCACCCAGTTTTCAGAACTCTTATTGGGATTCTAACATTGAGACTGTGCTGTATTAGATTAATTTCTCAAATGACCACAGTAGCCCTAAAGCTGTTGTTAGAGAATGTATCTTGCAGCCCTGTTTTACTGCATGCATCACTAACACTGACAAGTTCTGACAAGTCTTTTTACTTTGTGGCTTCTAAATGCATGCTCCTATAGTGAAAAATAACAGGTTTACCCCCTCAAGCACTGAAGATGCTCCAAAAATTTGGGTTGAGAATGCAAATAAACTTTAGAGGACCTATGCATTGATGGTAATTTTATATCTTTTGAGCAACTCAGAACAAATTTTAATGTCCCTAATCCACACTTCTTTAGACATCTGCAGCTCCATAGTTTCATGCTGTCATGCCCCACTTAGCTAGACAACTCATACTCCTTAAACAGAGGGATAAATTCCCACCACCTTTAATCACTTGATCAGAGTTCTTATACAACATATCAGGTTAGAATACTAGTTACTAATATATTTCTGCTAAATCCAGATATGAAATAGTTGTTTTTTATTTTTGTTTTTTTCTAAATGAATTTCTGAAATTTCAGTTTAAAAAAAATCTACATGTATACTAAATCACAAATCAAATCAAAATTTCAAAAACCACCTTTGTACTGTGGCTGTGCTACTAATTTGATTTAAAAATGTGGGTCTCACCTCCTTTAGATAGTCAGCAGACCCAGATATCAGATAGCCCTTTGTGACAAACTTGGCTACGGTTTGCATGTTGAGGAAGCCTTTCCATACTGTGTCCTGCTTAGACAAGAACTGACTGGTTTCTCTGTCAGCAGGGACATGTGAGGTCAACGACCTAAAAAAAAATTGTCTATCACATTTCAGGAGAAATGGGAAAGGGAAAGGGTGTGGGCTTTCACTCATGTTTACTATTCAGCTGAATACAAATGTTTGTATGTTATCAAAAAGACAAATACATACAAATGATTTTCCCTCTTCCTGGCATAAATATGAATGTATGTACAACAAAGTACATAAAAAATTACTTTACACTAACAGATATGAAACCTAGTTGCTGCAAGTGAGCTCCCACCTGGAAGAAGATCCCGATGAAGAGGTGAACCTTGAGACTGAGGAAGAGGACGGTTTCATAAGAATTGATTTGGGAATTGTAGGGGGAGGGGGCAGGGGTGGGTGCAAGGGCTGCATAGGCTTGGCCTCAGAAATGGTTTCTTTTACAGGGGGCATTTGGGTTTGAGTTGAAGAAGCAGCTGGGATTACTTTAGAGGATGGAGCAGGGCGGTAAGCCATAGTGCGAGGATCCCGTCCTGTAACAGACATGGTGGACACACCAGGGATCACCACTGGTGCGAATTCCGGGGATGCAATCTCAGCACTGGAATGCTCTGCAACTGGGGAAGCAGGAGATTCAATGATGAGGGGTGAAACCGATTCTGATGGAGCTGGCTCTGGGTTCTCTTCCACAGTGTGGACTATCTGAGGTGTAGCTGCCTCCTCGCTCTCTTTTTGCTCTGCCTTTTTTGATTTCTTAGGTGGAGGCTCCTCATCAGCAGATATCTGACCTAAAGAACATATTCAAAAATCAGAAGTGCATAGTAACAATGACTACATGCAGTTCGATTTTAAGCTAATAGAGAAAAAGAAGATTTTTTGACAGCTGGTAATTCTCTTTTGAATACAACAGACACTCAATGCAATACGTTGAAAACAAACCTAGAAGTCTTCAATCCGTATAAACATGCTAGATATCATCTGGTCACACAGCATCAAGTTATGTAGGTTTTTTGTTCTTTACCTGTGCATATCCTACATTTAAGGTCAAACAGATGTGTTCGATGCTCTGATGTTGTGTCTTTAAGCATGCTGCTGAGAAGGTCAAGAACAGAAGAGCTAGACTTCTTGAGCTGTGCTGCCTTGTTTGTTGGCACTTTTGCTTCCTAAGTAAGGAAAGATGAATCAATAATAAGTAGCACCTGAGAATACCTGAGGGGAAAACATACCACTAGTAAAGAACTATAGAGGCTTACTGCACACTTCATGGACACATAAACATGTTTCCTTTCCAGGAATGACTTACTGATGTGGAAGATGTGTCAGATGCTCTTGGGGGGCAATCAGATTTACTTAGTTCTCGCTCAGATACTAGAGAAGATTCCTTCGTGTCCACAGATTGAGAGTGTTCCTCTCTCAAAGCAGGTTTTGGCTGAGAGTTAGAAGTAGGTGCCTAAAATGCACAATATGACAAAGATGAAAAAAGTGAGATTGAAACTCTTGATCATTGTGGTTTCAAGTGGTAGGTCAATGAAGATGTGCTCAAGAAGCTACCTCTGTAGAATGAGAAGTATCCCAAAGCTCTCTGGATTGCAGTTCCTGCTGACTCAGTCTGCTAAGTTTAAATGGAGAGATCTCTCCTTTGATAACCTGGGACAGCAGGCCCTGAAGACAACATTAATTATATCAGGTGACCAATAACTTTGCTCACACCTCCTTGGCATAAGAGATGTAAAGTCCCTGGGCACAGATTACTGTACTGACATGTAATTAGGATGTTACATCTGGAGGAATTTGCACTTTTGTTGTTACCTCTCAACTATGTGGACTTTTTGTAGATTGTTTTAGCTAAAAGCATCTGCATTGAAATCAATCATTGATATGTCTGTAATATGATATAAGGTACACAAATTTGGAGGCAAACATTTGCAGATTATGACATAAATGTCTCTTGCATCACATTTAGTATCATACATAAGATTACGGTGCTGTAAAACACAGTCTCCTCATTGTTTCTTACACTGTGTATGAGACTGAATTAACAGGATGTTCTGGAAGGGTAGATCATATCTTTCTCATTGTGAAATGAGAATAACGAATCTTCACTGGAAAAACCTACCTTATTCTTGTGGTCTTTGAGGTTGAACATAAGGGACCTGTACTTATTCTTGTATTTTTGGTCAGTAGTAAAATACATATTGAATATTTCCTTCTCAATGTTCTGTGCCAGCTTTCCAATTTCACTCTCAGGCATTTCCAGATTTTCACAGTTGGACACCCTGATAGGAAGAAATATAGTGAGTAACCTGAACTCTCTGAATGTTAAAAAATGCATTTCTAAGCACTAATCTATATCCAACCACACTGTTAATTATCATCAGAAACTCAAATGATCTTGCAGTTGCTTAACTTCAGTTTTCTTTTCTGAACACACTTCAAATCATTGTCACTGTTTTGCTACTCTCACCTTTCGAGCAAAATTTCAGTGAGGGAACGTCGGATGTTCTGTCTGATCTGGATGTTTGGGTGGGTTTCGAGGGATCCTGTTGGTGGAAGTGGGGCAGGGGACACTGGAAGGTTTCTGACCTCAGTGGCCGAGGAAGAAATTGTGTGGGAAAGGTGTGCTGGGGCATCTGATCGTGGTGAATCCTTTTTGGTACTTTTGCTGACTTGTACAGAACCCATCAATTGCTGCCGTGCTGCAGAAAGGCGAGGTGACCCTGGCATAGTTTTTTTGGCTCTGCCAGCAGCAGGATTAGAAATGAGTTTCTTGACAGATGGAGCTGGACGAATCTTGTCATCCGTTGATCCATCTGATGGTGTGGTTGACTGTGGTAGACACTGGCTGTGAAGAGTGTTTGGATCTGTACTAGATTCCACCTTTTCTCTCTCTTTCACAGCTACTAGAAAATAAAAGTGTCAGAAAGGACTACATAAGCATCACAGTTTGCCTTGTTTGCCTTCAACAAGCTTGTGATCTGGTAAGACTATGCACATTCCCAATCAAAGGTTATTTTATATGTTTTATTCCATTATTAAAGGTTTCATTTAATGATGATTTGTACACTTGAAGTCCATCTTCTCCTTTGCACTTAAAATAGAACATTTATTTGTTTCAAAACAGAGCACAGTGCTGTTATATTAGATTTTAAATTACATTTAAAATGTCCAATGACAAATAATATGGGGATTCAAAGAATTTTTCTTCATAGAAAGCATAAACATGAAATTCTAAACATGTGCTTTCAGAGGTCTGGGCTGATTAACTTGTCTGAGTTAAAATTCTGCTGCATGTGTGAATCAAGCAAGTTAGGGATCGGTTATCTGAATTCAGGTTTCAGTCATAACATTCATAACATTTGCATCTCTGATTCACTGATGTTATATTCACAGCACCTGCTTACAAAAACTTCAGAGTGGTACCACAAGCAGATCAATAGAAAAGCTTGATTTATGTCAGTTTTTAGTTCTATCTTAGTAAATATAAATTATGTTTCTAAGCGCGACCTTTAAACTTGATACTTTGTGGGGTTTTTTAAACAATTTCTTTTGAGAAATCATTATATCTCTTGATATAATTGATTAGCTGCACAAATTGAGGCACACTGCAGTCACTAATTAAAACAGGAATGCTGCTTCAGTGAGTGAGCGTTATTTTTACATGGATGTATATAGGCTTATTTAGCAAAACACTTTTCTCTGTGGATGAGGTAAGGCTAGATCTCTGTTTTGCCTGACATGATTCACCCTGCCAAATCTTCTCTCTGTAGCGCTGTTTTACTGGTCCAATGCACTCTGCTTATGAAACAGTTTAACAGCCCTTTTATAATTACATGAAATGCCAGCATCTCCGCAGAACGAAATGGTCATTACTGTATTTTCTTTTTACTGCTTAATCTCATTCAGAGTTATTTTAGCATCACAAAAATATGGAGCCATTAAAATGATTATCAAGCTGACATTTTTTATGTTCTGATGAACAACTTTAAGATATTCATTGTCATCATTCTTCTTCATGCTGTCCAGAAACCTCTGAACAGTTTAACATCACTGAGGATCAAATGTGTTTTATCCTAAATCCTCCAGTTTGCTTCTTTAAAGTGGACATTCAGTTCTGAGAGTTTCTGTTAATGTGTGAAAATGTGAGTAAAAAAAAAAGAAAAAAAGATAGGTACATAATTTCCTATTATTACTCCTTCACCTTCAACCTCACTTTTGGGGCTAAAATACAAAATACAACTGTACTAGACTGCAAAACAATCATTTCTCCATTCCATTGTTGAAAATTATGAAAGGCACTAATCACTTCAGCAAAGCCAAGTGATCCGAGCTGTGTTGCACAAACAGGAAACAGTCAGTGAAGACTCTATAGCAGAGCTGTTCAAGATGTGTGCACTGAAGTTGAATAATGAAATCATCAAGGAAAAGTCCCAAGCTTCAAACCAGAGCTTGTGAACTGTTGTACGCTTTTATGTTACTTGGAATGAGGTCATGTAAGTGTGCGGCACTGTTAGAGATCTGCTAACTACAATACTCAACATTGTACAGATTTCCATATGACTTGAAAATCGAGTAGAAACTCATCTAACCATAGGCTGTCATACCTGGATATTTCAATGTTACATTCAAGTATACATTTTTTCACTATCACTCCAGAGTGAATTCAGAACCAGAGTATGTAGAAATGGAGTGAAATACAACATAATGACAGCCTCAGGTTGATCTAAAAAACATCAGCTGTCAAGTGCAGGCCTTTGTACAGAGAAAAATACACGGGTGAAATTCCATTTATAGCCACTAGAGGATAGTTACACATTACTTTTCAATTTCACGGTATTCAGCTGCTTCTAATTTTAGCAAAATCCATAGTCTCTACTCAGATAAGAAAAGTGAGGAGTGAAAAAGCATATTACAAATGGTCTAAGTTTTCTCAGATCTGTGTTAAACTTTTGTCCTGTTCACTCTGAGACAACTTATAAACTGGTGTTTTAAAAAACAAAAACCCCTACATTTGGCTTTAATGCTCCTGCAAACAAGTTGGAATCTCTAAGAGACAGTGACTGGGAAAAGACATATAAAGACAGAGAGACTGTCATAAAGGCAGATTTCAAATTTGACTGTATGCATCTTCAACAATCTGCAAAAGAGGAAATCATTTTGGTAGAATGCAGACTGTGTTTTTGCAGAGAAAGTCTGATAACTTTGAAAACAATGAACAAGTCATGTGAGCTGGTGAGCGATGAAGCGTACAACTGTAATCTTTCCCCGGGAGCTATCAGTTCACATCTCAGTGATTTTCTGATTGGTCTGCAGTCAATAGTCTGTCTCTCTCCTGGTTACTCAAGTATCTCTCTTTCATTTGCCTTCCTACAGAGGCATTCCGCAGCTTTTATGTGTGCCTGATACTGCAGAGATGCAACCTCCATTCAGGAATGTGTGTACAGGTGAAATTTATTCGGTTTGACTGTAAATTAGATGTTTTGAAATGTTTATTGCACAAAAAGTTATTGAGGGAGTGCTGAGAATGTAGCAACTAACATATCGATTCCATGTTCTGGGAAACGAAAATCAACAGAAATGACGGGCTGTTGATTCTCAGTCTATTTTTTTTTCTCTTGCATAAAATGTTTTATGGCTCCCTAATGTTTTGATAAACTCTGAGACAACCAAAACTAGAATTAATGAGCTCTTCAGGTTGAAAATTCTTAAAACTTAATGTATTTCACATTACATAAATAATTGTTTTCTATGACAAGAAGCAATGAGCACTATTTGGATGCCTGGCGTGACAGAACTTGACAAGGCAGCCAAGTAATAGTCTGGAAGAATGCCCTCATTTAGAATGTGACTGTTCTTCAGGCTTTTTGGGTTGTGCATATCTGAAAATGTCCAGGAGAGTGTTTGGGTGTAACTGTTTGTTGAAAAATTCTCCTTGTTTTATGAAACTGAGTGGTTTACAAGTTACAGGCTGAAAAGTCATGTATGCCTGCAGGGAAGATGTGTACAGGTGTACATGGTGTCACTGGTGATGATATGCATAAAACATACTGGGATTTCATTTAGGACAAAATTCAGGTGTGTCATCTTGCACATGTTCAAAATAGATGAGGGCTTAGGTGATGCACCAGAGAATTCTGAACAAGTTTTGTGGACACTTCAGACTACCACAGCACAGTCAGTCGGTCCAGCAACGCACAACAAATTCCACGCTTAAAGTTGTTTTCTGCATTCCCCTTGTCCACGTGGACACAAAATTTGAGCACAGTACACGGATATCCACAAGCAAGTGGACAACTGCTTCAGTCCACCAGGGCAGTGTTAGCCTTATTCATTCCAGCTGATGTCCATCTGCGTGTGTATCCATTTTCAGCCATTTAGCTGATGCTGTTATCAAAAACAGCTATTGGACGGATTGTTGGTTTTTTTTTTTCTGTGGTGGATCTTGTCATATGGTTTCTTTTAAAAGGAGTGCATATGTAGAAGACAGCTGTGAGAGAGGACATTTCACCAGGCATAGTCAACTTTCTCATGTGACCCCAAGGAATCAAACTCACAACTGTCCTACTGCTGGGTGTAAACCTCCAAGCCTCTGTCACCACTGCTGTCCAGACTGCAAAATGCCTTTACATATTTAGATCATCAAAGTAATCGCATTTCACCTTCCAGATGATAACACAACGATACAGACTCACTTCAAGGGAAGATGTTAAGAAAATGAGGTGTTTTTGAAATGAAGCCTAAAATGTGATTACAACGCTTCTGATATGGATTTCCAGGTAAGACACTGCTGAGGCTCTAAAGTCAGGGAGAGCTTTGAAACAGTGTAGTTGAGGCCTGCTAAACCACCAAGAAGCTGTCTGTCAACCTATAACCATACTTTACCAGTTCCTAACATGGAGAAGTTACGAAACATTTCGGCCACTTTTTACATGAAACAGACTTTCACTTCGCTGATAAAAAGATATATAGTTGGAGGCACTTTGATTGCACCAATGAACTGGTAAATCTTAGACTGTGCTAACACTGACTTATAAACCACGAAGAGCTAGTACTACATAGTCAGTCTGTGCAACATTAGAGACACTTCATTCTCTTTAACTGTTAAAATCTTTCAGCATGGGACTGGTCTGAAGTCTTAAAATCAATTACAAATTGCTCAATGCATTTTCACACACAGTTAAGTATATATAAAAATTGGTTTTGTGATCAATGTAAATTCATAGTCAGAACAATGCTAACACTCTAAACTGAAATTTTAATGAAATAAATAAGGTGGATAGACTGTACATTTTTTCTGTCTGACTAGGTACTTGCAAGGATCCTGATCTGTGAGAAGTCTGTTCACTGTGAGATGTCTAAAATCCTTACCACTCACTGACATAAACTGAGTACTTCCTAACATTCAAGATATATTTTACTTCTATATTTTACTAAGACATTTTACTTCTTTTTTATTTATTTATTCATTTTTTTTTTACCTGCTCTGCATGGTCTGGATTAAAGAGTTTACAGGCTCACTCAGCCTTGAGAATTTCCATCTGTCACATGGACACCAGACAGTAATGGACTCCCAAGGCCTTGGGAGCAGTGGAATGTCATTAACAGATTATTTCCTTACTGTCCTCTCAATTCTTAGGTTATTCCATTAAACCACATCCTCCGTTGAGCACTGTCCAGTGTCTCTCATTACATGTGCCGTTTTGAATGACCAGGCTGTGTAGTTGTGCAGTTTGATAAATGAAAGGAAAAAATCTGTTGAGCAGTGATTCTCCTCCTGTAGGGTGGGGATGTGAGGCTCTACTGTTCACTGACTCCAGGCTCATGGGTTTATCACCTGGATCTCAGAAACATCATGACCAAGTAACAGCCTCCCCTGATATTATAGCTTTGTATCAAGGCATAAAAGTTGGTCTAACTAATGAGTGAAAGAAGAAAGTGAGGATGTTTTTGTTTGTTTGTAGTTTCACCTGCTTCTGTAAGACAGGACGTCCATTGAAGTCAAATGACGCCAGAACCTCGCTGTGTGTGTGTGTGTGTGTGTGTGTATTCAAAATAATTCTAAATTGTTGCAGCTAATATTTTGATGCAATTGTTTCAGGAAACGCATTTATATACTCACTTTTACCTGTTGATTTACTAACTCAATAGACTTTGCGCTGACCAAACCTCCTTTTGATGATTCTGTGTAGCAGAATTGGTGACTTTAACCAGAGGCCAGTGGGTGTTTTGACTTAAGCAGGAGAGCATTTCTGAATGTGAGTCATGATTGTGAGAAACTGCTGCCACAACTTGTATCCCAATAGAAATGCAGTATGTCAGTCCTTTAGGGTTTAGGGAATGTCTGTCCTTTCTAGAACTGTACCCCCTTTATTTAACACAACAAAACATTTATAACCATCCTTAAAATCAAAATAATCACGTAGGCATATTATTTCAACATTTTAGATATTTGCGTACTTACCTCTTGATCCCCTGTAGCCAACCACAGAACTGTGATGGAAGCCCATTTAGAGGAGTAGGTTTTCTCCTCTAGTCGGTTTAAGTGCTGTTTTGGTGACGTGTAAAACTAGATGTTCTTTAGACTCTACCGAGGCAAATTTTTCTGCAAACTAATTCATCCCTGAACTTTCTACAGACATAGTAGCCTTGATTTGGAGAATCAAGTTTCAAAAAATTTGGTTGTATCGGAAAAACTCTGGAAAGTGTTGGTGAACTATAGAATGTATGTGAGAATGTATGAGGATCCCTGGTAGATACATACACGATTTGTAAAACACTGATGATGTAATAGCTGCCATTTGCGGAGCCGCTGTTGCCTTGTGCTCCGACTCACTGGACACAGGAGCAGCATCTGTCTCCTGTTTCTCGGCAACAGCATCCTCTTCTAGCTCCTCACCTTTGTCAATAGGTGGTTCTGTCAACTTCCTCTGGGAGAGAGTCCCCGGAAGTGATTTCCTCCAACCCTGGAGACAAAGACATAAACTAATGAAGAGAGATTCAGGTCTACACATACACGATGGGGCATCACAGTGAGACAGTCGAAAAGGGGAGAGGGTTGGCAGTTAATAAAATCATTTTGCAGAATTGTGTTCTGTAGGCTGAAGGAAAAAAGACAAGTCATCAGCTTTTACCTGGGGGGCAGGGTTGGTGGTTACTTTAGCCTGTATATCTGGCTTGGCTTTGGGCTCAGACAGAGACTGCATGGCCACTGCAGCATGCTGGAGGATGCACTCATGGCCACAGTAGACAGAATCTGGCAGGGCATTCTTACCGCAGCCCAGACCAATGCACAGAGGCAGTGGTGACCCATCCTCCTCTTCCTTCACCTGGGATAAAACACATTCAGCTCACCACATCATAACCAGGCAAGGAGAAATG
The DNA here is from genome assembly GCF_902362185.1 of Chanos chanos. NCBI lineage: Eukaryota > Metazoa > Chordata > Actinopteri > Gonorynchiformes > Chanidae > Chanos > Chanos chanos. The sequence continues at coordinate 36,654,426 of NC_044497.1, forward strand.
CTGGAGGAAATAATAATAAGTGGAAAAGTGAGAAAGTGTCCTAAATATTTCGCAGCACACCTTGATTCTAATCAAAATGTAAGAAAAATAATGATCAATTCAAACCCCTGAGAAAATACGCTGTTGTTCAAATTAGTTGACAGCACTTACTTTAAAATTCTCTGTCAAACCAATGATATTACATTGCATTTGTAGCTGTTAATCTCACGTATGGAATTAAATTACTACCAAAGAGTTCACTCTGAGATCAATTTCACTTTAAATCAAAGTCCATACCTTAGGAATCACCTAAAAACTAACAACTGACACATGTACAAAATCAATATTGACTACAAACGTATCTGATTTAGTGTAAAAATTTATTGCTGGCTGCTTCTCTCTCTAATTTGAAGAAATGATGTCTCTGAAGACAAAAAACGACAAACAGTTTTACCGAGTGAAATATCTTGATTTTCTTCTTGTTGCCAAGACCGCTGGCTTTCCTAATCTTCCCTTTGATGCCCTGATTCTCACAAGGTTTGTCCTCTTCAGAAGAGGCTGACGCCAGCCTGTCAGACAGCGGCTTTAAGGCAAACTTTAATAAAACCGGTTCTATTAGGTCCTGAACTGGACTCTGACTAGGGGAGCATTTGGGACAGATGTAGTCCTCTCCGTTCTCCTCTAGGAGGCGACCTCGAGCCTCCGTAATGCCGACGCAGTCGCCATGGAACCACTCGTGACAGCGGTCACAACAGATCATGAACCTGGGGGAGGGCATTCAGCAGACAGTTTTGACAGAGAAAAGTAAGTGGTACTGGGTTCATAGAAAGTAAAAGACACACCATCAACTTCAACAGTTTCATAAAAGCTTCCTCTTTTTAATGAATTTCCTATAAAACCCAATGTACAGTACTAGCAACATGAGTTTTAGGGGATTCCCAAATAGAGAAATGACTCTTTGATTCATGTATGTACAAGGAATGGTATTTCACCACCAATCTGTTCTGATTTTTATTTCTTTTATTTAAAAAGCCCCAAACATAAACAAAGTAGCAGAATGGCTAAACATACCTTTTGTTGTGTTTCTGTCGACAGATGCAGTACAAAGCATTTGGGTCACATGCTTCACTACTGCTATCAACAGAAGTCCCTTCTGTTACAAGTGACTCTTCATCAACCTTGCATTTCTTCATATCTTCCTCAGTATTTTGCTTTGTTTGCGCAGACTTTTTCCTACATTTTGCCTGTTTTGGGGCTCTCTTGACGGATGCTGAACCCTGATTTACCACCCGGGTCAACTGAGATGACAGGTTCTCGTCTTGTTGTTCGAAAGTTTCAGAGAACCCATCCATGCACACAGTCTCCTTTCCTTTTGAATCACCTGCATTTTCTTTAACCTCCTGAGTATCTTTACTCACTTCATCCAAGTTAGGATCCAGCTGAAGTTCAGGACTGGTCTGACTCCTGGATTCTTCGTGCTTGTGTCTGTTCTTGACTTTCTGTATGACTTCCTTCAGTGTCAGATCATCGCTATCCTCAGCTCTGTCAGACACGTCATCCTTGCCGACAGCATCAGCACTGACCTTCGGTGCTTCCTCTGTGACAGGCTGCTGGGGACTAGCTGTCAACTCCATTTTTTCTAGGGTTCCTTTGACATCAACAATATCTCTGTCTAAACTTGTCTCGGAGGTTGTCTCTTCGTCGGGAGGTGTTTGGGATAGAGTTGTTGCCTCTAAATGTGCTCGGGCACTCCTACGCCCTCTCAGTCGTCTTGTGTCAGAGGGACTGGTGACAGGGGCTTGGCTGGCTTGACCTCTCCCTTGCCCCCTCCCCCTGCCCCTGGTCTGACGGCGAGGCGTAATGTCTTTGATGTTGAGGTTACCTATCTCCTCCATGAACTCTCGCCTGGCTATGGTGGTCCGTCGGAAGCCCCAGGTCTTTGTAGGCACAGCAGAGACGGCTTTAACACTGTCACTAGATTCCTCATTTTGCTGCTTGTTCTCTTCGCATTCCTCCATCTTGTTCTTTATGGAGGCTTATTAGAGAAAATGGAGGGATACACTAATCTGAACGTATGAACATCACAAAGTGATCCACACCAGAATGGAATGATAATACTGCATTAAATATCTAACAGTGAGCTACACAAGCTTCTTAATTTATACCTTGTTAGTTTAAAAAATAATTGCTGATGGTCTGCTCTGATGTTTTTCTAAATGAATGTCAGATGACCAAATAACAGTTGATTCATTAACAGTTATAAAATACATGGTCAATAACTCAGACAAGGATTTTTTTTCACCATGTGTACACACACACACATATATATACACACACACTGTATATATATATATATATATATATATATATATATATATATATATATATATATATATATTTTTTTTTGTTGTTGTTGTTTTGTTTTGTTTTTCGTTTTTTTACAAACATAGACATCTCTGCATGTGTAAAGGTGAAAATTTGTAGACATCAGCAGAAAGCTGGACAACTGAGTCATTGTGTGAGTGTTTTTTTTACCTTTGGTGGCTCTGTTGAGAGATCTGACCACAGAAAGTCACAGTTTAGCAGGTCCTGCTCATCTCCAATGTAACTGATTTGAGAAGAGAATAATGGCAAAACCAGCCAATAAGAGAGGCCAGAGCAACACAGAAAAATAAATGACAAATCTAACAACACAGAGATTAACACAGAAAATAATATTAACAACAGTAATCACAACAATAATAAATACAAGCACAAAAGACAAATCAAAGCCCAGTAATACCACAAGAATGAGGGAACTGTCTGGGAAAGCAGGCATAAAACAGAAAGTTTCCATATTACGTAAACAGAGGTGGCAATTACAACTCAACAGCAGGAATTCAAGGAGATATCAAAACTAACCACATTTTCTACCGTCCTCAAACCTTTTTAATGTACACGTTACAGACTTCTCCACGGGAGATAAGCAAAAAGATTGCATTTACTGATTCTCAACTCAGATTAGCTGCACGGCAAAATTAGTACAGCTGGTTTACCACTACTGTGTTCTATACTCTCTAGTGGTAAATGAAGCCGAAAAAACAAGTACTCTTTATTCTATGACATATGCAACAATACTGAGCGCGCGGCTCAACTAGACAAATAAAAGGTGCGCTCTGTTAAAATGGCATTACCCAAGTCAGACAAGGTCTATTTGCTATTGCTACCGCACACAAACACACCTGAACAGCGTCTTATGGCTAAAAGAAACTGTTCCCTGGATGCTGTGTTGATATTCTGACAGTCATCGCTCTCTCTCTCTCTCTCTCTCTCTCTCTCTCTCTCTCTCTCTCTCTCAAGAACAACCAAAGCAAGGCCTGAACTTAAGATTTTCTGTCAGACAAATCGATGTATCGATGTATCTCCGCGGGATAAACTCACAAGACCATTTCTCGGAAATGTACTATTGTAAACAATACTCTCATGAACACTGGCCAATTTAAATATTACAGATAGGTCCTATTGCCTAAGAATTCATGTATATGAAATCTCTAGGTATTATATGGTTTGAATGTGTACGTATTAATTGCCGTCTTGTTGTGTAAAGAGGTACTCACTAAATTCAACGCTGAACTCCGTTACATGCGGACAACAAACTCACAATCCTTCCATTTTGTCCACACGGAAGCGGGAGGCAGGAGATATTGATCGCTCTGCAATTGGTTCATTACACAGCGACACCTACCGTTTGGAGTTTGCATAAACACCTAAACTCTCCAGTTGGACTCCGGTATGTAGTATCCACGATACGAACACTCTTTGATAGAGTAGCTGAAATAATAATACAATAGCTGAAAATGACAAGTGAAATAACATGTTCTTTATTCAATCATCACACTTGTCGGCATCTTGTTATGGCTTAAAAGAGTCGGGGGAAAACAAATTTTAAATATTTTTTTCAGCGGAGACAACTGGATTTTTTCAGCTGCATTAGGAGTTGTCAAAATTAGCATAACAAAAATCGTCACAAAATGTCAGTGCAAAAGTTGTCAGGTGAGGTGTCGGGCAAGTGTCTACTTCGGTTGTCAAAGATTGCAGTAAGACTATATAGCAGACTGCTAAGTATCATTACAGTGTCAAGGCTGAGTTGAGCAAAGGGACGGCTGCTAGATGCCTCAACGATTGGACCTTTAGTCTTTTAAATTTACATAATAAACAAGGCTAGAGGCGTTTTTAATATGCTGAGGTTATTCTTGGGTAACGCCCACCGGGTGAAGTGTTAGTCCCATACGAAGTCTTACTAAAATAACGGCTCTGTGTAACATCGTGATAGGTCTACATTTTATTTTAAACAAGCACAGATTTTTATAAACGGCAGCTTGTATAGAAATCTTATGTTTAAGCTACGGAAATATAGTACCCTTACTGGCACAATCTCATTTTTTTCCTTCACTCACAACGCAGAGAGAACAACTTCCTCTCTTTATTTCCTTATATGGTGATAGTACCCTCCTTCAAAAGCGCGACCGTGTTTTAACAAGAGTTGTCCATCTCCCACATCCTACTATCTATGAAGAAGCTCATCCCAATTCTCTGTACGCCCACTGAAATGGAGTTACAGCCTCTGGCGAACACAGTGATGTCAGTCAGTTGGATAATTGCTTTTTAAGCGACTCTTCGGTCTTTATGACCATAAAAAAGTGTAATGTTCAGTGACTCATATTAAAGGTAAGTTGAAACTTTGAAAACATCCATAAGACAAGCAAAATAGGTTTTGCCGGTGATAATTTTGCAGGATAACTAAATCCACAAGTTATAGCTAGCCTAGTCCGGCTAAGTGGTATGTAGTTAGCTGGTTGTGCTCAGTCAGCAAAGTGTCGGTAGCGAGTTAATGTGCACCAACTCACAAAGTATGTTTACTCGGTATTAGAATATTTCGGAACATTGTCCTTCTTTCAGATAATACGAGGTATCCCGTTTTCAACTTTCTCTTTCCAGCCTGCGATGACCAGCATGTGTAGTAACAAATGGTGCACAATGTTCAAACAATGTTCAAAATTCTTCTCTGAAAAAGCATTAAAGTAGGCGATACTCAAGTGAAATGCTGGCGTCTATTAATAGTTATTAAGGTAGGTTTAAAGAGAAGTGATGCAGAACATTTATTTACCCAGGGATCTTTTTTGAGTTAAAGTTTTATTTCTCGGCTAGTTCACTACCCTCGTTAACATCTTCAACTATTTCGGATGTATATATTGTGATACCTTTTGTTGTATTGTTTTTAAAATTATTATTATTGTATTGTATTGTATCGTATTGTACACGCGACTGCAGGCAACGGTCCGTTAATAAATAATTTCAGAAGATCATATTTCCTCTTTGCTTTCACACTGGGCACACTGTGTACAAGGTGTAGAGTTTCCACCCCTAGAAAGTGGAACTCAAGTGGCTGTCTCGATAATATTCATGGCTAGATTAGATCGTTCCAACCTCTCATCTTATTGTTAAATGCCACAACTGAATTGCACTTAGGTCTAAGACACAGTGTCTGTTTAAGACTTTTCCTTTCTTCGTGATGAAATATTGATTATTTAAAGTATAGTTTAATCCTAGTGTTGTGCTGATGGGATGGCATCAAAGATCCTGGACAGACTTCGGCGCACACTGTTCAGAGAGGGAGAGAATCCCTCAGAGGCTGATGGCGTAGACGAGTTTCCAGAAAGTTCTGAACTCGAAGATGAGACTGATTACGTGTCTGCAAAGCTTGGAGGAACACTGTGCTTTGAGAGTGATGGAGTTCTGGAATCAGAAGATGCTGGGGAGGGTTCAGGTCCAGACAGTGACTCAGACGTCTTTGGGGAGTCCATAGAGACTGGATGCAGTAGCACAGGTACCTCTTTTTTAAGATAAAAATTCTGCTTGTGGATCTGCACCTTTGTGATGATAAGGTTGTTTTAACATGAGCTGAGCTATTCTGTGCTAAGCTAAATATGTTGAGGAGCTTTATAAGCAAACTTGTTGATAACCCTTTCAAAACAGAACTATTCATGTAAAGTGTTTAAAGTGTGCTCAGTAACCTCTGTGCTGGGACACAGGTTGTTTTGGAGTTTTAGCCTGCTTGGTAATGCCTGTTTAGCATGCTCCATTAACTCCCAGTGTTTCATGCCCTGGCACAATAATGCACAGTCGATCCCTCTCGTCAATGCAAATGAATGGTTTCAGACACACTGCGACTTTTGAGAGCAACCAGTGAGGAAAATGAGGAGGAAGTGCCTTTAAAGTCAACATTTCTCCCAGTTGTAACGCACAAAAGTTTCACTTCTTGATTTTTAATCCTGTGAATTTTCAGTTCACTTGCAGCTCAGTCTCTTTTGTTGTTGTTGTTGTTGTTGTTGTTTTGTCTTTAGAAATAAGTCCCACAGGCCCTTCTAACCTGCTCACCCATCAGCTCCAAGAGAGCTGGCGCAGTCTACGAACTCGCAGCATTCCAGAGAAACTCATCTTTGAGGTGACCGATGCTAGCGTGGTGCAGGAGAACACCTCAAAATATGTGGTAGGTATTAACCCTATTTAGTGTAAACCTCTGACCAGAGCATTTAAAGTTTATAGACACTCAAGCTGAAGTTGAAATCACAATATTCAAAACATGTAACATGTCAACTGACTGGTGTACAAAGCACCTGATCAATCCCAACTTTTGTAATTTGTTCTGCATTTATCAAGGTTTTTCATTTTGACCCCTCACCTCACTCCTGTAGCTTTACACTATTCATGTCATTCATTCGGGAGTGTTTGACAAAACCCCTGCTGTCATCACGCGACGCTACACTGACTTCGAACGCCTGCACAGCCGGCTTCGCCGTCGCCATGCCGACGAGATGGAGGGCGTGCATTTCCCCCGCAAGAAACTACGCAAGAACTTTGTGGCCGAGACCATTGCCAAACGCAGCCGGGCATTTGAGCAGTACCTCACCCACCTGCACTCTTTACCTGAGCTCAGGCGTGCGCCCACTTTCCTCCAGTTCTTCTACCTTGGTGATTTGCGGGCGGGGCAGATGCTGATGCGTGTGGGAAGATACCAGGAGGCTCTTGGTTCCCTACTCAACGCTCTGAGGCTTCAGGAGAAGTTGGGTTGCCATCAGCTGTCTCAGCAGAACCACCTTCAGAGAGTTCATTGGCTTTTTAACCTGTCAGCTCTGGTCACCTGTTTCCAGGAGTTGGAGCAACTGGGAGAAGCTCAGGAACACTGCGACCGAGCGCTGCAGGATATCGCACCCTCACAAGATGCACTGCAGCAGCAACAGTTCCATCCTTTACTCATCCCACTTCTCCAATCCAATGTCAGGCTCTCGTGGAAAATATCCAAGGACAAACGCAGGTGGGAAGCTTTGCTTCAGGAGATCCAGGACTCAGGGATTGACATAGGTGGTCAACCAAACTTGAAGGAGTACCTTATAAAAGAAATTTTGGAGGACAGTGACGGAGAGACCAAGTCTAAGGTTAAAAGTGATGATGGCTCACAAGCCTATTGAAAGATAAGCGAGTGAGGCAGTTGACAGAGGTTTAAATGAGTTTTACTGAGCGACTTCAGCAATAACAAAACACTTTGCACCAGCCTTCAGCCTAACACTTAACATTCCGCACAGAGTCTTAGGGAAACTTTTGGAAAATGCCACTAACCCACTGGATTTTGCACTACTTGCAGAGAACAATCACATTGAAGCTCAGCTTATTTTAATACCTAGTTGTTTTTGTTGTTTGTTTGTTTGTTTGTTTTTGTTTTGTTTTTGTTTGTTTGTTTTGTTTGTTTGTTTTTGGTTTTGGTTTTTTATTCTGTTAAGCCCTTCCACCACACATGAACCTAACACAAAAATTTACCTATTGGTATTCAAATAACACTACAGCTGCAGTGTAAAAACGATATTAGTTGTATTTCGTCTGTCAGGAGTAAAAGTGCTTTGAACATTGTTTTTTAATGTTATTACCTTTAGAAATCTATTTTCATATCTCTGTATTTTTAATCATTCCAGTCCCAGTCTCCTAGAGTTTAGAAGGGATAAAACTTGCAGTGACATAATTTAGGCTATATTATCAGGGGATTTCATGCATTAAGGGAAAATGTGAATTGAGTAGTATTCTAATCAATATATCTTATACTTTAGTAACAGAACTGCTACTGACATTTTGATTTTAGTTCATTTTCCTGAACTGGTCAGTGACAAGTAAGTAACCAGAGGCCCAATGTTGAGTAATACCTAGTAGGCGATATTTGAATTTTGAGAATTTCTTTCTAGGTTACAAGTATTTTTGCTGCTACCTTTGTTATATAACTGCATGAATTTTCCCAGGTTTGTGACTTAGTATGAGCTTTTTGTTTTATTTATTTATTTATTCTCATTACGTAACAAAAAGGGATTTACTCTGCGCAAAGAAAAATCTTGGTCTGTTTAATGCAAAGACCAGACTTTGATTTGACAATGCACAGCTTCTCCAACTTGTGCTCAAAGTTTCAGTGACAAAAATGGCCTTTACCCAGTAAAAGTAACGCTAAGAGTATTGGTGTAGCAGTGGCTTAATTCAGTCAATAACCTTTGGTTATATTAACTTGCAGTTAAATTGATTTACAGAAAAACTGTTACCTTCTATGTTTTTAAACCAGCTGGCACTTTTTCTAAAAAAAAAAAAAAATCATGATTTTCAGAATAAGATCTTTATTTGCTTTTGCACTTCCAGTACAGTTATGTTACACACATTGTTCGAAAGAAAAAAATTCTCGGGAATACCTTCATTTCCTTATGACACTTCCATATAGATGTCTGTGACACTGCCTTTTGTCTCATTGGTTTGAATGACAATAAATGCAAAGTTACTGGCTTCATGTTTGAATAATCAAAACAGTCACTAGAAAGCAGGAGAACATAGCAAGTGCCTTTTGTAATCAGCTTTGACTGTGTGTACTAATATCCACTGTGCATTTCTCCACTTAATGGTTTACACTAGACAAGCCTGTGAGACATACATTTGATGACTCCACTTTGTATGTGAGATTTGAATGTGTTTTGAAATAAATAAATATTTATGGATTGTGTCTGCTCGTGAGTGATTCCATTCTCCTCTGATTTTACTGATTTAAAACACTGTGAGTACATCAAAACATGATAATGTAAGAAATAAAGTTTACGTTTTTCCTTATTAAATTCAATAATTTTATTTGTCAATGAAATCATCAGTGGTGCGCTTGCAAGACCAAGTACATCAGAAAAGACCACGAGGTGTCAGCACATTCCATGTAAACTGTTACGTCATTCGACGGAGGTTTGCAAAATCCTAGATGATTTAAACCCAAGATAGTTTCAACTTTTTTTTTTATCATTGTTCATTTTCATCCATGACCATTTTTCACATGTAGATCTGAAGTGGTGTCACTATTTAAAACAAATCTATTTAATTCGAAAAAGCAAAACTTTCTATCAAAATATTTCATTTTGCTAAAAAAAAAATTAATGTTACCGTTGATAAGAATACAACATGCGCAAATACACGTATGGTAATCTCCAATTTATAATCTGAATCGCTGGATAGTTTGATTTTGCCATGTGCCCAAATTGTGGTCTGATACACTCATGATTCCGCTCTCTAAACAGCTAGCGCTGGGACCATGCCTGGTCACAATCCCTCTGCACTCTCCCCGCCCTCCTTTTCATCAATTGAAAATAGTTTCCAAACAAGTCCAGTCCTGCTGTGGGACAGTAGTTAACAATGGATTCGAGAGTGCTCAGTTTAAGCGTTTTGATTCTGATAACATTTTTTAAATGGACAGATGCCACGCCGACGACACAGCGTAATTCTACAGGTGAGTGGGATGCAATAGATTAATTCCCTCCAGACGTTGACAGTACGAGATGTTTTCGAACGAGGCTGCCTGCTATATGCACTAAATGCTATATAAGTTCTGCAACAATGTATGTACTTAAGACTTTCTTTCTTCTTCTTTTTTTTTTTTTTTTTTTTTTTAGAAAAGTAATCAACATTGTAAGTTTTTTGCTGTCTATCTGTATAGAGCACTTGTAGCCAGAATTAAGATTTGTAAGGGAGTTATGCACACTCAGAATGTTACGCACGTCTGTTAAAGATGAGTCGAATTTGTCTGGGTGCGCACAGATGCTAAAACGTTAATTACTACACTCCTTGCAGTAGTGTGTAAGTTTGGCCACTGCCCGCGCCGACTCATGGTGGTGCCGTCCAGCCGCGGGTGCGTCTGTGACTCAGACTGCGCTGGAAACCACATCTGTTGTGTCTTCGACTGCGGAGCTGTCTGTGTGCCGCCTGCTTTCAGTAAGATACATGATACAGTGCACACATATGTGTGCTCGTGTGTATGTATAAGGTATGAGAGAGGCTGATGAAAATTGCTCTTTGTGTGAGTGAGGGAACAGTTTGTCAAACTCTTTTTTTCCTCGCATGAGCATTTTCATGTTCCGTCTCTTAAGCAAAGCCGGGAGTGTGTCCTCGCAGACGCCATGGCTCAGGAATGTGTGCAGAGTTTTGTTCTAATGACAGTGATTGTCCCAGGGATGAAAAATGCTGCCACAATGGATGTGGCCATGAATGTACTGCACCATACACAGGTAAGAGGAACACTGTTTCCACAAAGAGCTAAAGTAACACAACAATTGAGCTGTTGCACTTACAAAGCACACAGTGTAGATCAATCAGCAGTCCCAGCACTACTTCTTTTTACAAGATTTTGAATATATGGCAATTTAGAGTTTGACACAATGTTTGTTTGAATTCTGCAGTTCACACCAAACAGAAAGCCATAGAACAGATGACCAATATGTTAAACTGATTTAAGATTGAGATCTGAGTGTCACCCATTTCACCCTATATGCAGTGAAACCTGGTCGTTGTGGACTACCCAAAGGAACCCCAGTGTGCGCTGAGTTTTGCTACCATGACGGGCAGTGCCCAGGGGAACAGAAATGTTGTCGGACCACCTGCGGCCACGCCTGCAATGAGCCGTGTTGACAGGACAACAAGGCAGAGGAGGCAGGGGTTCCCTCCACATTACATTTCATACTTGAGTTTTTTTTTTTTTTATCTTGAAGAATATATATTCTAAACACACACACACACACAAACTATATATATATATATACAGTCATGAATATTTAGGCTTTTTGTTTTAGATTTTTTGTACTTGTTTGTAACCTACGGATTAAACCTGTTTTTACCATATTGATGTGAATTATGGTTTTTAACTTGTAAGATGGTTAGACTGGTATAAAAGAGATATGGTAACAGACTAAAGAAAAACATAAGGCTCAAACGACAGTAAAGTGTAAAATGCAACTGTCTACAGCCAGAGGCTCCACTGGACTCCAGCTGTCACGTATGTGTCTTACATAGATCCCCAAAATCCTTAATAGGCGCTACATAACTGGTCACAGAACACTGCAATCAGCGTGTAGGAATGCAACCCCAACCCAACCGCAAATGACTAAAGACCTGAGCACGTGCGGCTTGGCAAAGAAAGGGCCCTCTGTCTTCAGCTCCTCCTAGAGCTTGGCAAAAGCCAGCCTATAAAATACCGCTGCGCTAAGCAATGCTGAGCTCTCACACAGCCAGAGCTGAGTGAGTTAACAAAAAGAGAAAAGGCAATACTTAGTAGTTGAGGGTTAGCATGGAGGGACAGACATTCCTTTATTGTTCAACAGCTAAAAAAAAAAAAAAAAGAGAGGAGAGGTTAAACATAGGGGATGTGTTGCTTTGTCCTTTTTGGTATGTTTTTCTCTGACAGTGCCAGACAAAAGGCTGCAGGGCACTGGTCTGGGAGGAGAGGTAACACACGGGGCATGTCAACCCAGGCCTATTTTTTATGACTCACAACAGACTGTGGAGGCATATTCTCAGCACAAATGCTGCAGCCAGATATCCCCCCCCCACATAAAAAGTAACATTCCTCTAAATCAATGTTCCTATGCTCCCAAAAGCAGCTGCTTTGCAGAGCTGAGCGTACTCACAAAGTTCACTGTACTCAACCTGTTTTAATTCATTCATCATGAAGATTCTCAAGTTAGTCCACAAAGCTAGTTTAAACATTGGGAACAGACATGCACTTCAATGGTACCATGTAATGTGCAGAATATCACATTCTTCATTCCTTCCAACTGAATTTTTTTTTTTTTGAGGTTTGTTCAAGTTTCCTGTTGGAAATACATATATAAAAATGTAAGTAATAATTAAAACAAGAGAGGTTTAGAAAAATGCAAGTGAAACACTGAGGACAGCTGCTCAAAAAAGCCACATCCCTCTTCCCAAAAACAGTCTTTCTAAAATGGGTGCAATACAATTAGCAGTTCCACTGTCAACATTCTGGCATGTGGTAAAATTCACGGAGCACAGAAAAATGGTCTGCTTGTGCGTGCTGTGTATGGAACCAATCAGATTCCTATTAAGTGTCTCCAGTGTTTCTTCCAGGCTATTCTGGAAAGAGTTCAACAAATCAAAGCCATGCACTTCTCCAAAAAGCCACAACAGAATAACTTACTCCCTCCCCCTTTCAGATCGACAACTGCAACATAAAAATTCATTCTATTACATGACAAAACCCCATAACCAAGTTCATCCAAAAGGAATTCTGCATCTGTTCTTATCCTGCCTTCTCCAAAGAAAATCATTTAAAAAAACAGCCATGACTTATTCCAGTGCTTATAAGGCTGAAATATTTCTCCAGAAGTCCAAAACCAGTGGTGCTGAGATGTCTCTCTCGCCCACACACACATAGAAAAAGAGAACGTGTGTCTGACTGGAGAATCAGAGCGGTGGAACTCCCCGTATCCTGCGTATGACGTTGGCCAAACGTCTGGCCAGGCCCGGACTTGGCTCCTCCACCTGGAAGGTTCTGGTCACAAGGTTGTAGAAAGATCCGTAGCCCACAGCCACCACTGTGCAAGTGAGGCAGATCACATTATAGGGCATGCTAAAGTCTGGAGTTGGCAAGTTCACTAGCAAGGGCTCTGTGTACACTCGCATGAAGTAGCTGGACTCCTCTTTACAGGGGAAACTGAGGACAAAATGCAACAGATACAAATAAAATAGTTAAAAAGAAGTAGTGATAGATGAGATTCATATTTTTATTTTTACTAAAAATATTCTACAAAATAAACTCACAAGCTGCTGAATAGTGGGCGTTCTTGAGTATTGTTGGTATCCATAGCGACAATGCTGGGCACAAGGGCGCTAATTACAGAGGATCTGAAAGGTCATAGGACACATTAATAAATAAACAAACCTGCAGTGTGAAAAGAGGCTTGTATTTAATATAATTATTTAATAATTTTAAAATACTTTAAAATGTATTTATCAACGACTTCTCATGAGAAGATCTACTGTGGGATGCTTATTACTCCAGAAAAGGAAAGATTTTACATCACATGTGGAATTTAAAAAATTTCATCCTATTGTAAAAACAGATGTCCTCATATTCAGTTTTACAGGTTGACTATAGAGTAGTCTTACCCTACATAGAAGCCATGGTTAGGGTCCGGGGTGTATTCAGTCCATTTGAGCAGAGCTCTCTCAAACTGAACCGTCACCTCTGTGACTGAATGAGGAGGCAACTGGATCAGCATCTCCAGCAGATGTGAACTCACACGATCTTTAGATGGCTGATAGTGTATGTAGCCTTATATGTGGGAAAGAAAACAGACAGCCCAACACTGAGATGTGTCGTTCACAAAGTATACATCTAACTGTCATTCAAAAAAGTCTAATTCCATTTATTATGTATAGCCTAGTGCTTTCAGGAGCTTTTTGTCAATGGTTTCATTTTTTAAAACTATTTTTGATGTTTTCATATGAATCACTCAATCATATAAAATCATTTTTATCACATGTTCATGATACATGCTCTCTGAGTAAACTAATGGGTCTGGCATAAACCAGGTAGAATTGAATAGCTGTGGATTGTAAGGTGCAGCTTTTATGTGCAGGACACGCAGCGCGAGAGAGCCAGTGCAAAGAAAACACACTCGTATTCACCATCATCACTCAATAGATACATTCATAGGAACACTACATTTACTACAGCAGTATAAAAGGATCTCTGCCCCTTCTTGTGGAGGGAAACAGGCTCATTTAAACGAAGCATCTCCCACTGTGTTCTTGAGAGATTTTGCCGATGTGATGTTAACACATTCCAAGCTAACCCAACAGCTTAGGCTCAATCAGTGTAAAAACACACTTCGAACAACGACTAGCTACGTTAACAGTTTAGTCTGACAACTCAACAAGTAAAAACATAAAGCCTTGAATACAGAGTTCCTCTACAGCCTAACTATATGTTAAACATATATACACACACACACACACACACACACACACACACACACACACATATATATATATATATATATATGTGTGTGTGTGTGTGTGTGTTAAACTATATAGCCAATGAGACTAGTAGAGAGTACAGAATGAGTACTCACTGGGTTTGTTGTCTCGTGTCTTGCTGATAACTTTGAGTGTGTGGATGTACAGGCGCAGGTACCAGGGAACAGTGTCCAGCAGCAGCACAGGGAAGGCCCGGTATGGGTGATTGTTATAAATCAGAGTGTGAATCTCACCTGTCTGCAACCCAAATCCAGCCACATACCTTTCGCCATGCAGAAGAGGACGAAGCATATCACCTGACAAACAGGACAATATTCACTCTGAACGTTAGAGTGCAACATGCACACAGGAACAAAACTACGTATTTTAAGTGCTTCAGTCAAATGGATATGAAATAGTTTTGATACATTTTTCAACCAAGGCTCAGAAATTCTGAGGAATTACTGCTTTAGCTCTCACTAAAAAGAAGCAAATACACAGATGAATTGATTTAAAAGGACATGATAAGGTGCTCAACTTTGTAACCCTTTAACTTTATGAAAGGCTGCAAATTCTCTGAGCATTTGTTCTAACCATGCCCTCCAACTCCCAAAACACTTAGCTAATTAGTTCACATCCTGGGCCAAGGAATGTAAATAGAATTAGAAAATATATTGGTCTTTGTGGACTAATTGGAAAACCACGGTGACCAAAGGATGGCAAGATCTAGCATCAGGAGTGTAACTCCACATAAAGGGATTTCAGGTTTACCAGCATCTGCTTTCCAGCGTAGCAAGGGATTGAGTGATCGCATTGTTCCAAAAGTTTCAGGTTTTGTTAAGTCATACACTGAGTAGGTCCTGCGATCTCCCAAAACAACAGCTTGGCTATAGAGTGTAGTGGCTGGGCTCAGGTCAAACAGCTCCCCCTGTTGGGCAGCAAAAAAAAAAAAAAAAAAATATATATATATATATATATACACACACTAAGGATCCTACAATACTAAGGACAGGCATCAGAGAAAAACTGTGGAATGGTTCAATAAAAACAATACAATATTGGACATGCCAAAGTTTAAAATGTTTATATTTGTAGAATGTGAAGTTACTTGGTTATACACTATAGATAGTCACAGTGTAAACCGTGGGGAAGTGTTATGTAGAATTGTTTTGTATTTGGTATTCAGATCCACATATTTTGTAAAGAAAACAGTCAGCTTTAAAACAGTCAATACAACGTTGACTGTACATACATTAAAAAAAAAAAGCTTTTATTGAAAATTTCTTCACATTGAAGAGTAAAACTCATACCTGTGGGTTGTCTGTGACATCAACATAAACTTTACTGGAAGAAGCAACAGGGCAGGCTTCAGTCAGGGTACGAGAAAACATCTTGAACAAGGACCACTCTGTGAAATAAAGCCACATTCCGTTATGTAAGATATTAGCTCAAAGATTACCTTAAGTACCTTAAGTGTCAGGAGATGATGAAGTGATGCATGCCCTCTTTACCTTTTTTACCCTGTCCTGATGTGTACAGATCAAACACCACATTCAGAGACTGTCTCAACTCCCATGCTGGGCTCTTACACTGCCAGTCCTGAAACAAATATAATTAATGAGACAGATTTATCATTATCCAAAGGAGGATGTTTTGTAATACCCTACAAAAACTTGGGAGCATATGTAAGCTGGAAGCATGTTCATAGACTTTTAATGCTTTATTTGCATATGATTGTTAAAATGACCCACAACAATGTGGGCAGCTAAAATGACTGATAAGCATCAGTTACAGTATATTAGCTTAACTTTTTAAATGTAAGTCTGAATGAGCTCCTAAAGTGATCATCCTGTTCTTAAAAAAGCATCTGATGTCTAAAAATCTATATTGCTGCACAGCACAAATAAATTAAATTGATAAATATTTTGGACAGCCTCCAGAGTTCTTTAAACTTGGTTCTTTAAACAGCTTATGCATTTTTTGATCACTGGGTTCTGGATGTGGAGTGATTTTAAGACAGAGTTCGCTGAAAGAGGAGCTCACCTTACAAACAGTTCTGATGTGTACAGCTTCTGAGTGGTAACTGCTGTGGAACAATTTTTCAGACTTCAGCAGCACAGCCAGACCGGCCTATATATACATTACACACACACACACAGACACACACACACATGCCAGCATGACGTCAAAACTGGAGATACATACACACAAGTAGCTAAGTTACACCAGGCAAAATGCAATGGAAAAAGGCAAGTAGTAAAAAACATCTAAAGAACAATAAAGCTAAAGCATCTTTTATAGCTTTTATGTTTAAATTAGATTTCAAAATTTTTAACTAGGTTTAAACTAGATTTTTAAACAATATACCTTGGAGCCACAAGGGAGAAGCTTCTTCCATGGGGTCAGATTCTCAGTACAGACGATTTCACGAGGTAGAGTGGCGTACCTTAAGAAACGGTGATCAGTCACTGTGAAAGGATGAGGGCAGTGACACCGTAAGTCACAGTTCTGGTTTTGGAGTCACCTCCTCCTCAACTCACAGGAACACTAAGTTTTGTACACATCTGGATTAAATCATTAAGACTGTATACAAGTCACAGAAAACTGAAAAATAAACAAAACCATTCACAAATGAAGATATCGTAAACCACACTGATCAGTAATGAAGACAAGGTCATGATCAGTGACAGAGGGGGTCTTACCGTTCCCCAGCCCCAGTGGTTTGAATGAGGCACTGGGCTGTACAGTGTTGGTAGAGTCAATGAAGTTCAGTGAAGCACAGAAGATTCCTGACAGCACATTGGTGAGTTCCTTCCAAGTGCTGTCAATGCTGGACAAGAGAGCAGACACAGCCAGTTACTAGTCACAAAATATTAGAAATCCCACATAAATGCATAGACAGATGTGAACAAGGTGTAGCTAGTTGGAAAAAGCGCCATAGCGTAGGTGCTGAGAACTGGATTTGAATATTTCTGCCTGAGTGACAGATATCCATTTTGAATTCTATCAAAGAGCAGCTCCTACTCACTCAGTGACTGAATCCTGGAACCAAACCCAGAGTTCTGCTCCTGGTGGTGCTGGGATGAAGGGTTGACCCCATTGCATGGTCCTCCAGAAACCCTGAGTGAAGGAGATATGCAGCTCTCGCACAGAGAACTTGGAGATCACCTGTCCCAGAGACTTTGGAAAGAGCCTGTAGTGGGACACTGTTTGACATAATATACTGATTGATAATAACTC
This sequence comes from Chanos chanos, assembly GCF_902362185.1. NCBI lineage: Eukaryota > Metazoa > Chordata > Actinopteri > Gonorynchiformes > Chanidae > Chanos > Chanos chanos. Next base: position 36,671,994 of record NC_044497.1, read on the forward strand.
AGCTCATAACCTGAATAATGTTTACAGTATATTCAACAAACAAACATGATAGTCAGTCAGACAGACAGACATTTTTACGCAGTTTTACCTTAATATTATTTGTGGACATACCCAATTATTGAAATCAGTAGATTGAAGACATCACACATTTGTTGTACACGTTGGTTTTAAAATATCTCATACACAGACATTTGAGAGCACAAGGGATCAGTCAGAATCACGCCAGAGATAATAAGTCTTAGATACCAAACTGTTACTACCTTTCTTTCCGTGAGAGAAATCGGTGTCCCAAATCGTGCGAAACTGGAAACTGGCATAAATATCGCCTGAATGGAGCGGTTTGATTACTAACTCTTCTTGGAACTGATCCTTCGGGATTGGTGTATATTCCTCACTGTTAATGTCACCGTTGTCAGTGTTCATCGGGACATCTGTCACCTGCCACTGCATTTTGTCCTGAGCCTGTCCATTGTGGGTCTGCTCATCAGAAGCATGGTGCACGTCCGAATTCTCTGTCTGTCTTTCGGTCTGCAAACTGCCAGGGTCTACGTCTGACTCTGCTACATCATTTGATTTTTCTATAACATCAGCACGGAGAGAATACAGAAAATAACACAGAATCACGGCCAATTTGATTAGTCCCTTGCACTTGTAGGCTGCCATTTTCCCTTCCAAGCCAGCTCAACAATCACTTCCTCGTTGCAAGTAGAACTGGCCAATGGGAGTGACGTACTTGTAGTCTTTATGATCATCCCCACTCCGCTGTAGATGTGCATCTGACTGGTATATATTGACATGTTCGTGAGACATGAGGGTGTTGTTAATTGTGATCTGACAATGCTTCAGGTCATTACATATTTTAATAGGAGTAAGTAGGGTACTGATTGTTGGCAACATAGGGTGTTCCTTCCTTTCGGTTTGTTTAAAACTCGCGCCGTTTTGTCGCTTTGCTTTTTTACTGATGTTTGTGTGGACAGGACCCAACGGCTATTTTACCACAATACCACTTTATCAGATAATCTCACCAATTGTTTCCAATGGCAATACCTGTTAAATTCTCTAAACTGAAGAAGTAACTGAGTGATAGAATTGACAGGTGCTCTGCAGATTAAAAGAGGTTAAAACTTAGTCAACTGGGATAAAGCTCCCTCTAGCCACTCAAAATGCAGTATGTAAAGGCCAACCAGTTACACTAAACCAGTTATATACAGTGTTACGCGAAGCACAACAGACAGCCAGGCCTACAGCACTCAAATACATATGAAGAATTCACAAGTAAAAGGCTCCATGGAGTTAAACTCAAAGTAGTGAAAACTGCATGTTCTTCTCATACTGTCTTAAAGATAAAGACGGATAAATTTATTTATTAATTTGGATTGAAAATGGAGCAAGAATTGGGGAAGAATATACAATAATTCGCATTTATTCTTTACAGTCATATCGATATTTTTACTGATGGATTACTTTGGTAGCATACTTTGCATTGTTCGCCAAATGCAGGCCTGTTGTGTACCCGGGCCTCCTCTGTTACATTTGTCATGCTCAGATTTAGTGAATCACAACCGTGCCTTTCACCGATAATGGGTAGTGTTAAAAAAACGACAAAAGAGGTCATTAAACTATTTCATGAAAATAATTTAATTTCAATATATGCGTCTGTTTCGATGGAGTTTTTGCTCTTCGAAGTTTCTTTTCCTGAATAAATAATTAATTTGTTGAATTTTTTTTAACCTCTAGATCTCACCCTTATGCTCGATTCATCACTTTCCCAATATGTGCATCTTCTTGTAATATACTTCACTGCCTGCAGTGTCACTCTTCTAACGCTGAGCCTGTTCTGTGAACGTTGTAAAAATGACTGGACTACATTCACTTAACAACAGAACAAAAAGCGAAGAATCATTCCATCGCTATCGTTAATGAAAAAAAGACCTCTCCTATTTTGTGACGCATGTAGCTTTTGAATGCATAAACATGGACAATTTGGGCTACAGTGACATGTAGATACACTCCCTCCCACATATTCGGGCAGACACACACAAACACACGCACACACGCTCCATCACACTGTACGATTCTCTGTCTCAAGCGCGCTTGCCTAGATGCTGAAAGCGGTTGTCAGACCGAATCACGTCCACTCTACCGCTGGTTGGAGCTGACCTTGGCTGCCTACTTTACAGGCTTTTCAATATTTTATTCCTTAATTCGCTGTGTGCTATCTCCATGGCTGCCTCGGACGCAGTAGATAAGTGCGTTCTGCAGCGAGGCAGATCACAAAGTGACCCGAACATCCTCACCGAGTCTGGCATCGATCTAGCACGCGGAGCAGGTAAGCTAATGAATTTTTTTTTCTAATTGTCTTGCGATTCCACTAGAAAAAAGCATGCTGTAATTGCATGTCTTGAGTGCTGAAACTAAATCCCTTTTCACATGGTCAGTGGATTCCAAGTGGATCTATAATCAACACAAATACCTTGCCTATGCAGCATGGGAGATGGAGGAGGTTAGACAATTGAAATAAACGAATTAGGGTGAATTTGATATGGTTTTAAACCCATCCATCAATGGATGTACCTCTCAAATGGATTACTGCAGTCTGTACTTAAGAAGCGGTTTTATTTTGCGCTACGATGGATTCAATTGGTGAAAACAAAACACCGAATCACAGTGCACATGCCGTGCAGCTCGTCGCTCAATATGACATTGCTTCTGTCTAAATGACAAGACGCAGTATTTTCTCATTATATTGTCCGTGAAGGCTATGTTTTTAATGTAAAACGCGTGTTCGTGGGTCTTTTGTTTTAGCCTGCGCTATAGAATACCCTCTAACCATCAGGCCGGCTATGCACTAGTGTCTTGATAAATATACTGTAAGGACCGTTCTCCGTCTTATTTATTGTGACTACCGACGTCTGGTTTGTAAGAAGGCTTCGATCTCTGACGGCCTTTATTCCCACCTAGCACATTCCAGTGGGTCGACTACACATTTGTTGCTCGGGTTCTGAACGGACCCAGTCATGTTATGTGCCACTCTGTGAGAGATCGATAAGGAGAGATCAGAGCGAAGCATCGTTTGGCTAGGTTTCCAGTAGTTAATTAATGCAAGCGGTCATTTCTTTGGCAGCACTGTGGACTTAGAGTTCCCCATACATTATTGCTTAAAACAAAAGAATTAAAAAAGATCAGACTGGCTCTGAAATTAGGATTGGGATGATAAGAGGTGCAATATATATGTCTGTTGCTGCGACTTGGTAAATACATGGACTATATGGTTATAAAGGTATGTCCAAGTTGCGTAATAATTCCTTTTCGGTCATACACAACACTGCCTATTGCAAATACATATTAAATTGATTATTTTTGGATGTTTATGTGTCGATCTGTTTATCTTTTCCATGCCGACTTGAAGCATAGTGAGACGTTAAGGAACAGTCTAGGATTTGGTGCACAGACTGTGTTGACATGGTTACTCTCAGTGCTGGAACTCTGGCCTACCCTGGCTGTAGCAGACAGAGTGAAGTGTGAGTAAGCCTCTAAGGTATGAGTAAGACTTACACCATGACTGAATCAGTTCTAGTGACAGTGAAGGGCTGCTCCTCTTTACCTCTCTGATCAACACTGCACAGAAGTGTCATTCTCCTCCCACTCCTGCCAACAAGCGCTCACTTACACCATAGCACTTCACTTTAGAGATGCAGAGGAGGTGCAGGACACATCACTGTAGAGATACTTTATAATGAAAAGCAAACAGTGCTTCTCAAATACAGTGAAGAATAAGGAAATACTGTGAATGGCCAAATACATTATAAATAATTATCGCTATGTTGAGATATCTTCGTTATAGTGTTTTATGTGTTGTGTTTTATCTGAAGGACAGTCATCCTTTTCCATTCTTCTAAGAAAGTACATACAGTGACTGATTGATTGATTAATAGATTGACTGACTGATTGATGACTGATTAATTGACTAATTGATTTACTTGTTTAAAAAAAATTAAATGTAGTATCAGCGTCACTGCGGAGACTTTAGGATTTTTTTTGTTGTTGTTTTTGTTTTTTGGGCTAAGGTGTTACACCTCAGGGTACATCAGCAGTGAACTGCCTTGAGCAGTCAGACCAACAGTAGGATGCAAACCAGTAATAAATAGTTCCCTGAATGTTGAGTGAAATCACAGTGACTCTGGATTGTACTACTGTCTACAGCACAAATCCATATTGTGATTTCTTAAAGAAGAAAATATATTATGGAAAGTCACCCTGCTTCCAAAGTAGTCTGTCTGGCTATTTTTGTGGTGATTAGAATTTAAGTGTTAATATGCGTTGTCTAGATCCAGACAGCTTGTTACACTCCAACACACAACCTTCTGGTGACAGGCCTTGTTCTCTTTCCTTTAGACCATCAGGCAGAAAGCAGCTGAATTTTAGAGCCAGATGACGCTTTTTGGAATTAGCTTTGATATATTTCCAGAGACGGCTGTTAATGACTGGCCTTTGGGTTTTTAGGTAAAGCGTCTCGAAATCCTTCAGCTGAGTGTTAATTAATTAAACGGTCAAATACAGTGCTTGTGTAATTCTTTCCCACACACTCAACATTTATTGGCAGGTACAACACCTTGTGGAAGGCAATAACCAAGCATTCCTCATCTATGCTTAGTAAATGCTTTTAATATTTATAATGATGAACTAGTTTTCCCTTCAAGATATCTTTAGCCAGAACAGTTTTGTTGATGTCAAGCCTCTCTGGGTCTTTTGTGTTTTTATTTGTCATGCTGTTCTGTTTTTCTTGTACTAATTTCCACATTTTTGTGTCTTAAGAGGCATAAATGTCTCATCTCTGTAAGTTAATTTGACATACAATTCTCATTTAGAGCTCTCAGTCTTTATAACACTGTTGAAGCAGGTCTTAACAGACTACACCAGTTAAGACTTCCTTTTCTGCAGCCCCCTCTCGGTTTATCCACGCTCTCTCTCTCCCTCTCTAGCTATCTATCTAGCTTTCTCTCTCTCTCTCTCTTCCTCCCTGAGTGGACTATGCACAGTTGGTTGTCACCAACTGACTAATATTTCCAGCTATATCATTCATTTTATGAAAAGCTTCTTTGTGCCTGCTCCCACTTCACACCTCCCTAAAGAGTGACACTTCTCCCACTCTGCCTCATGCATGCTCAGCTTCCTCCCATTCAATTTAAGGATCAAGATAAACCCTTTTACTGGAACATCCTAAATGAATGAGAGTGAGAGAGAGAGAGAGAGAGAGAGAGAGAGAGTGAGAGAGAGAGAGAGGGAGAGAGAGAGAGAGAGAGAGAGAGACAGAGAGACAGAGAGAGAGAGAGATGTCACAGAGGAACATGAGGAACATTAAGACCACACAACTGTGTGACAGGACACTAGTCGATTGCTTTTTTTTTTTTTTTTTAAAGCAAAATATTAATTCAAATGATCCCACTTCCCAGAAGAAACACACACACACACACACACACACACACACACACACACCCACACAAACAAACATTTATTGGTATTGTCCATTACTTGCCGTATTCTTCGAAAGTTCTTCCTAATGAAGTTTCTTTTAGTCATTTGGCCAGTAGAGTTTGGAAGTCTCTAGCCTTGAGTATGTCATAGACAGTGTAAGGATCAGAGCTGTGACACAGGACCTGATTGAGACCTGCGGTGTTACTGCGTGCTAGTTAGCTTAAGCACAGTCTCAGGCAGGATATGAGTCATCAGCTTGCTTCCAAATGGGTGGATGAGAGGGCTGCTTCACTGGAGCCTTGTCCAGCTGTTCTAGGTGTTTGTGCAGAGACAGCTGGGGTCCAGAGACAGGTTCTATTTATAATTTAGGTTTATTTAGCTTGAATTCATATATTAATATATAAGACTAACGTAAATGTATTTGTTAAACTTGTATCTGAACAAAATAGTACTAAATTATTGCAAAGATTATATTTTATATTTTATTCTTCTGCCCACAAGTATATTAATAGAAAAAAACATTTCCTTCTCAAAATGTATTCTGAGTCAAGTAGTAGGATGGTGACATGAGAGAATGAGATTTTCTCTTTCAAACTAGATTTAAAAGCATAAGGATAATCTTATGAGATGTCGTGAACAGAGAAAAAGCAATATCAAAATGTGAACATGAAACACGAAGACACATATTAATGTGTCAGTGAATGAGTTTGTCCATAACTTTGATTCATTGTAGTAAAATACTTACAAATGTAACATGGATCAAGAAACAGTAATATTGAAAAACACACCAAAGCATACAACAGACATTCACATATACATTCATACACATATACAATACATACACATATACATTCACACAAATGAAGATATGTACATATACTTTACTGTTATGCAACCTGAGTAAAATTCATCCCAGCCTCATCCTATTGCTCTCTACCTTGCTTATGTCACAAACTTACATCTTCCACATCATGGCATCATTCATGGTGTGTATCAGTATATGCAGTTGCAGGACAGCGCCAGACTGTTGCACACACACAGACGGAGACAAGCCGTGGCCTTGTCACACATAGTTCACTGAATCCCAGCTCCCTTCAGGCGTGAAAGAGAAACACAACATCACAGCTCATTCTCTCCCTGGAGGGAGTACAGAGAGCAGATTAGGTGTTTGACACACACAGTCTTTTTTTAGTTTAGTGGGAGAGAGGCTGGCAGGAATGCAGGAGGTTGTATGACACACACACGCACATACACAGAGAGAGAGAGAGAGAGAGAGAGAGAGAGGGAGGTATCATTGCAGAAATCAACCCCGTTGCACCAGAATGATTCTGAGTGACAAACTTGAGTAGATCTAGTCTCTCTCTCCATACACTTTACTGTCCATCCAAGCTATACATCCAGTCTTTGGAGAGCACAGCTTCAAAAGGGACAGGCTCTCTCCTCATTCTTTAGACATGGGTCTGCCTTTTAGAGAGACCAATTATGCTTCCCATCCATACTATCTGTGCACTCAGTCTTTGAAAGAGTGCTGTTCAGATGGAAAGAAACCTCTCTTCCTCTTTCTCTGTTCTTCTTTTCCTTCTCCTTCTCCTTCTTCTTCTTTTTCTTCTCTCTCTCTCTCTCTCCTTCCTCCATTTAGAAAGGGATAATGTCACCTAGGAGGAGTGAAAAGGATGAGCTCACGTCAGGCTCCCGGATAGATATGATCTTATTATGCTCAATTTTCTAACCAAAGGTCAGAGACCACAGCAAATATAGTGAGTTGCATCAGGTTTTTTATTTGTCCTGCAGTTTGGACTGACTAAATAGTAAATATTTAACAAAAAACCTGATTTAACCTGAACCTGATTTCTCATTTATTACCTCTGTTACCAGTCACTCACATGGAAAGAGTCTGTTTAGTTTGCTCTTGTGCTGTTGTGCAAAGCTCAAAGTGGCTGCACATACAGTTGTCAGGTAAACAGTTAATGAGGCCATGAGTGTAATGGTGCCTTCAGACAAAATGGGGTGGAGTGGAAATAGGATGAAGGAGAGAGTGAGAACAAAAGAGGCAGAAAGAGATAGCAAAATACAGAGGATATGAAGGGGAAAACGAAAGAGTGTAAAGGAGGAAGAGAGAAGCAGAGAGTGTATGGAAGGGAGGGTGAGCAGGCAGGGGGATGGCAGGCTGACAAAAGAATAATGAGTAGAGGCAGAGGTGGAAATGACTTTTAAGCAAGTCACTGGGGAGTCTGTGTCCAATCGCATGGAGGGCAAGTTTGTGTTTCATAATCCCATATATACAGGACAAATCTGGGACAAAACTGTCATATGACATCAGAAATAAATAAAACCATGCCTTTTTAAGCAGTTCAGATCTGAAAAATGTCTCATCTGCTCAGATATATATATAAAAAGCAGCTATAATGTAAGGTGACTGACCACATAAAGAGGCAATGACGGGATATACATGGCACAGCCTTACTCTAGATGGTGTCATGTTTCAGCTGTATCATGCATAACTAATGTTAAAGGCTGCCACTGATTTCGTTTGGTGTTCACACACACTAGGTAAATGTAGTCTTTGTCACAGTCCTCCCATTAGTCACAGCACATGCTGGCTTTAGGAACAGTACATTGTGCATTATTAGGTTTTGTATAATATAGCATGTACATGTAGCATATGCACCAAATAATATTTGAATTTTTCTATCTATGTCTGTAGAGCCCAATGCAAAGACTCATTTATTTTGGTGGTGATAGACAGGGAGAGAGAGAGAGAGACACACACACACACACACAGGGGGAGAGAGACAGAGAGAGAAAGAGAGAGAGCGAGCAGATTTCAGCACCACAGAGAGCGACTCAGTATATCAGTGTTGTCAGTGCATTTTCTGGCCTGTCTGAACATTCACTGCTTGCTTATATTGTATTTGTATCATGCATGTGTGGACTGAATGCACATGCTCTTCATTGAAAGAACACAAAGCTTTACTGTACATTACAAACTTACCTTAGGATATAACCAGATTAAAAGCACTGTTTTAGGGAGGTGTTTTTTTCTTTCTTTTGGTTTTGTCCTTATATAAAGTGTTTGTGTTAGATGTTATGATACTGTGCACTGATTGATGTGAATATGAGGTAATTATGGTGATCAAGGACTTCTTTTCTCCTACACATTTCCTCTTTGTCTGCTGGATAACTGGGAGAGGACTCTTTGTATTGACTCTTCTATTTCTTCCCAGCTGAATCAGCCACCAGGGGTCCTATGTGCATGAACTCTTAAATAGTCCACACATGTGAATGTGTGTGCTTTTATAAACCCTTTTTTTTTGCAATTGATCTAATTCAGAAAAACACAGACAAGCACATTCCACTTGAGAACAATCCCACTTGATCCTGGTTGATTTTAGAACCTCTGATTAAGTTAAATCCAGGCTATTCTAAGATTCTCAGTCAAGTAAACATGTCATTAGGAGCTGAGGATGTTATTGATCTTAACTGAACATTCCATTGTTTCCCAGGCTAAAATTCTGTTGTTGCTTATACAACCTTACTGCATTGCTCTTGTGTTCTGCTAAAAAAAAAAAAAAAAAGAAAAAAAAAAGAAAAAAAAGAAAAGAGAAAAGGAACAGCATTAACTTAAGAGAGCCCAGGATCCTTACTAAAAGCTGTATATTAGAAGTCCCTGAATGGAGCTAAGCAGATTGAGATGTAGACAAGGTACAGCATGTGTATAATCACATGAGTGAAAAATGAGGAAATCTTCACAGAGATGAGTGTGTGTGAGTGTGTGTGAGTGTGTGTGAGTGTGTGTGTGTGTGTGTGTGTGTGTCATTGTGTCTCCCTCGCAGCGTCTTCACCATCATAGCTGTTTCATGGTAAATGTAGTAAATTGGGAGTTGAAGTGTTTACTTCAAAGGAATTGGATTCAGAGGAGAAGCAGGATAACGAGGATGGCCACTCTATTGATAACCACTCTATAGATGTACTGCATCTCATTCTGTATGCAAACAGCTGAAAGTAATTTGAATGATACTGGTCACAACAGTAACATAAATATCCTCCTAATAATACAGTAAAGTTTGCAAGAATTTACCAGATTACACAAATGTGTGTAGAAATACTTGTATGTATTCATCATCATGAAAATGGTAACATACAGCTCTAGATATTCTGTTTTCCACATCAGTACTTACCTGATTGTTGTGTTTTGACAGTAATAACTAATATTTTCTAATGGTAGTTCAGTTGTGAGGGAGTGACTGTTTTGAATTACATAAGAGTGATCTGCATGAAATCCTGATTAGCAATTATTGTTTGTAAATATACACACAGTGTATTTTATCATAAATACTTATGTCATAAGCACACTACTTTAGATGTGTTTGTAGGTACTGCTGTTGTCAAGACCAGCAGTTTGCTGTGGTTTAATGAAGCAGTTGACATTGTCTCAGTGTAAATCTAAATATGTGATTTGTAAAATAGAATATCTGTCGTCCTTTCAAAAAGTTGCTGAATGCAATGCAGGTGCTACCTGCCCTGATTGATTACTGACATGTAATGTCAGGACCTTTTAGCTGGTCCCTGAGTTTTGAGACTGAAGCCTGGGTCCCTGGTGTTTCATTAAAGCAAAGACCTGGCTGTCAGAGAGGAAGCAAATACTCCACTGGCCTGGTAGAGCAGCGTGCTCTAGTTATGGCATCTCGTTGTGGCTTCTCTGGAGGCGGTTTGTCTGTGAACAGATGGTGGCACAGTTGTAGTGCCAGGGGGCAAATGATGAAGTTACGCTTGTTCAGAGGACAATTAGTTTAGATCTCTTCGACAGAATCACCTAGTTTTCAATCTCAAGGTTTTAGGTTTGAGTTTTCCAAGGCAGAAATCAAAGGTCCACAAGAGTGAGAAGGCTCTCATAAAAAAGTTCAGCCTGACCAACTCATCACACAGACTAATGAAACGAAAGCTGGAATATGAATACTGATAAATATTTGAGATAAATAATGAGAAAAAGATTGTCTCAGTTTTTGGGATATTAAGCTAAAAGGGTGATTGGCAAATAGGAGAACATGAGGGAAACCCATGCTGGATCTTCAGGCTTCCAGACCAGATCAAAAGCATATTTGATTTTTAGTTATTATTAATTCAACGGACATGGTACCCAAACAGTTTAGTGGGTCAGAGTTAATAAAAAGACATCTAACATTCCTTTTTGATCTATAAATATGAGTTTAACCTCTCGCTCACCCTTACTCTTTCTCTCAGTTTTTAAGTGTTGAACTTAGAGTAAGTTTATGTCACATAGGTTAACCTCATTAGCTCTCTCAAATCAGTATTGCTGAGCTCTTGACCTAAAACATAGTCGACCCCATTTACTTTTATGGCAGTGACCAGTCTAACCAGAGGAACTAAAGCAAAGAGATCATTAGAAGGTGATATGACCATTACCACATTCACATTTATGACAGGGAACATGTGTATCTTGTAGCAGTTTTTTTTTTCCATAGATCTATGACTAAACTTTTCATAGGGATGCTGATAGGGGTACTGTTGTCTAATCATAAACCAAGAGAAAAGAGTTCAGGTTGTCTCTGATTCGCTAACATGGTTGTTATTGTGGGACTGCTGTTATGGTTTGTGTGCTAACGGAAAAAAAGAGACCAGGACCAGTTGAGACAGCTTCAGATTGTAGCCTCTCCCAATCTGTTTCACTGATGAATTGAGCAGTATTCTCCATATCTCCTCTCATTCTCTGGGGTGACATTACCATAATAGCCTCTTAGCATTTACTGCTTACAAACTGGCTCAGCCAATTGCTGGCAGTTATAGCTTGAACTCCTCTCTCTCTCTCTCTCTCTCTCTCTCTCTCTCTCTGTCTCTCCCTCTCTCTGTCTCCCCCTCTCCCCTCTCTCTCTCCCTCCCCCCTCTCTCTCTCTCTGTCTCCCCCTCTCCCCTCTCTCTCTCTCTGGTTGTGTGTTGATGCCTTAGGAGTCATGAACAGTACATGTATGGAGGTCTGGTCTTCATTACTAAAGGTTCTTTTTAATGTCCATGAGAGGTTTATTTAAAAGTTATTTTGTCTTCAAAGAGTGACAGAGGTATAGACTAAAATCTTGGAAAACACCCTGAACAAGAGTTTGTGTTTATCAAGTAAATATGAATGGGGCTACAATAAGAATTATGGGGTGCTATTGTATTTTCATGAGTCAAGCTCTCCTGCTGAGTATTCAGCAGCTACCAGTGACAAATTGTCTCTTGTCAGATGTGTAAAATGTTACTATATCAGATGTTTAATATTCTTTCTTTCTGTATATGTAACTTGTGCGTATGGACTAATGTAAGCTTTGATAAATGCAGAATGTAAAGAAAGAGGATCGTCTGACCATGGGTTTTGCTGACACCACTGTGAAGTGTGTGTGTGTGTGTATTGTTCTGCAACATTTACAGTGAGAGCAGGGCGGTCTTTCTTTCTCGACTGTCTGAGGGAGTCACTTAGGCCTCTAATCACACAGAGATTCACCATCTTTCCCTCCAAAAGCATCTCTTACTCAGAGGACTACAGTAGGAGTTGAGCAGGTTCACCAGACAGACTCAAGAGTCATTGTTACTTTGGAAGGCCAAAGGGTGATTTAGGTGGAAACAAGAAAAGCTGGGTGAAATTTGCATAATTTGTGATGATGTAAAATTGAGTTGGCAGAGTGATTTAAATTAGTTGTGAACTTTGAGTGCATTTGTTTTTTGATGACGTTGAAAAAGGAAACAAATGTTTTTTGTCAAAAAAAAAAAAAAAGTTACTTTGCTGTTTTGCTCAAATCATCTTTGTGTGTATTTAAGATTGGTTTTATGATTTATATATGTCAGTTGCTCTCTCTGTCTTATTCATATTGTGACTCTGATGTCATCTTCCATGTCCAGTGGCTTGTTTTCTCATGTCTTGGGAGTACATGTGAGAGACAGTGTAGGTTTCTGGAGATGGCTCTGCGCAGTTTTGTTGCTGTTGCTGGCACTGCTGCTGAGTTGTTTGACTCCTGGTCCTTTCTCTGACATGGTGTCGTTGTATGTGCTGACTGATCTAGGTGTGGCCAAAACGCTGTGCTTTGCTCTTTTTGCCATTCTTCACATCAATAAATGCTTTCTCTTCAGTATGCACTGACAAATTCCCAAAGGTGCACAATACAGTTGTGATTCTTCCCATGCTTACGGTACTGCCATAGCATTAAAGCACAGACTGTCCTACCTATTATATATTGATATTTACCGCAGTGAATTGTTATGAGTCATTATATTTAAAGTGCCACAAATGAATGCAGTAGCATTGATCCATTGACCAAGTCGTCCTCTATGGTAAGCTCATTACGGGCATATTTAATATTAATACATGTGTGTCGTCCTACTTTTAAGGCTTTAATAAACAATCAATAGAAGTAAAACAACATATGCACGTGTTATGTGCTGCACCATGTATCCTCCTATCCTTTTCCTCCTCTCTTTCCCTCTCTCTTTCTCTCTCTCTCTCAATTCCTCTGTCTGTCTCTTTGTGAAAAATGGAGGCAGAGTTGATATACGTTCTGAATGGCTTGGTTGTGATTGGCTGTCTGGCAGGAGCTCCAGCCAGCACTTCCGTATAGCAACAGACCCCCCGCCTCCCCAGACCACCCCTCCGTTCCTCACCCCCTCCTCCACTTCCCCTTCTTCAGCCCTCCTCTCCTCTCAGCAGCATGCAGGGATGAAACTCCGCCTCAGAAAGGGGCTCCTCTGCAGCAGCAGTAGCAGCAGCAGTAGCAGCAGCAGCATCTGACGCTGTAACCATGACGATGACAGCCAGAGGGTGTGTGTGTGTGAGAGTGTGTGTGTCTGTGTGTGTGTGAGTGTACATGTGTTGGGGGGGGGGGGGGTGTCGACCTCCTCGAGTCCCCTTGCAGTCCTCTGTGTGTTCTCTTTAGGGGCTTTTACCTGCATTTGTTCAGTTCTGAAAATGACAAACACCCTCATTTGTCCCATTGGTCGACTGTCCCATTTTGTCCATCCCTCCTATCTAGAGGTGGAGGATTGGAATGTTTGTGCGCATGCGTATGGTGTGGTGTGGGGTGTGTGTGTGTGTGTGTGTGTGTGTGTGTGTGTGTGTGTGTATGTGTGTTCAGATCATACAGAGGCAGTAGCAGCACACACAGGGCAAGAGTCTGTGATATCAGCTTGGCTGGCTGCCTTGCCTCGCCGCTGCCCACTCTTCTATTTTGGTACATGGGGTGCCTCACTGAGGTTTGACTCACCCGCTCTGTGAATGGAAGCTTTGCTGCCTTTGAATATTTAAACATAAATGTCTTGTGTCGAAATACACTATCTTACACAGTCTTATCTTTTTCTTTCTCTCTGTTTTAAAGCTGACACTTGGCTGTACAACAAATGGAAAATGATAAAGTGCCTGTGCATTGGTTTGTAAGAAAATGATTCATTGTAATTGGGATGAAGTCCTTTGTCTATGTTGTGGAGCTGCATAAGACCTATGTGTTAAGTGTGCTATGAAAGTACGGCTTAGTGTAAATGAATATAAAATAAAAATAAAAATATCAGCGGCAATACCATGACCTGAAGGCAAGAGTATTCCTTCATCCATCCCTCCTTCCCTCCCTCCCACTAGATCACATTAACCAATAGTCACACAAATCTGAGCAGCATGTAAAAGACCCCTCCTAGCCCTCCGGCACCAGCCTGAGTCTCAGGCTCAAACTGCATTACATCCTTGAGAGACTAATTTGGATATGACAGGAGAGACACACCCCATAATGAATGTAACTGTTACCCTCTTAAGAAGGCAGATACACCAAGAATTTATTCTTTAGGCAATGAAATCATCACATCTGTAAGAGGTGATCACTCTCTGATTCAAGTGTTCAGTACTGTGTCTCTTGCTTAGACCACACTATGTGATAACACAGCAAATCGCACATGTTAATTTGTTTAGATGAAGATGTCATGACTCTTAACAGTAACATGTTTGGCTTGGTTCCAGATGTCTAGTCTTTGGGAACAGGAAAGGAGAAGGCGCAGAAAGGAAAGGAAAGGAGAGGGAGCAGAGAGGAGAGGAGAGGAAAGGAGAGGAGAGGAGGGGAGAGGAGTGGAAAGAAGGTCATTTAAGAGGATTGAAAGAGAGCCATGTTGTAGTTTAGAGGTAGATAGCCTTTCTGCCAAAGGTCAATGTTTCCACTCCTAATCTAACAAGGCAGGTGGTCCTCAAGACCTTGATTAACTGAGTCAAGGATGTTTCAGTTGAACTGGAGATAAGGTCAATACGACTGCATCTCACCCCCTTGACTCTTTGAAAAGTCAAAAGTCAAATCACGCCCCATCCAATGTGCTTTGCTGTAGTCGTGACCCTTATGTGACCTGTCTGACAGATGTGATGGACCAGCAGAGGGTGCTGTGCTCCAGTTGCCTGGTAACCGGTGTGCATACTCCCCCTATCCGCCGCAACAGCAAACTGGCCACACTGGGACGCATCTTCAGACCCTGGAAATGGAGGAAAAAGAAAAATGAAAAGATGAAGCAAAGCTCCACAGGTGAGAGGCCTTTTTGGAGTTTCACAGCCTTGTTATGAAGTGTGATCGCATCACATTCTACTCTTATTTTGAGTGGTGTCCATGCTTGTGTGAGAGAAAATTAGCATCAGGAAAAGGGGAAAAACCCAGACAGTCAGACGACAATGGAATGCACTAGAAAAGGCAGAGACATCATTATGCAACACCTGTGCTAACACTGCTTTCTGACTGGATTTACAGAAAATGAGATTCTCAGCTGAGATTCTTCCACGGAGATGCTCAGGCTGCTGTAGTCATTAAGTCTCTCCAGTGTCTAATGAACACTTCACTGACATCGCTTCCCTGCAGTCCTTAGTGTGCTTGCATTTTCAGGGCCCTTCATCCACCTCTCTGCAAACCAGTTTGACGGTCTCATTTCAAAAGGGAGTAGGCTCTCTACTCTCACCCCTTCAGTCCAGCTCTGTCATTAGCTGGTAGTTACTGATTTGCTTAAGCCTGGATTTTTCAATTGTGCTGAGATAGCGCCTACAGCAAAACAATTCTAATCATTAATTTACATCATCTGAAAATCTGTCATAACTTCTCATATTCATTAAACATCTCATCTGCATCTTTCTAACAGAACTGCACTGGCGTAGCGAGAACTACTGAGCCATGCACTGACTATAGTTCTCTCCTGATGAGGAAACATAGCTTCTGTTTGGTTTGACCATGACAGACTATTTCTCACTTAGTCAGATAACTCGAGCTAAAAGTCATAACCCACCAATAGAAAAAGAGCTAAATGACGTCCCTATCAGACAAGCTTGACCTCAGTCATCCAGCTGAGTGAGAAATTTGGTGTCTTCTCACTAGCGCAGCATCCTCTAGTTCAGATTCTGTTGATCTGAAGGTATTTACTGTTTACAGATGTGGCACTGGCCTGTGGCCTTCATTCACCAGACCCTGGCTCTCCCATCCAAGGAGTGTCAGATACAGACATGAGGCTTCCCGGCTCTCAGGCTCCCATACTGAGCGTGAGCAGTATGGAGTACCTGAGTTCAGAGCAGGACAATCTCCCCTTGGGTAAGACCATTAAGTTTCTTATAGTTCGCAGTGAGAATTATAAGAACTGTGACGAATCTATGACACACAGGCTCTGAGTCAAAGGTGTTATTAGATTGTCATTTTGACTAACTGCCTCCCGCCGTCAACTCCATGTGGAAGGCTCAGATGATGATGTGTGTGTGTGTGTGTGTGTTTGTGTGTGTGTGTGTGTGTGTGTGTGCTTATTTTAGAATGAGACGAGGAATGTTGTTATGTTGTATGGAACAAACATGTGACTCATTTTCATGGTGAGCATTTCCAAAGGTGGTAGTTTTACCCTGCAGTAGCAATCGACAGAAATCTGTGGGTGCGATGTACAAAGACACATATGATCTAGAGCTAATGCATCATGTGCTTTTTTTTTTTTTTTTTTTTACCAAAAAATATGATTATGTCCAATGAGGTTATTGTCAGAGAATATATCAGAGAGTAAAAATAAATTGAATAATGTTATGTATATGTGCCTTAACGCGCTAAATTCAGAACCCCCCAAAACAGTGTTCTGGTGTTCAGAATAAGAGAGCCTTAGATTTTTACTGCACGTAAGACATACTAATAAACTTAAGCCGCAGTACTGTGCACCTGTGTGTCGTTGGCTTACGCTGAACACGTGAGGAAAACAATAAGTACAAAGAATCCAAGGGTAATTAAAGAGGCCAGACTTTTCACTTTTATCCAGGTCACATTTAACAGTCATTACTTTGTTAATTCACATCCAAATGAGCTGAAATGGACTTGAGCCTCGCTTCTCCATATTAATGATTTCAGTACCTGCGTTTGTCACTAGATGGCAACAGACTTGCTTCAAATTCTTGATATTCTATTAAACATGTATAGTGTATATAAAACAAGTTATAATCCTTTGTTTTTGAAAGCCTAAGCCATATAAGATAGTTTGATCAAAGAGCAATCCTTGGCATTTAAATTCAATGACAAGGAAAGAAAAATCATTCAAAATTAAGTTAAACTGTGAAATTTATTGCTGAAATCTTGCCTGTTACGCTGCCGTTATTGTTGACGTTTAAAAAGGGAGATGCTGTTTATGAGTGAACATAATGAAAGTCCTTTTCAGTTTTCAAGCTTTGCAGTCCTCTAGTGAACTGCATATTGGTTTTTCCTTTAAGTGCCTGATTCTACAGAAGAAAGTGAAATGACAGAAGAGCCAGACCCACAGGAGGATGAAGAGGATGAGAAAGATTCAGCTTCCCTAGATGATCCCACTGTGGGTGCACAAGAGAATGAAGAGGAGCCTGAGGAAGACTGTGAGGAAGAGGCACCACAGGGTCATTCCCCGCCCAGCACTCTGCCTCCCCAGCTGAACAGTGAAGAAGGTACGTCACCCATAGAGACAAGTACCCGCCATGCTGTGTGAAAAACTGTGTTCATTTTCTATAATTTCTCTCTCACTCTCCCTTCCTCTCTCTCTCTCTCTCTCTCTCTCTCTCTCTTTCTCACTGTTTTTCTTTCTGTTCTGAACAGATCCATCTAAATCAATTACGCCTCAGCCACAGACAAATTCGTATCTCCCAAAAGACCCCTCCAGAGCTCCTGAGGGTCCCAGCCCCATCTTGCTGAGGGGCCCTTTCTCCAACGCCGTGGGCTCACCCCATCTAGGCACTATTCACCCACCACTGCCCCCTAGCTGCATTATAGAGGAACTACACCGTGCCTTGGCCACAAAGCTGAGACAGGACAGGTCAGAATCCCCATCTCTTTCAACTGTTATTTTTAAGCAAGTGTAAAATCTTCAACAATGAAATGCATCAATAATGAAGTGTGTGTTTTTGTAATGTTCATATTGAAATATCAGTTTTGAGCAGTGAATAGTGTGGAAGACTGGAGATGCTTCTTTGGACTGAGTGCAAAAAGACATATATCCCTACCGCACAATACATCATTACTCACTGCGTTTATAATTCATTCATTGAACTACACTTCATGGTCAGCCCGAAATGTTCCCTGTCTGCAGCATACTCTTCCTTTAACTGATGAAGCACAGCTTTAAACAACTCTTAACGACCTGATGTTGAGAAACTGTAATTATTATAGTTAAAAGGTCAATATGGGCACTAGTCACTGCTCAAGTGAATTATTACATTTACTGAAGTAGCAGAATGGCCTAGAAACATGCCTTTGGACTCTCTAGAATAGCCGTGGTTGGTATTACAGCCGTTGCAGTATCAGTTTACATTATGGTTTAGAGGTCTACACATGGTGTAGATATGGTTTAGAGTTGTACAGATTTACAATTTTACAATTTAGTTATTTGGCAGACGCTTTTTTCCAAAGCGACTTACAATTGGTGCATCAGTCGGATTTCTAATACCTTCAACAGAGATCAAATTGCCCTTTCGCATTGCGCCCCTGGAATACTTTTACAAACAGAAATACAAGACAAAGGTTTTTTTTTTTTTTTTTTTTTCCTCTAGGGAAGGGAGGTTAGGCATTGGGGGAAGGGAGGTTAGGCATTGGGGGACAGGTGTGTTCTAAAGAGGTGGGTTTTCAGTTTCCTGCGGAAGATGGTAAGAGACTCCGCAGTCTTGACTGCATGGGGGAGGTCGTTCCACCACCTCGGGGCAATGGCAGAGAAGAGGCGTGGTCGGGAGGAGCGGCTGCCGGGTTCCCGGAGTGAGGGGACCGTCAGTTGTCCGGAGGACGTGGAGCGGAGGGTCCTAGTTGGGGTGTAAGGCGTTATAAGAGACTGAAGGTATGATGGGGCAGAGCCTCTTGTGGCCTGGTAGGCCAGCACCAGTGTCTTGAACTGGATGCAGGCTGCTACCGGAAGCCAGTGGAGTGCAGTAAGCAGCGGAGTGACATGAGAGTGCTTAGGGAGGTTGAATACCAGGCGTGCAGCGGCGTTCTGCACGAGCTGGAGCGGCCTGATGGCGCAGGCCGGCAAGCCAGCCAGTAGAACGTTGCAGTAGTCCAGGCGGGAGATGACAAGCGCTTGGACTAGGAGCTGGGTTGCCTGTTGCGTGAGGGAAGGGCGGATTCTCCTGATGTTGTATAGGGCGAATCTGCAGGATCGTGTGACTGCTGCGATGTGCCTGGAGTATGTCAGCTGGTTGTCGAGGGTGACGCCAAGGTTTTTGGCTGCTGAGGTGGGAAACACCGCAGATCCCTCGATGGTGATTGTATTGTCGATCGCTGGGGAGTTCTTAGCAGGAAAAAACAGGAGCTCTGTTTTCTCCGGGTTAAGTTTGAGATGGTTAGCAGACATCCAGGAGGCAATGTCAGCTAGGCAGGCTGCGATGCGAGGTTGAACCTGGGAGTCAGAGGGGGGGAAGGAGAAGAACAGCTGTGTGTCATCAGCGTAGCAGTGGTAAGAGAGGCCATGGGTGGAGATAACCTGGCCAAGTGATCTGGTGTAGAGGGAGAAGAGGAGTGGACCAAGTACTGACCCTTGTGGGACACCTGTGTGTAGAGTGCGGGTGGAGGAGACCAATTCCCTCCAAGAGACCTGGTAGGAGCGGTCAGACAGATAGGACTTGAACCATGCGAGTGCAGAACCCGCGAAGCCCAGCCCAGCAAGGGATGAGAATGTTACATATAGTGTTGATTTCAGCTTGTCTCACAGAGATATATTTGTAAATACCATTCCTCTCTCTCTCTCTCTCTCTCTCTCTCTCTCTCTTTCTCTCTCTCTCTCTCTCTGTTGATCTATATCTATATCTGTATCTATATCTATATGTGTGTGTTTGTGTGTGTGTGTGTGTGTGTGTGTGTGTGTGTGTGTGTGTATGTGTGTATGTGTGTCTCTGGCTGTTCGTG
This sequence comes from Chanos chanos, assembly GCF_902362185.1. Classification (NCBI taxonomy): domain Eukaryota; kingdom Metazoa; phylum Chordata; class Actinopteri; order Gonorynchiformes; family Chanidae; genus Chanos; species Chanos chanos. Next base: position 36,691,838 of record NC_044497.1, read on the forward strand.
TGTCTCTCTCTCCTGCAGCACAGAGAGGGAGCCAGGCAGCGAGGTAGAGAACAGGAAAGAGGTAGAGGAAAACAAAGAAAATGTCCACCAGGATCACTGTTTTACTGATGCCTCTGGACTCATCTATGATCAAGACAGCTGGAATGAGTCTGTTATCTCTGGTGTGTTTTTCATCATGTCATATGTCATAGCCAACACATAAACATTAATGGTGAATGCAGTACACAGAGGTCTTGTAATCTTGTGTAAAGTTTCCTAAACTTCTGCCATGGCTTAATACTGAAGTCAGTATATATTAGTTACAATACTACCTTGATTTCAGATGTTACAATTGGTGTAACCTGTTAGTAATTTCCATGACTCTGTTCAGACAACCTTCAGGCAAAGTATAATACAGTCAAGTGTTCCCACTTATCAGTTACTCTCATGATATTGAGTAAATGCTTTCTGAACTGAATTTATAGTATAGGAGAGTACCACGAGTTAGTGTCATAGTGTCATAGTATCATGTTCATTAAGTGTAAAGCAGGGGTTCATGCAATGTTATTTAAATTCATTCAAGCAGTGGATTTCACCTCTGTGTATATCATGTGTAGCTGAGTTGAAAATGAGCTTATCTCAAACACTGGCACAGTGCATTGTTTGTCTCGTATGATATAAATGGTTTCTGTGTGATAGATTTCTAACACTTATGTATGTGTGGTCAGGAACGTTGCCTCGCAGAATGAGGAAAGAGCTGCTGGCAGTGAAGCTACGCAATCGACCCAGCAAGCAGGAGCTGGAAGACCGGAATATATTCCCGGCTCGGAGTGACCAGGAGCGGCAGGAAATCCGACAGCAAATAGAAATGAAGCTCGCCAAGTAAGACAGCTCCTCCCTTTGTTCTTCCACTTCTTTTCATTTTTCTGTTTTTCTCCCTCATTGCTGTCTGTCGCACAAAGTGTGGGGCTGTAGTCTTATTTGAGATGAATGCAGAGGGTGTCCAGATTACTGAGGCCTGAATGTTCTCAAATCTAGCAGCTTCACAAAAACGTCTTGGCTGTGTAAAGTCAAGAAAATGCCTTTTTTTGTGAATGATAAAAACTGAAAACTTTTGTTGTTTTATTGAAAACCCTGTTATTGACTGTTGTCAAAGATTGTTATTGGTCCATGAAACCATGACAAAGGGATCTTACAGCCAAAAAACTTGCACAATAAAAATATTATTTTGCAATTAGTTTTGATCAAGCCAAACTATCTTCTTCCTCAAAGATTGTGCACTCAGCATGCCTAACTCCGGCCACAACGGAGGCACTGTTGAGTATTGTTTGTGTCTGATAAGGTGAAAGTTGTGTATTATTGCGTTTTAGATCCAGTGTGAGAGATGGAGTGTAATCTGGATAAGATTAGTGTTAAGAGACACACAGTGTAGGTGAGGATTAGTTGGAAAGGTGACAGAGTGGATATGATAGGATCTTAATGGATTATCCCTCTTTGGCTTTCACTGGCGTGATTGGTGCACATGAACTTGCAATGAATTTACCTTTGTTGTTATAATTTACAGCATATAACAACCTCACAAAAATTCCTAATGAAGTTATTACTGAATGTCCAGTCAGATTCCTCTGTCGGTACTCATGACAGTCTGCTGAGAAAAGGCGAAATTAAATTACGCTGAGAGTCTTCAGTTTACCTCCTTGTCAGTCAAGTGATAGCAGCAATTGCAGAATGAGCAGTATCCTTTATTGACAACACACATTTGTAAATATGAATCAGTTCTAAGTACCCAAATTATTGTGTAGTGAGGAACTCCACATGGATACAGTACCAGAATGATTCTCAGTGGAAAACTGAGATTTCTAACTTTAAAAAATGGATTGTTGTGGGAAAGTCATTTGTGAGAGACCTTCAGTGGGAAAAAAACATAAAATGTATTGGTCCTGTGTGTATTAAATATTCTGCCCTGAATTAACAAGAGTTTGACTGAAGTTTTGAGTGAACTACTAAGAGCGCTTCATAAATAGATAGATGAATAGATAGCTTACTTTGTCTTTTTTGCTGAACAATGTTTTACAGTTGGGTTTTCTAAGACCATATAGACAGTGGTAATCATTCAGGGTCATGCAGCGATATGGTGAGAAGGTTGTGAGCAGTGACCTTACGGCTTCAGGCACTGGCATGGTTAGTTACACTCTTATGTAATCAGCCACGGCATTTCACACCACTAGGAACACCATTCTCCTCTGAAGGAATACAGTTCATCTCTCCAATGGTTCCTCGAAAATGAAATCTATTGTCTATTCTTAGCCAGGAATGTTTTGGTCAGGCACATACTAAAAAAATATCCCAGGTTCTGTGTTCACATATAGTGACCGGAGTCTTCTCACTCTACGTGTGTTATGTAAGACAGAAGACGAAATTACTCTTCCCTAAGACAAAGGCTAACAGATAAGTGGTAAAGAACCTCTTAAACCAGTGCTAAGACAATGGTCTTAAAACAGATCGTTGGGCATTTTGTGCGTTTCCCTGTATAAAGTAGGTGAGTGAATTCAGACCATGTCTGTCTCACACTTAAAAAAGCACTAGACAGACCTGCTGTGCTGTGCTGAGATTAAGGTCTGTCTAGAAGATTATGTCATATTTGTTCACTTCAAAAGATATTTTGCAAGAATCAACTTGTCTTTCCCTCTTTCTGTGTATTACATCATAAACGGAGTGGTTGTGAGTTGCTGTAGATTCCTGTGACACACTGCTCTTTTTCAGAGCAGGGAAGCCCAGTTATATTTAGCTGAGTCGTGAGTGAGAGCTCAGTCCCTTGGGCATCCAGCTGAATGACAATACTGGAGAATCTTACAATATTGCTGATGCCTTGAAGCGGTGAGATTGAAGGTCTCATTTTCTTTCCAGTTTGAGCCACGCAGAAAGAATAGCCATCCTCAGTGCTGCAGTGACACAAGGACTCGGAACGCTGCCTTTGCTGAGCACACGAAATGACACTGTGACAGTTTGTTATTGCAGAGTGTAATGGCCTTACTATCTATAGCCTGCTTGGTACTGCAGTTTCACTGAGGCAAGATACAAATGCTGCTATTTTAATGCACCAAAGTGTTGAATAATACATCGGAGAACAAATGCTTGGAGTGTATCTTCCCCTCCCACAAATCCGCATTGTCTGCCAGCGATGAGGGATAACAAAAATGTTGCTGATACAGTAGGAAATCAGAACAGTGGTGAAACAAATGAAATCAGAGGTTTCTTTGTTAATAGAAGATTTTTTAGGACAAAGAAGTCGTGTCAAAAACCAACTGAAAATGCGACCCATAGGAAAATGAATATAAGAGTTGCCTTAATTATCATGTTTTGGAATGTACTTCATAGTTTTGGAAGAAAAAATGTGACTTTTTTTTATTTCTGACTTTAGTTCGGATTGTCTTCAGCTGTGTTCTTTTGACACAGTGAAGAACAACTGTGGACTCTTTTAAAGTGCTTTAAAAAATCATTTATATATTTTTGAGATCTGCTCACAACTGTATATCTGATTATTCAGATTGGTTTTTTTGTACAGTACTACATAGCCTTTGTATGTTTTTCTTGAAGCATCATATTCGACTGATAGAGCTTGGTATTATCCATACGTAACAGAAGAGGAGTAATATATCAGTCTTGTGAAAGTAGATCTCTGATCCAGAGAACTGACTGTTGAAGAATACTATACCTGAAATTAGAAGAGCATGATGGTGTTATCAACTGATAAGAATTCATCCAGAGAGGTAATGGGATGCATCACCAATAAACATCTCTCTCATTTCCTCTCATCTTAGAGTGAAGGAAATACTTGTGCATAGATTTGCAAAATAGATGAAATATGCAGCCTCTGTTGTGATGCCTTTTTCAGTAAGTGGAGTGATTTCCAACATGTTTGGAGAGCTTGGCAGTTAAAAATTTAGAGTGGTTATAGTGGAAATTTTCCAAGTGAAGAGAAATGGCTTGATGTAAATGAAATCAATAAGCACATTGATAAATAAAGTATCAAGTGAAAATGTGACCACAGGATTATTGACTAGGGTTTAAAGAGTTACAGAGCTGTCTTGAGGGCCATTGTGTGGGAGGCACAAAGGCCAAATGTGACTGCCTCTGAAAATCTAGTCATTTCTGGGCGTGAATTGAACTGATTATCACCTCCTACTCTGCTCAAAGCCAGTGCCTGGCTTTGGTCATGACCTGCTCTTGTCCACATTCAGATAACTGCTCCCAGAGACTGTAGTTTAGGAAAGACAATGGTTATCCTATCTCTCTAGATAAAGACTCTACTCAGTAAACGAAAGGAATAGTATATTTTTAGGAAAATCTCAGCATCTTTCTTTGTTGATGAGTAACAGTATCACAAATTGGTGACACTCCTATTTGTCGGTGTGATTTCAGTTTATAAAGGTGGGATCAATTAACATATACCATTAGGTAATTAGAATTATGGTAATCTGTATGATCTGATAGGTGAGTATTTTCCTCCATGATGAAAGAGATGGTAAAACATGAGACATTTGAAGTGAAACCCACACAGCCTAAGGCTGAATATGAAAAAAGCCCCTTCCACAGATCTCTTTTGTCTCAAAAATTTTCCACAGAAACCCCTGTTGCTAGGCAACTCAGGATACAGGTCAACAATATTCCGATGGCTTCCAATTGCTTTGGGAGGGACTCTCCATTTACAGCTCATGAAATATTAATACTGGCACATCTGCTGGGAAGAAATGAGTGGAATGTTTCACTGTCGCTATTCATGCCCACATTATGATGCATATACAGTTACCAATTACAGTTTCAGGCTCGCTTCACAGTAAATAATTGTCAGACATCTGCAGAATAGACCGAAGAGATAATCACACAAAACGCATTCACCTAAACTGCACAAGACAAACGCGGCCACCAAGAAATAATGGCGAGCGTTACAGTTTTTGTTGTCCTGTAGGCTACCAGGATATGCTGGAATCAGTGACTGATCGTTATCTTAGTCACGAATATGATTACGCGAAATCATCAAAATTGAAATTTCCCAGAAATATCACGAAACGAGAGTGAGTGGGGAGGCAGTGAGAGTTAGTCTGGGAATCACTCACGCACCGCCCTACAAAAAAAAGGATAGAGGAAGAGCTCAGCCCAGCATGCCAGACTCCACTCAGTCGAGCGCATGAACAGAACAGCAGATACGGCGCGCGCATCATTTCTAACAATAACTATGAACAGTTATTTTAGTTTTACTTAGTTATGTGTTATATTGATACCTGTAAGAGTAAGGTAACGTTGGTGTGAACTGAAAACGCAAAGCGGACAATACAGCTGTGAAGCGCACAGTTTTTGTCTATCCAGATGTGGAGCGTATGTAGAATAAGGCGTCTTAGTCGGGTTTTGGACTCTAGATGGAGAGATTTCGAAGTTCCCTTTAGAATCTCCAGACAACGGACTACAGTCACTGCCTTTAGAGATCCTGTGTTCTAAACGCTGATTTTTTTTTTTCGCTGGCTTTATACTTTGAGAAGAGGGTATGGTTCAGAACGTAATACTGGTATTTCTTCGCAGACGACTCAGTCAGAGACCGGCAGTTGAGGAGCTGGAGAGCCGGAATATCTTGAAACGTAAGTGTCATCACAGACGGACGAAGGAACTTCTGCCAAAGTCTTAGGACATATGCAAATATCTTACTAAATAGCCCTTTATTAGTATTCGTACCATTGGATACGTTGGTCATGATGTCCTTTTATGTCATTGCAAAGAAGTGTTTCAACATTAAAGATGTGAAACTTTATGAAGGAAAATTTATTAATCTCCAGGAACTTAACGCATCTCTACTTCAGTTTATTCTCTTTGTTTGAATCTGACTAAGAACTGGAAAATAACATTATCACTGATTTTCCAAGTGAACATTCCTAACAGACAGATAATGTGATTTGGAAAATGTTTTATTTTGGGCTATTAATGCATCTCAAGCATTCAGACCTACTCTTACAAGTTCTTATATTTATGTCTGAATAGAGCTAATGATCAAAATATCACTGGAAATGAGTTAAGTTTGTTTTTCAGCTAAAAGTTATCCATGAGCTAAAAGAATACTGACTGCAAGACTACCTTTATTAACTGTGTCTTTTGAAGCAGAACAGAAGTCCCATCGTGTCTTGATTTTAATGGCTTTATTTTTTTTCCAGAGAGAAATGACCAAACAGAGCAAGAGGAGAGGAGAGAAATCAAGCAAAGGTTGAACAGAAAGGTAAATTATAAGTAACACTCAGACAAGTTTTCACAATCCTGAATGCATGTTTTACATTCTGTGCAGAGTACTGCCATGTGACTGTGAGATGTATTAAATGTGTTCCTGCTTTTGTATGGTTATTCCATGTCAGCTCAAGGAAAATGTAGGCCTATAATTAGTATGAATTTGTGCACCATGAATGTCTCTTAACTAACCATTAGTGGAAACCGTAAATTGTGGCTGTGAGATCCAACAGTGCATTAATGAAACAGAGTCTGGGATTTTTGAGACAAAAGGCATGTTTGTTATGAAGCTGGACTAATCATTCAGCTCTCATAAATATTGTATCTATACTTTTAAAAATGTAAAATAATTTGTTGTCAGAAATTACACACACACAAATTTATGTATATGAACAACAGGATCTCAAGTTTCTGTGAATTCTTCCAGGACTGCATGTCCAAAATCTTCAACAAAGTATAGTTGCTGTTTCAGTGAAATGTGATTAAAAAAAAAACTTGGTCTTATCAACTGAATAAATGTAATTTCTTCCCCTTGTTTCTCTGTCCATTTCTCTCGTAGCTCAACCAGAGGCCCACAGTTGATGAGCTGCGAGACAGAAAGATCCTTATTCGTTTCAGCGATTATGTGGAGGTGGCCAAAGCTCAAGATTATGACAGGAGAGCAGACAAGCCCTGGACAAGGCTGTCAGCAGCAGATAAGGTAAGTGCAGATCAACACCCAAAATAGGTCAACAGACTTTTAATAGACATCTCTGTCAAGATTTGATTTTTCTCTTTAATTACCTGATTAAACACATACCAATGAACATGCCCCTTCCTTCCATCCAGTTTATGACCTTTGATTCTAGTAATGCCCTTTCTCATAGGCTTAGTATTTCTGATTGGCAGAGGGATTCCCTAAAATGTCTTTTTCCCCCTCAAATTCCACAGGCGGCAATTCGGAAAGAGCTGAATGAGTTCAAAAGCACTGAGATGGAAGTGCATGCCTCTAGTAAGCACCTAACAAGGTCAGTAAGTGTGTTGGTCTCTCTCTCTCTCTCTGTCCGCTGCACGCTCCTCTTGCTATTTTTAGCATGCCAGCCCGACCATGAGGCTAAAGATAGCTCTTCTCTCCTAAAATGACTGCTCTTCAGCCCTCCTGAGACAGTCTCTGCACAAGAAAGCCAGCACTGACTAAAAATGACAAAGTGCTTGCCCTTGAGTTTTTTTTTTTTCCACCAGTCCTCAGATCTGTGTGTAATAATGACCCCAGAGATGCTGAGTGCCTCTCACTGCAGTGCTGCTAAAAATAGCTCCCTGATTTTGCTCTTGAACCAAACGGCAGGGATACAATCAAATTGTGCAAAACGTGCTCTCATAAGAATGTCCACCCCATCCCGCCATCTCCCAACACAGGTTTCACAGGCCTTAAGGAAACTTTCTTCTGTGAAGAAATAACACTGGAGCCAACGTCTGAACCACTGAAATCCTGGAGGAGACTCCTCCAGTTCCCTGGCACTGTCCATGGGATGTGCTGATTCTTCCACTGCCCTGACCAGGAGTGGGGAGCAGGTTTTGGGCATGGTGAACCCTTGAGGCTATGTCTCTATAGAGAAGGGCTGTCTGGTGAGAGAAAGACTGAGTGGGAGTCTGCACCTCCATCCTGTCGCTGAGAAGAGTGGAGCAAAAGGAGGACTTGGATTTCTCCTCTTGATATGTTTTTAAAAGAAGTGTTTTTTTAATGACTGTGGACAGGACTTGTTAGATTTTCCAGGTCAAAGTTGTGCATGTGGGCAGCTCCACTTTAAAATGGGGATGGGGGATGGGGTGGTGTCATGTGAGGGTTGTGAGCCCAATGTTTGGAGTGAATTTCATATCAAATGTACAGAGCTGTCTGTCCGAACAGGGTTGTTCATGTTAATGTCCAAAAAAAAAAGAAACTAGAAAAGAAAACAAAAAAACTTTGTAAGCACTATTTGTCTTCAAAATACACAACTTTTTGAAATATGCAGTTCCCTCTTGTTTTTGATCATGACAAAGATTGTTTCCTTTCTTTATATGATCGACTGTACAGATGACAAGGCACTAGTACAGAGATGAGCCTGTTATTTAATGAGAAATATTTCCACATGTGCCTCCCTGTTACAGTTACACTTTATTCATCAGTGTTAACATGTGACTCAACCAAACAACCTGTGTTAACAATGTGAACCAAACAACTCCTTCAACACATTTTAAATATTCTAATACAATCATTCAGTCTCAGTATGTTCATTATATATTCATTATTCAAATTAAAAATGCAGAGATTGTTAAAATGATGCTATTAACAACACTGCAAACAACATTACACTACCTGAATCACTTCAATAATAAATCACTTTTTTCAACTCCACCAGTCACTGACACTTGAAAGAACTCAGCACATAAATATTACCACAAAGCAAAAACGAGAACAATAACATACTTTTATAATATCCTGAATCTAACTAGAGAACCTGTGGTTGTCAGAAGACTGCTCTCTCCTCAGGTTAGAATGTGGAAGTCTCTGAAAGGAAGAGCGTCTGCAGTCCTCTTCGCACACTCAGCACTGCCTCCTCATGCTAAAGACCACAGCAAACAATCTTAAAAGCTTCAAGTACTAATACATTTTGGTCATGGAGTCTTTGAAAAATGTAACTTTTGACAGTACACCTAAAATGCACCAATGATTAGAGATTCCTTGGCCAAATATTATGAATGCCATTAGTTTTTTCAGTTTTAAATTCTGGAGTGGCCAGGAGCGCTTTTAAATTACGCCTAAATGCAATTGTTTATACATTAATATGAACGACAGGTACTAATTAGCTAAGCTGCATTTTATATTCCTCTCACTCACCATCTCTTTAAAGAATTTATCCTGGACAGTTTTCATGTCTTTCTTCATTAAACACATCTGTAATCACAGTTTGGGAGAATATGACAAACCTGTACATCCATTTTCTGAGTGTACTGAGCATTACTCTTATGGTGTAATCTGGAGATTCATTAGACTCATTTCTGTTTTTTCTTCTTCTTTTATTTCTTGACCACTCACACTGTCATTGGTATTTTTAGTATTGTTAAAGGTGCGGCTTTAGAGTGCTCTCATAATTCCACTTGTTGAGAGTGGATTCATTATTAACACAAAAAGGTGTTCATGTAAGCCATAATGAATTTTTCTGGTACTAATTTTGAGCTAGCAAAATGTGCTGTGTGGATTAAAGCTGGTTAAATCGGGGCCTGCCTTCAGGTCCTCACCTCTGAGGTGAATACTGCTTCCTCTAACTCCAGGCTGTGGTACACGTTCGTCTGAACGGTATTCCTGAGGAACTGGAGTCTAAGAGAAGGCAATTAAGATACTTTAGCTCATTCGCGTATAATGGGCTTTCCTGACACATTTTTACATCTCCTGCACCAAACAGGCCTTCCAAACTGGATTTTACCGGCTGCACTTAGCCAACTGTCCTCCTGTTGACTTTAGAAGTTCTCAGAGAATACTGACATTTCCAGGAAAACAACTCTGCTTGAAGCTGTGTTGAAACAAGTCACAAGACTCTAATAGTATCAGGGGAAGACTGAATGATCATCAGTGCTGTTTGTATTTTGGGTCACAGTTCATTTAAAACAGATCTTGGTCGCGATTATGAGGGAGGCCACATCTGTAACTGGAGCGAGGCTGACTCAGAATTGAAAAGATCCATTCATTCTCAACGGAAGCAATACAGATTTCATGTAACACACATTGCCTCATTACACAGGAAAATAAAAACACTGATTTCCACTTTATACACCGCAGACATGTGTTATGACAAATGGAGCTAAAACGCCTCATTAGTACTTTGATCTTGATCAAAGTCAGTCAGCCATATGTATTTGAGTTAAACTAGCACATACACAGAAATCGTCAGGACTCAAACACTCTCACCTTCTGGTTCCTCTCTCCTGGTACGTATGGAGAGCCAGTGCTTGTTTTTTCCAGTAGCTCTGAGGGAGAAAAATAATCGAATGCTCTGCTCAATTACTCTGTCCCTTACAGCGGCAGGTGAAAGGTTTTCCATGCTGGATATTTTTTGGTATCCTTCAGTGTATTTGCCATGAGCCAGGTGAGGGCAGGCAGACCAATGCCAGGAGCACCGACACGGCTGTCTTTTCATCGTAACACTGCCGTGAGAGATTTAGGGACTGATTTCTCTCATCAGTTCTCTCATCTTTACCAGCACTTTATCATACAGTTTTCTTTTCCCTAGAAACAGCCAAAGACATACTAGGCCTACAGAAAAGGGGAGTGGCCTACTCATTGTCTTTGGCCTTTTGATTTATATCCTGTACTAAGAAGTGAAAATATGAAATTTGTTACGAATCAGACCGTCAGCTCTTCCTCCATGGCCTTCAGGGTGGAGTCGTCCTGTTCCAGATTTCTGATCTCATCTTTAAGAGCTTGTTTGACTTTCTCCATCCCCTGAAACCTAGAAGGAGAGGATGAGAGAGCAAGGTGAGGTGAATTCCCGTCTTAACACTCGGCACAAAGAGACCAAAACATATTTCTACTTCATCTGAACATGACTGAAGTTCTTTTCCTGACTAAAAACAGGAATTTCAGAATTCTGTTTACTAGCTTGTGCCATCGTCAGCACAAACTTAGGTGTAACTGTAATTAAAAACATACCTCTACTAGTATTACTTTAGAAATTTGTAAGTGTCTCATTGCAGACTAACCTGTGCTAGTACATTGAAATACAGACCTTTGCCTGTATACCTCTAAATTAATTAAAATATGAGTGAAGTGTTCAATGCATAGTACATCTCTGTGCTTTAGGACTGCCCTGTGCTCATGTGCTGTAGGACTGACCTATGATTGTGTACTTGTACACTAATGGCAGACATATGGTGCTGGACAGTTTTCAGAGACTGCTGGGTGTAAAGATCCATTCTTCTAGAGTGACTCTGACAAAAGACATGACACGGATCATTAGCACATTCTATAATTACACTTCTAATTAGCCATCAATCAAAAACAGCCCATCAAATACAATCCACCACTGTCTAAATGGCTATTAGATGGTTTTAGTGGATGTAGGGATAATGACATGGACCAATGAGAGTCCCAGTAAGGTCGGAATATTTCACTGATGACTATGAAAAACTGTGCAGAAATAGGACAGAGCTTGGGTGTGACAGAATAAAATTAGGCTTCAGTGGCTTTATGTATGTAATAGGCAAAGACTGTGTGGGGTAGCCAGTTTAACAAGAACGATACAATTTTGTGGGGATTAATGACAGTAAGTAAAGTCCAGGATACTGGCTTGACACTGTTAACAGCTGAAGTCCCGAGCAAACAGGTGAGAGTAACGCATATAATTACCAACTAAAAGCATATTACAATACATCAGTTCACAGCTGGCAAAATCTTAACTCCAAATTGACATAACAAATGTGAAACTGGCAAACCTTTAGACAAAAAGATCACTCATTGAAATTAAAACTAGACTCTCTCTCTTGAGCTCAAACACACGCAGACACACAAAACCATCTAAACCATCTGAACATTACTGACTGTGGTACATAATTGGCGCATGTTATATTCTTTCTCCAGCTTGTGCTCCACACACCTGAAACTTCCTCTGTAGTTCGGAGCTGAACTGTCGACAAACGTAACTCATCTCCTGAGAAGTGTCTGCTTTGTTCACACCAGGATCTGCTTCCACACTGCCCTCCCAGCAGCTCGACAACACACAGGAGGAGACCACCGAGTGTACCTCCACATCTTCCACTATCCATTACACACACACACACACACACACAGAGATATAATGTTTAATGTTTTTCCAGAAGGCTTCGTTGATTGTATAAAACATCTGTTTTGGGATTGACACAATGCATTGTTCACGTTTACATTTTATGCTTATTAATGCCAGCAAGCAAAAAGAACACCACATTTTTGGGAGTTACCCACACGCTCATACTCACATGCACTAGTGCACTCATACACAGATGTCCAGGCACCTGTATCTCTGTCACTACTGCTCCGGGTTTGACCACAGTTTTTCTCCCTTGTCCTGGACGCTCCTCTGCACTTTCCTTTATCAGTCTTCCTCTTCTCTCTTTTCTCTTCCTCCTTCAAGCTGCTCCGCATGTATGTGTTCTTGTCCTGTTTGGACTGAGGTTCTGACGCAGCCCAGTCATAGAACGCACGGAAAATTAATTAGCCAAAATTGATCAGCCACTGAAAAGAATGACCTCAAACTCTAACAGTTACACTAACAGTTACATGTATTACAATCTGCACTGTGAGGAAAGAGCATAAATACCAGGCCATATATTTCAGACAAACCAGAACCATGATGAAAATGTTTCTCTGAATGAGTGTGACAGAGTCTGTAGCTCTGTTAGGCTATATTTACTTTTTCTCTGTGCCTGGTTCATTTCATTAGCTTTGAACAGTTTTCTGGGCTTCATTTTCACAGCCAGTTTACTGGGTACCACCCTGTCTTCACCACCACTGGCATCTTCTTCCTCAGAGAGACTAGCCGAGCGGAGTGAGCCACGGCGCTTCCGGCTGGGGATAGGACCTGCTTCAGTCACGAAGCATAAGACATGCATCATTAGAAGCTTTAACTCTGTGCTTGGTCTGGAATAGCGGTGACCAACCGCCCTCCTGTAATAGCTTTAGTGTACACAGAATATTTTCCAGTGTTACATTACTTCAGAGAGTGCTATCCGTTGAGTATACTTTGTTGTGTTTATATATTCTTTATTCTTCAGAAAGAAAATATGACGAGAGCACACATGTACAGCCTTCCTGCCACTAACTGTAACGGTGTTGGTATTAAAACAACCTGTGGTGTGTGTGAGCGTATGCTTAAGCCTTAATCAAACACATGTGATTGTAGACCCTAAGAGCCTCTGAACTGCTGTCTAATGTGCTGGAATAAGGCTGGAACTAATCCTGTCTGGACAGAGGACCTGAAGGGAGAAGGCTGCCGACTCTGATTTAGATTAGACGTAGATTTGACTACCTTGTCAATGCAAGTACAAAAAATGTACTGAGGTGAGGTCAAGCTTGTGTTTTTTTTTACCTGGTTGGAATTCAGATTTTCCACGGTCGCTTCTTTTGCTAGAAAGAGGTGTTCTCTATAAAAGGAGCACACAGATTATGCAAGCTGAGTCTCCAATCTTCCATATGAACCACACAATTAAAAAGAATGTGTTACTGCAATGTATTTCTGCAGTCAAGACACAGGCCCATGAAGACCTAAAAAGGTATGTTTTAACTGTTAATCTATATAAGGGTGGACAGTTACAACCCTGTTGTCTTATTGTGCTTATTGTTATTAGTGAACTGTGAAGACACTGTTATATAATTTAGATGGTTGGTTTGAACTCTGAGAAAATGTATACCTCCTGTTCAGTATGGAGCATAGCCACGTTGCTCAGTGAGTAATGAGAAGACTGACTAAGTGTTACCACGGAGATCACAGACTCTTTGTCACAAGACTGACTGGCCATAAAGTCTCTCAGCTGTTCCTCCAGGTCGGGAGATTTCAAAAGGGATGGTAATGTAGACTTCTCTCTTCCTGTGGACGTGATGAGAGGATGACCGAAAGACTGCACAGACAAGACAGGACTCACCACGTGCTCCTGTGCAAAGAAGAGTATGTACAGAGAGGCAAAACTGAGCCGCTGTACTCGCAGTGACTCAGTGAAGAGACACAGAGGGATGAATGCCTGGCTGTGAATTTGCTGGTGCAAAATAAACTCTAAGAGAGTTCTGCTAACTACAAAGTATTTCTAAAGTCCATTAACATAAATGCAGTAATATCAGCCCTGTAAACAGCGCCACCTCTAAAGTAAGTCTTAGAATGTAGCTGTCAGTGTAATGTGAAGGCCCCCCAAGTGTCCCTAAGTGTCTACGGCAGAAAAATAACACATGCCAATTTGCTGTGTATACAGGCTATGGGACAATATATAAAGGGTTGAATGACTGACAGCCCCAGGCTCTGGATTCAGTGAAACTGCTTGGTGTCAATGTCTATGGTGGAGATAGTTCTATACAAATAAGACAGAGTGGAACTGATATAAGCTCAATCACTATGTACTAGTGCCATTAGGTCAGACAGAGCTGGACTGTTGTTTTGAGTGACAAGATATAAAGACAGGATATATGGTAAAATAGGTTCAAACATATACGCTTCATGTAGAAATGGTCATGCCTAATCTATATGACAACTTCTGACACAATGCTGAATGAACCACTTACAGTAAGCGATCCCTGAATCTTTTCCCTCTATCGCTACTACTACTACTGCACTTCTGCTGCCTGACCTGTAAAGCTTTTCTTCTTCTGTTCACATACCTCTGTGGCACTGGGTTCCTTTGCAGTTATGCGAGGAGTTTGGATGACAGGGGTTACAGATGGCAGAGAGGGGGCTCTAAAACTCTTAATGCTGTCACGGTTTTTGTAGAAGGAGGAGGCCTGGATGCCTTTGACAGGGCTGGGTGACTCCAGGACCGGAGAAACAGGAGTAGAGTCGACAGGAGGAGAAACAGACAGCGACTGGAGCGGTGAGACTGCAGATTTCAGCGAAGGAACAGACTTCTCCGCAGCTACAAAGAGGATGAGGGCAGTTGCAATGAGGAATATTCTATATGTACGTATATTACATACAGATGACAACACTACAAAGTCAACTCAACACAACAAAACCCTTAGGGTGCAAAGTACTTCAAAATACCCCAAAACACACAAATGCTGTCACCCTTTTGCTGTTTTAATTTGAATTGTCCTTGCACATCTCATACACGGCTATTTGAATGACTCTTACATCTCATCAGCTCAGTGGCTGGAGGGGAGGGGCAGAGTGAATCAAATCTGTCAGTCCAGGACACTTTCAGTGCTGCAGCTGATTGCTGAGGAACTGCAGCCTTTCTCTTCCTCTCCTCTGGGGTGGTCCTCTTTCTCTTTCTCTGCTCTGGAACATCACTCAAATTCCTCTCGTTGCCTTCAGATGTATTCTCTAAATGTTTCTTCTCATTTTCCTCTGGTTGTCCAATAACTCCTTCAGCAATCTTGTGACTGTCCAATGGCACATCTGCAGCAATCTTGTGACTTTTCTTGTGCTGTCTTGTGGCTGTATCAAGCTCTTTTCGACTGGTTTTATCTGATAGCCTTGCAGTCTGATCTGCTTTCTTCTTCTCAAATTGTCCAAAGGTACATTTCTGTGAAGTGAGGAATCACAAAATAACCTCAGGACTTCTATCCTATCACTGCAGAATCTACAGAGAGCATGATGTGACTTAAGACTTTGCCAAAATGATCACATAATCCATATCCGTTTAACTTTGCACAAATTCATAAATCATGGTTCGATTTCATTAAAAGTGGACTGACAGCACTTTTCATAGTAAAAGTGTGAATGGTTTTGCCTTGTGGGCTGGTGGTTTTTCGCTTTCTGACAGACTGTCTGAATCAGATGCTTCTCTGTAACTCTTGGTGTGGGTGACAGCCCTTTGGGGTCTACCAGTCCGCCTCCTATTCCCAGCAGTAAGGGCCTTATTCTTATTCTCATTGTCTTCAGTGGCCTTCTTCTGTCTCATCTGTGTAAAAATGGATATTAATATGTCAGACAGGGCTGTGGAGAACTCTCAGTATTGAAAGGTTTTAAGAAAACAGGCATCTTGGCCTCACCCTTTTTGGTCTAGCTTGATGTTTTTCAGGCTTGGGAGAGGCTGAAGTTAAGTCAAGAGATCCATCTACAACAGAGAATGAAATAACTGTGTTAAGTCTTACCCCAGACAGTCACAGGAGGTTGATACACTAACAGGCAATCCATACTTTTCACACTAATTTCAGCATAGTCGTGTATGAATAATTGAGGCAACGTATCCAAACCATCTATTAATGTTCTGCTGAACCGCCTTACTGATGCAGTGTAATTATATACAAAATTACACACTGAATACATAACGCACTGTGACTCTACAAAGGGTACAAAATCGCTATACAACATTAATATTTCCCAATCTTCTATCTAACGGTACGATTGCACCCTTGTCATTGTGAGACATACCAGCTGTGTTAGCTGCTGGGCACGTGGATTTCGCTGGCTGCCGGGTGTAATCTGTAATTTTGGGTTTAGGTTTCCTATTGGATGCTCTTAACCAGCTGACCTCTGTGACATTATCTGTGTCTGTGTCACTAAACAGATGCTTCTTCACGTGACGGCCGACGGACTGACAGCAGACATGACGAGAGTGAGAGACAAAAGAAAACACCACATCTGCCTGCTTTACCCATGACATTTAACACATTAATTCCACTTGGCATGTTAATCTCATTTGCAAACCTTGAACCAGAGGTTAATACAGCTGTTAAATGAGGATCGAACCTTTTGAGGCGGAGCTATCTTGGCAGATATGTTGAGTGTCAAGGAATCGCTGAGCACACTGAAAGAGATTTCACTTTGTTAATATCAAGTCTTAATATTCTCTTATATTAATAAATACTATCAGTGGTGGTCAAATGCCATGCTGTCACACAGGGTTTCCCAACGGGGTTTTTGAGGTTTGTGGTGGTACTGCAGGGGGATCATGAGATTGTAACAGACACATCAATGTCAGATTAGATTATTTATTATAATTACGGATAAAATATAAAAGGGTCTTATTGAGTACAATGATTGGGAGGGAGGGGTTCAGCTGATTAAAAAAGACTGTGAAGCCCTGCTGTAACACAGCATAGTGCGTATCCTATGTGTTTCATGCCTAATGCAGACAGCAGAGGGCAGTGTTACGATAGAAAAGGAATAAACCTGCTTTCCACCACAGGTTTCTCCAAGGACCTCCGATGCTTTGCCTGATGACAAAAAAAAAAGAGACATAAAATACCATCCAGTGGTAGAAGTATTTCAAAACTATGGATAAGGTATTGGTACAGAATCACGGCCTCACGTCATTCTCCTTTGGTGTGTCTGCTTTGAACTCATAAACATCCCTGATGAAAATAAACATATCAACATACAAGTTAATAACAACGTCTTGAATCTCTCTGAGAACTAACTGATGAATAGGTATGACAGCTGTTGATAGAATGAGCACAAAAATGTTAGCAGGACTTATACTCTGGCTCATCTGAGGTTTTCTTTGGTCGACCACTTGATTTCAAAAACAGAGAACTGTTTTCAAGTCCTTTCCCCTAAGACAAAACAAATTCAGATGCTTTGAAATCAGACATAAAATGCAAAACTAGGGCTGAACAGACTATTCTCAAAGCCTCAATAATGCATTTTTGTGTAAAAAAGAACTTACTGTGGTGGCCAGTTGCCAACTCTTATTAAAGAAAGACCTGAGGGAGAACAAGGCAGAGGAGAAAAACACCTCAGTAACTCAAACACCAAAACAACTCAAAGCATCAACAATGACTGCAGATGAAATTACGACAACTGCTTATATTTTTACCAAGCTGTGCTAATGCTTTACCATCTCTATTAAGTATTTCAAATAACTCTAATCATTCTCTAATCATTCACTCACTCGTTCAGTCAGTCAGTGCATGAGTAAACATATTATTTCCCTTAAATTTATTGAACAAATAAATAACAAAAGCAGTGACCTTTTCACAGGTGCAGTGGTAAGCAATGAGCTGGTTTTAGGTGCACCTGCTTTAGCAGTGCTCTTATAGCGGCTTGAAATCTGCTTCACCATGCTGTCTGTCAGCATCATTGCTTTCTAAACACACACACACACACACACACACATAAGAAAACAACACACACACAACCTCCCAAAACAATTTGCTGTTTTCCTGGCAATATTAAGATCAGTATATCTGTACTAGCTGAAGAACTGACCCTGAGTAAGCTCCGCCCACCTTGGTTACTGTTGCTACCTCGGTCAATCTTTGTAAAAGCCTGGGTGGCAAAGGCTGAGGCAGAACAGCTGAGCCAGCTGATATTTTTTAGAAATCAAAAAGAAATAACCTCCAGGAGCCAAGGCTGACAATATTCTGCTGAGGGCCATATTCACCATGTAAAAATGACTGAATGTAACAAAACAACCTTCAGATCAGAGGCCCTGTCATTCTACTCTAAACACAAAACAGAGGAACCTTAACAGCTGTCAGTTTAGACAACAAACAACAGCATCAAAAACCAAAGCTGTTCCAGCACTGCAGGGTAAGATAATACCAGTACCATGTTCTCTGGGTAGTACACCATCAGCCTTCCCTAATATCATGTTATTTTGTTTGTTTGTTTTTTTCAGTGATTACAGTGTCTCCTGATGTTGTTCCTATATACTTGGTTTAATGTGCATGCTGGACCTTTGGCAAGCCAAGTGTAGATTGTGAGAGTCTATAGCCTCAAATCAGAGTGAGCGGCTTTCTCGGTTTCATTTGAGAGTTCTCTCTCCTCAGATTCGTCTACACACAGACATGCAGATTAGTGGTAACACTAACAACATAGAATAGAAGCAAATATGAGTAATTAAACTTATGTTGTTGGTCAAATAAGATACGTTAGATAGGCACCTGTCTGTCAGAGGGAGCCCGTGTGACTGGGGGTGATGACTGCTGACATCTGTTGCGTATGGAAATCAATCAGTGGGTGTCTTGGGTTTGGGGAAAGGGTAAGAAACAACACCAATGACATGTTCAGGACATCTGATATCGCTATCACACGTCCCTCGGTCGCATCTTTTGATCACAGTGAAAATTATTCAATGGTTTTATCACTTTATCCATGGTACTCGCATTGAAATGAAAAATGTTGCTGGCCAAGCTTCACCAATGCTATGTCGATGGCAACATTTGCCAGGCTGTGATTGGAGGACTGCAAGAAAACAGGTGGAACTTGCTACAGGTCAGTTCTACCAGTATGGCTAACAAGCTCTTTATACCACACTAAATAAGTTCAACAAATAACTCTAAAGCTCCTTTAACTGACTAATTGTACCACTCTGTCACCTTGTCTTTGCCTGTGTCAGGCTTAATGGTCTTTTCCTTGTTACTGCCAATTGTTTCTGTGACAGGTTTCGTTGGCGTAGGATCCTGGTTCTCTGTATCCTCAGCGCTCTGTGCCTGGCCTTTCCGCCTGCCTCCACTCCATTTCCCAGTCTGCCTGTGACCTGCTGTGCCACTTCTGGTCTTTGGATTGCTCTGAGCTCCACAGGCCTCCAGCTCCCTCTCTCTGAGCACCTGCTCCAGTTTCTGGGTGAGCTGAGTGTGGAGCTGCTTGTGACTGAGCCCCACAGAGCTGTGCTGGCCAGAGGATGTCTGTCTGGGCAGCTCAGTATTCACAACAGCCTGGACACTGCAGCCTGGACAGAAGAACAAGGCAAAAGCGTTGTTTTTGTTTTGTTTTGTTTTGCTTTTTGGCAGGCTTAGGGGATGAGGGTTGAGAGGGATATTTGGTGTGGTGCCATGGACACTAACTTGTGTGCTAAGAAAGGTTTCGTGCTTTTAAAGCTTATAAAAAACTCACTTAGCCTTGGGCTTAGATAGTGTTAACATTGCTGTTTTTGATATAATTTCCAAATTAAAAGAGTTATGACCAACTCTTTCCATAATCAGCGTGACAGAAAGGTCTTGTGAAGACATTTCAACAGCTTAACTCAGCTCTTGAGCAGAGCAAACAAAGAATACTTTGAAATGTTACCAATCGTTACTACTGGATACTACTGAACCAATAAAAGCAAGTATTAACAGTTTTGAGCTCTGTGGCACCTGGCGTACATAGTCCTAGAACCAAAGTATATCCTTTTGCTTTAACCTATTTCTAACTCAGAAAGCTGAACCGTTACATAAATGTCGTCCTTGAAACTGTGCATAAAACTGACCTAATTTGGGCAGACTGGGCGGTAGCAGAGACTGTAACTCTGAGATTTTCCTCCTGGTGGGGTCTGTATTGTATGGGCCTGGCAGTCTGTTAAAGTGATGCAGGGAGAAGAGGGTTTTTTGTGTGCATTACTGACCAATAAATACATACTGTACAATTTACTTATGCAAACAGCACACTGCACATCCTGTGGTCTATATACTACTGTCAAGGTCAGCAAACTTACAAAAGGCTCTGGTTTCCTAATGCAGGCTGGGAGTCTGGGACTATGTCCACACTATCACCTTTCACATGAAAGAGAATATACATATTAGAACATTCTGTGATTTCACATACATTATCTGACCTCTTTTTCCTGAATGGAATGAATATTGAATTTAAAAAAAACAGAACAGTATACCCAAAGCCTCGTTTTCATGCTTCTGGTCAGCTTGAACAATTTCCAAAACCTTATCAACTGGAATGTTCTGCAGAGAAGAGAATAGAACAAAAATGTAAATTTAATATGAGAAACAAAGAGGGAGTGAGAGAAAGAAAGAGAGAGAGACATTTTGTCATTTCCCTTACTCTGTGGAATTTCTTTGATTCTTGTCTATTCTGTTTGACTTCTGTGTTCTTTGCTGGAGCAACTGTTGGAGTCATCTAAAGAAAACCAACACATCAAAACACTGTTACAAAACAAAGTAGACTTGCACAGACAAGTTTGTGCACTGTTTAGACATTTCTATTCATAGCTAACATAACATGTCATCGCAATAAAAATAAAGATTCACTGATTGGAACTGCATTGTCACTTTCCATCCTATCAGAACAGCCTGGTTTAGTAGGATTCTCTATATAGACATAAATGGAAGTAAGGTGGGTTTAGGCCTTTGTTCTCCATCAACTTAGTGTGAAACTGTAAGGCCTGCTGAGGAGGGATGTCTACCTGCTGCCTAAAATATGAGTTTACTGAGAGCCATTACACTGTAGTCCAAGAGGAACTGGTACAGGTCCACTGATTTCAGTAGGCTTAAACACAGTCATCGCGTTTTTGACAATGTGCGTTTCATATGGACTATTTTCTGCACACACTTGCTGGCTAAACTGTCTATTTAGCCTAAAAAGCAAAAATATGCATTCAGCAAGACACTAACTTTGCAGGCTATGGGGTTGGTTATGTTTTCCTAGAGCTTCATTTTTACCTAAATGTTGCTATTAAACAGAAATATGTTTCTTTTGTGAGTAGGCTATAAATGACCTAGGGTATGCTATTTATCATATATTTACTCACATACAATGTGCCATGCATTACTCAGAATGTTTAGAAATAATTTACTAATGTTTCAATAGAACCAGTTCAAAAACAGCTCATCTAACAGTCACTTTAAATACTCCTCACTGTGAAGTGAATAAACATGCTAACACACAGTCACAGTCAAAATAAAGGGTATGAAACCATGGAACATACACCAAGTAGCAAAAAAACTTTAAAGGAAATCAAGATAACATGTTGATTTGAAGAAATAAATAATATTCTGTTAACTCCCTTAACATCTGTGCTTCACTGAAGGTGACAGTGAAATAAATTTGACTCTCAAAATGGCGTCTGGCTGACAGCAGGTCAATTTATACCTAAACCGATTGCAGCCAACACCTTTGGACGACCATGACTAAACTTTGCGTAATAATCACTTATCTTTGGAAATCTGTACTATAAGGTACCTGCATTTAAGCTCTTTACCTTTTGAATACATCAACTCCTTGTTACTTGGAGAATAATGCATATTTTCGCACCAAGATCTTTAAAACTGTGTACATGTTCATGAATGCGAATGCTGATTTCTAGAATGATTGTGAGAACCTGTTTTGCAGGGCTAGAGCTATTTGTGGAGCTGTTATAAATAGCAGTGGGCCTGTTAATATCTGACCTGCTTTCCCCCACTCTCACAGCGCACACTGAGAGGTGACAGACTGCAGGAGGTTTTGGTTGTCATCAGGTCCTTCAGTCCACTGTCTCTGGTCCTCTCTGAGGAGCTCATCAACTGAAGAGCAGGTTTCACCTTTGTCCTGGACGCTGGAGTCACTGCAGTCAGACACAGACAGAACTGCTGTTCAAGTGCATTTACAAAAAAATAAACAAATAAATAAAAAAGAATACATAAATAAAAACGGAAAGAAACAATATCAGTACACAATAAGATCTAATTGTTATTCATTTCAAAATGTAATTAAAGCCTTGAAATACGGTTTAACTGCTGTAATTGGTGCTTGGTTCTGATATTCTGAAATGTGACTAAGAACGTGTTTGAGAAATGACAGCATTCAAACAAAAACGCTTCACTGGCTTTGAGATACTGGGGCAGCCAGGCTGTGCTGTAAGAAGGAAATGCTGGCTGACAGTCTCATTTTTAAGACACAAACAACACCTACAAGCAGGTCGGATGCAGCTGAATGGGCTCTGTGCCGTTCTGCTCCCTGCACTGCTGGAAATGATAATGTTAGACTCGGACAGTTTCCTGCGAATAGGGGTTATCATCTGTGGGAGAGAATGAAAAGATCACCTATTACAGCACAGCACACTGTGAGAATGACATAACACATCAAGGTTTCCTATTCTCCCCCAGCCTCCACTCAAAATCCCTGACCACACCCTTCCCCCCTCACATTCTGTTTCTATCTTTATACGAATAGAGCATGTAGATTACGCCATCTCTTTTGTTTTCTTTTTCACAATAAGAAGCAGGTAGATGCTCAGTACTTCAATCACATATGCATCTCTGATCGTACATTAAAAAGTGATGAGACAAACAAGTTCATTTGACCTGCAGTGGTGGTTTTTCTGAACCTCCATCTGGTGGTAAGGGACAGTACTTCACACCCAATAGATCTTTTCCCATATGCTGAGTTGGTGATACTTGGCTCTCCGAAAAAAGAACCTACTCATATTTCACCAACCAAACACAATATCAGTCATAACCAGCAGATCCACAGAATAAGAAACACATCAGCACAAATGGATAGAATTACAAACACAGGGACTAAACCCCATGTGAACATTGACTTTCATTTCTGCCACAGCACGGCACCAACAGATGATGGAGAATTAAATAAGTTCATGTCTCAAACAGAAGACAGAGGGTGTCTGAGATCTGATCTCACACCTGAGAGTCTGCACCATCCATGATGATCTGTACAGTGGTGTTCACGACCGAAGTCTTCTTCACAAACTTCTGTCAAAAATGAATGAACGATGACATACATACAGTCACCAGTGTGTAAACAAATATGGATCTGTTTTTGGCTTAAACTGTTAGATTTTGTGTTTTATGAATAACATGGAAACTATCCTGTAACTAAACTGCTTTTAGAGAAATTGTTTGACTTTTACCATTTTTACGGTCCTTTATGATGTTTAGGAGACTATTTCGTTATTGTCATTGAAGCTGTCAACTTCAGTATGTGAGTCAGGGAACAAGATTACATGTCAATACTTGTGTTGACACAAGAAAAGCAGTTAAGTCACTGTCCCAAACCTACTTTGTTCTTTGCCTCCCCGAACACGTTTTTTGTGGCCTGTAGGATGTCCAGACAAGGGCTAAAGTGGATATGGAGTTGGGAGCCCTCCAACCCCGTTACACAAACTGGGTCTTTCATCACTACCTTCAGAACCTTACGCCCTTTCAACTCTGAGAAGAGCAAAAAGCCTTTACAATTATATTTATTAACTTAAGTAATTAATTAATTCCAGAACAACAACCTGAATTAATGACTAATTGTGATCATGGTTTTTGGATAGACAGAAGGATGAATGAATGACTGAATGAGCGAACAGACACATGAACTGACGGATAGAACACTGTACACAGTACATTTAGTACTGTACCCAGTGCTTAGCTACTTACCATCCACAGTGTAGCTGTAGACCTCTTTTTCTCCAATACATAAGGTATCCCACTGGCCATCCTATGGAAAAAAAAAACCCATTCTCAGTGAACACGACCATATTCTGTCTTAGTTGACTGTAATATTTCTACATCTCTTTGTGTTTCGAATGTGAGTTAAGAACTAGAAATGCTGAAAACGACTTCAATCAGAGTTACTTCATTTATTTTATACACTTTCAGCCCTTCCTTGCTAAGACCAATTTCATTGAATGGCAATGGCAACTCACTAAATAGCTAATACAACCTGCAAGCAATGCTACATGACCACACAGGACAAGCCGTAATCTTCAGGCTTGGACAGAAAAAAAAGTACCTGGGCATCCTCATCTGCTGAAGAGAGGTAAAACGAAATACTCTGGCTCCCCAGGTTAAAGTCAATCCAGAATTCCTCCAGTTTTTCGTCCGCTGGCATGAGCAGCTGGAAACAGTAGACCATGCACTTGCTACATGCCCTATGATTATGATGATGCCACTGCTACAAGGGCCATTATATAAAAACTTGTACAAGCACATTTCTAATTAAGCTAGTTTTTACTGATTCCCACTGGGCCATTCTTCTCTGCACTTAACCCATCCTAAGTTCTTAGGAGCAGCTGCCATACAACACCCAGGCAACAACTCCAGATTTGGGTGAGCACCAGTGTTAGGAGTATCCAGTGCCAAACATGCATGTCTTTGGCTACGGGAGGAAATCAGATGACTCAAAGGCAAAACTGTTTTCATGCAAGGTAGCAGTGCTAACCACTACACCACCATGCTGAAATTAATTATCCAGTCTGTTTCAATATGGTCTGACAATATTTACAGAATCAGATCAACACATTTCATTTAACTTGATACAAATTTGTTAAATGTGAGGAATGCTTTTTCAACACTCTACAGGCAGAGGCATGTTTATTTTAACTACTAATTAAAGGGACATTTTGACAGGAAGAAATGCATTTTGGTAAGGACACAGATTCATAGTGTCAATCCTAATCTCATTATTGTGATGACCATAAAAAAATCAAGCAATAATAACCTCATGGTTGTCCAAAAACACCTGAAGACAAGGATAGGAGTACACGCTGCAAGAAGAGAAATTAATGAAATGTTACAAAGACAAAAACTGAAGAAACAACGTTATAAGATACACACAGACAAACTGGATAAAAAGTACTACCTTCGAGCATCTCCCTGCATACCGTTTACCAGATTCAGAAATTTCCTGCAGTCCTAGGAAAGAACCACAACAACAACCACCACAATGATTAAAAACAAAATTTCAATCAGTCTACGACAAATAGATACAAAACCCAAATAACAGTGTTTTGGTCAATGACAATATTCACAGTCTCAAATTCACAATCCCGAATCTTGCTGAAAGCCTGTGCAACAAACTGCATGGAGAACCAGTGGTCAGCCAACTCCTTCCTCTGTGCAGGACTGGCCATTCTGCAGAGGGCTTCCATCAAGGCAATCTGGAAATCATAATCTAAACAGAGACACATAGTATGGTCACAGAAAAAGCCAAATCTTGGCCCATGTCTTCTTTATGGTGCTATGCGGTGGGATTTTCAAACACGGCTATCATAGCCAGTGGTACGCAGGAAACCCTTATCTACAAAACGTAGATAGAACAAAGGTATCTACAAAACGCATCTAAAACCGTATCTGTTAAGAGTTAAGAGCACAATGATGATCAGGTGAAAATGAAACTGGCAGACTGCTTCCTTACAACGGAGTAGAATTTTATATGGTTGGGCGGCAGGAGAGCCATACTGTCATACCAGAAGAAATCCGTGCAGGGATTTCGCTCTACCATAAATACAGATAGTGTTTATAAATGCAGGCCACCACATAAAGAAGCTTAATGTGTGTTATCTAGGGGTAAAAAGGTAAAGATGGAAAAATGGTGCGTTTTGAAAAATGACAGTAGGCAAAGCCTATGAATCAAAAAAGAGAGGGAAAAAACATGTGACAACATAAGCCTTTACATAAAGACATGTCGTTAAGCAAAGAATGTAGAAATGGAACATGGTCACATGTATTTATATGAAGCATATGTGGTTCATCAATAAATTATGCATTGCACATTTTATTGTAAACGTGTCAATGTAATCTCAGGCCTAAATTAATTATCAGAAATGAGTCTTAACAATGGCTTTTTTCTCACCTCCAGCTTTAAGGATTCTACTAGCCAAATTATCCCTGTGAAAATGTCATAAAACAGAAAAATACATAAATAATATTCATTAACATTGTTATATATAATTACTTAAAATCTATTAATTTATAAATATTATTGCTGACTTACTTTGTCCATTTGTATTAATTAAATCTCAGCATGTCAAATGATGACAAAACTAACATTGTTGACTGCATTTGTTATTTAATATTAATCAGTTACAAATCTGATCAAATGCAGCCCTAATAGAAAATACTTTCATTTAACAAATTATAGATTAGGTTGCAGATTTCATATGCTGTCATACACCAGTAAATACACATTTACTTTGACTGTATAGTGTTTAGCTTTGACAACCCTAGCTAAGATGTATAACAGAAATGAAATGTGCAATATGTGATAGTACTTCTTGCACATGTTTACAGCAGGCTTAGCACTGGATGATTTGTGTGAGAGTTTGACCAATGCATTCTGGGGTGAAACCACTGAACACTGATGGTAATGTAGTGGTATTCTGTAAACATCTCTGGATGGACATAAAATGTGTGTGTGGGGGCGAGGGGGTGTTGCATACATGACACTTGAAGCCTCTTGTGTTGATAAGATTTTCTTCTCTTTCTTCAGCCCCCCAGGCATTTTACCAAGAATGACATTCAGTTTCCGGACAGCCTGTCAGGGCAACATACTTTGGTCACAATTTTTGGACAGGGCAAGCCCAAGGCTTTACTTGTCATGTTACAATTAAGAGCATATGTGATAATGCTTCACATGTTTTACAACCTTAAGACGCATTAACACGCATGTTACAGGGGAAGTTCACTTTTGTTCATGTTTAGCTCCATCTTGATGCCTACCCCCTTATAATAAAAACATTGGTGTGGTTTTTCTGACCTATAATGTTAGCAGAGAATATTTAGCCATGTTTTGGGCTGTTTTTTGAAACCCTGTAGTAAATCATCGTTCCATTTCTCCTGTGCACCAGATAACATACTAAGAGAGACCCTAAACTGAGTAGAAATAGGTCATCATTTTTTAAACCCTTCTGACATTTTAAAAACATTCTGAGATTTGACACTAAGAAATTCATCATTGTTAACAGCGCAGTAAAACTATGTGGGTTCACATAGAAATGAATATTTGTGATGTGAAAAGGCAAAGGTGTGCTCCATGGTGTACTAAAGGTTAAAGGAAGTGTTAAAAAAGAAGATATAAATCTGTTTTTACTTTGTCAACAACTGAAGTCACAAAATTCCACATGTAATAAAGCGTTTTTCAAATCCTGCCCTAGTGACCCACTTGGCAGAAATTATTTGCTGTAATCCATCACTGACACACCTGATATGACTTATCTGGCAATCAAAACACCAATTATTAGTTTAAAGGGGAAAGTTAGCCCAGAGCTATAAAGCATACACATTCTATATGGCATTCAATATGCCATCCAGTAAGGCCCCAGGGCTGGATTTGAAAAATATTTAATGAATGCCTTAATGAAATTCAAAATGCAAACAAAATCATGAATAATGGTCTACTGGAATGCTGTACATTTAATTACAAGGAGGAATATGTTAAAAATAGGGACCCACGACAAAAAGACGGAACTTCACCTGTAAGATACACTGACATCTTAAGTATTCACAATGAAGACTTCAACAGACAGCTCTTACCTCTTTCTGTATGAAGATGTTCACTTGATTTTCAGAGGCTAACTTGCCAATAGGATGAAGCAAGTGCTCTGTTATTTGATATGTGCCTGGTGAACGGAGTTACGGTGTAATTAGATACTAATATATTTTCATACCAATCTGCTCTTTCCTCTGCAAGGACATAGCCCATGGGCTACACATGTTTTAACTTATAGTGCCTACATACCTTCTTTACCACTCTCATGGACAACCTGCAGAAATAAAATAGGAACAACTTTAAAACATTTGAAGTAATGTTGCACATTGTTAAGAATTAGTTTAGGCCTTACATTTATCAACTACAGCAATATATACAGAATATGCGTCAGTTTTAGTTCAATTACAAACATATACATAAGATAGAGGGTGCTGACCTTTTGCTGAAATTTTATTAAAAGCAACAAATCGACTCAGCTCTACAACAATTAAGTCACTGTCTCACCATCACAACATCAAAGAAGTCTTCAGCTAGGTTCAGCAATGTTTCAGTCTTTTGGGTTTCTTCATTCGCCCATAGATCTCTCATTTTGTAAAACCACTGTACCATGTGCACACATACACAAACAAATTATGCCAGTGCACTGTGTTAAATCCAAAAACAAGCGTTTCAAATCAGACACTCTAGCAAGACCAAGATACTTATCTTTTTGACAAGTCCCTCAGACACCAGTGCTGATATACCTTGACTTCCAGGAAAGATCAGAGTCTCCCCAAATTTATGCAAGATGGTAAGGCCTAGGCTAGCATGTTTTACATTCCTGTTATCCAACTCCTAAGACGAGGTGGTGAAGATAAGAAAACGATGAACATCTTTAAGATGCATTTATCTTAAACGTGGAGCAGATGTCACAGATTAGTCAGACAACAAACCCTGTTCATGAGTTTATCCAATTTGCTGATAAACTGTTTGGAGCACTTAAAGTTGGTGCCCTCTTTGCTTTCATCCAGCAGGAATTCTTCGAGCACCTGGAACTTATTACGCCGAAGTGCCTCATCCAGCAGCTTCTCCACCTGAAGCAGGGAGAGATATGGGATAACTGACTCACCATTCTGGTATTTTTTTCATTTAAAACAACATTTTTGGTATGCGTTTGATCACAGAACGTGGTCTCACTAGTAGGACATAGACATAAGGAATGATGACACTGTGATGATAAAGTAACATATAAAAAATGCTGTTTTTACTGGAGAGTGAGTGCCTACTAACTTGAGAAAACCATTGTTAATCTGAGGACATTCTGTTCATAAATTCTAACAGTTTGTTTTCTCACCTGTTGGTCCTGTCCAGACACCATGACTGCCTGCTTATTAGGGTAAATTAAACAGGTTCTACAAAGTCCACCTATAACAAACACTGAAACGAGATGTTTTGACGGTCATAAAACGTTTAAGTAATCTGTATATTTCCAGGCCAGCATCAAACTTCTTGAGGCCCAGCCAAAGAGGCGCTTGGCCTCAAGACTGTAAAGCATTTAATGACGATATCTGTCAAATTACCGTCAGTATCCCATGTTGTTTTTTTTCTTTCATGAAAATAGACAGCCGTATGAGCGATTTATAGAGACAGCTTGACATCCGAGACGGAACAGATTTTATTTTTTCCACACTGGTAAATCGTTGCCTTAGTTAACTTTGCTAGACTACGAGTAAGTCAAACAACTCTAAATAACTGCTAACTAGCTGGGTTAGATTAGCAGAGTATGCTTTATTAGCGAAATTAAACTATGCAGATCACTAGGATTATCCTAGCTAAACTCTGTGGAGTTTGACTAAATAACAGTAGAATTAATCATGTAATAGTATTTACTGTTTGACGATTTGTGAGGTAATGCTGTCTTAACAGCTGAGTCTCTAGTTGACTTGTACTCAATTTACCTATATTAACTAGGTTATTACTCAGAAATTAATTACTCAGAGCTAGCCAGTGTTCACAAGTTCAGTGAACTACCAGCAAGGTTAAATTCTCACCTCAGCATACTAAATCCTCTTGATAAACTATGACCAACCGTCTGTGCAGCAGAGACGGCAGAAACCAAAGGCCCATCAATCATCAGCTCATCACCATGTTTTATGAGCAAAATTATCACCATAAATTACGAGAAAGGTTTAATTTTTCAGGGAACCGAGAAGTTCACAGGCGCTGTGGGAAGTAAATATAGCAAAATTTCCACAAGTTAAGCCTCATTACGGTCGACAGTTTCCTGTTCAATTAACGCGCCAAACTGAGCGCGCACGAGCTATGTCTGGGGCTGTTGTGTTGCAGTGTCTGTGGGGCATAAACCAGGATGAGAAAAAAAGTCCCATGATTCTACAAATAATAAAGGACATTCGAGAAGCTTACAGTGCCTGATTTATTGCCTCAATTTTACAGAAACTATAGACAAAGGTGGTATCTGTGAAAACCGTTGTTTCTGGGTGAAAAACTGTTCAAAAATGCGGCTTTACAATTCAAGGCACTAAAGTTATCTGCATCACTTGAGTTAGTGTAAATATTGCATGATTTAAGTTGTGTAAAGCTGTAGAAACCATTGCTCTCATTCTCGGTTACAAAAAACTGAGCTGTGATTAGAAGAAAAAAAAAATCCATATTTCATATGACTCCAGAAGTTAAATGCTGGTGCAGATACAGATATTCAACAAACCCAACTCAAATATAATTTGAAATATTCTACCTGTGTTTCATTTAAAAGTCAAGCTGTTTGAAATATGCTAAGGCCTGTGCATTTTAAAGTGCTAAGAGCTGTGCATTTATTTCAATAAGTGTGAGCAATAACAGTTTTTGTGAAAACTGTAAAGTGGTTTCTTTAGATGAAAGATTCAGATAAAATGGATCATACTGTCTTCACATTCCTTGGGAACTGTCAGCTTGTAGCTGTGGCAGACCAGTTTGTAGTTCTGTCCCCCATTGTTGTCCCAGAACTCCGTGCCCAACACTTTGTAACATATTGCAAATTCCAGGATAGCTCCAGGAGTTAAGATAAAAGGAGGAACAGGTAGGTGGAAGCAAAAAGTGTCACAGCTTGGCCCATTTGGAACGTTCTCCATGGGCTTATTGGAAACCCAGTGTGCCTTGGTCTCTGAGAAGCTCTTCCAATTTGTGAAAGAGTAACGCACTTTGATCTCTTTCTCAAATGCCAGGTTGAGAACCTGAACAATGCCTGTGATGCCCATCTCATTGCACAAAACCTGTTCCAGGCACACTTTTTGGTGACACAGGTGTTCAGAGAAGGAAGGGTGATCGGCTGGTTTTTCAGGAAACATGGGCTTCAAAAGTGGAAGCGATATCTCCAACTTTTTGCCTCCTGCTAGTTCAGAGTTCATCAAAAGCCTGAATAGAACATGTTGTGGCACAGAAGGGTTCTCACCAGCACTGAAAACCTTCACATTCTCCAGTTCAACTCCCAAAGAGTCCACAAATCGCACCCCAGCTCTCCGAATCTGTCTCCGTCTTTCAGGAGGTGAGGGCAAAGACTGGGCCCTTCTGTGAATTATTGGTTTGGGTAGTGGTTCACAGGACAAACTACGGACAGCCGGTTGCCTTGTGGTGGGGGTCTTGGGGGTTGGAGGACGAATTTTGACCGGCTTCTCTGCTGCAGGTTTTGAGCAGAAGTCATCTCTCGTGTAAACAGGGTGCTCTTTGGAAACATCTGACAACCATGAAAAAACAAGGTCATTTTCGGTCATTCCTGATTGACTCTTTTGCTGTCTGAATCCCAAAGACCAGGCCATGGTGAACATCTTGAGAGAAAAACAGAATGCATTTTGTTTATTCGTTTTGACAGGTTAATACTTCCTCATTCCCGCAGCGTCAAACAGACTATTTTAGGTTGATCCATTAGAGTGAACTTTTGAAGGGAAATCTCGCATAAAAGGTAAGGCAGTGTTAAAAGAGTTTGAGAGGTTCAGTTTCACAATGCAGTCATAAATCACAGGTGTCTGGATTCCTATCGATCCCTTGCACCACGCTAACGGAATGATTTTAAATGTTGGCAAAGTTACATAGTATATCAATGTAAAAAGTGTAACTACTACTTTTTCTAAGAGACAATATTCATGGATAGTATGTTTTTATATTGTATATGCATTCTCACCATCGAAATCCAGCGGATTTTGGAAATAGTCTACATCTGCAGACCCTGCGTCTTTCTAGATTCTGAGGGTGTCTCGTAATAGCATTGTTGTAGATTTTATACGACCTCTACAGAGCAAAAGTGAAATGTAGTGGACTGAACATTACATGGAGATCAGACAATCCTGCGCAAATCTTTGCAAGTGCATGTTGAAAACACAGGACGCGCAGAGTGGGCGAGACTGTGGCCTGTACCCTTGCTGGGAAATGTTGTCACGGTTTTCCACACTAAGACAACTGGTGTCGTGAAATAGTTAATTTACGAAAATCTGTGTATTTACAATACATTCGCCAATTCATTGACGTATTCAAAACCCATGGAAAAAGTAACTGTGCCTTGTGGTAGTACGCTAGTCGCTTCATTTTTCTAACGAGGACTTCAGTTCCCACAAAGCATTGTGAAACCCTCATGCCAACGACGTATGAACATACAAAACAGTAGGTAAACAAGCTTGTTACGAGTCCTTGCAGATATAGCGCGACAAAAATGACATCCAGTACGCTTTGTCGCAGCGTGTTTTTTAAGCGTTTGTTTCTTCCAGGGTAGGATGTCTTCACAGTTGTATGCTATATAGTCCAATAGTGAACAAAGGAATGATAGGAGATTTTGCTGATCCGCTATGCCTAAGAGGACTGTGCAGGGGACACGGAAATGCGAAAAAAATAAAATTATTCACCACGCAGATACTATGATAGTTACTGCAGCTCTTTTTCCCATCCCTTGCACTTTCACTGACTTGTATGCAATGGAGCATCAGTCCCACGCTCGACGAAAACAGTGGCTCAAATGGATCGTGTCTTTGCATCAATAGCGAAAAGGAGATTGTCGCAGTTATCTACTTCCGAGAAACAAAGCTTACGGTAGAACCGCGATGGGACCGATTATACAAGAGCGGACAGCATCTACAACATTAAAACGGTTACCAGCCAAGGAGAAGGTTAGAGTTAAGAATTCTGAAAACAATTCTGCAGTTAACAGGTAAATGTCATTATTTAGCTTGGTTATAACACGTGCAATCAATGCGTTATAGGGAAAATAATGTAATTTAATGGCGATTTCTGAATTCACAGCGCTAAGAGAGGGGTTAAGGTGACTCAAAACAACAGGTCTCAAAAGAAGACGGCGTCCCTGCACAAAAATGCGTTGCCAAGTCCTGACAAGAAACCCCCGCCGTCAAAAGCAGAAACTGTAAGTGTCTATTGCTTGAGAAGAAACATGAGACTTGCCAAACATTTTAAGTGTTTGCATTGAAGGATTTCTATAAAGGCCATCTGTACAGTTAGAAAATTGTAAGCCTTGCTAAGATATCTAAATATCTCTCTAATGTCTGAACCTTAAGATTGTTTTGTGTAAACAGGATTTTCATCAAAGGCAAAACAATCAAAAACACGAAAGCTCTACAACTGGAACTCGCAAACTACAAAAGTGAGTTTCCTAATTATGTACATTCTATTCTGTCTCTTTTTTCTCTCTCTCTCCTTATCTATTTCTTTGATTTTATCTATCTCTGTGAATAAAACATTTTATCATTAAACATTATATTATATTCCAATAATGACCTAACACTGCACACTGCACTACCCAACAGCTCTCACTTGGAGGTGAACTCGAAGCCCCAGAGGTCCAAAAACCTCCACACAGGGAGAGGAGAACAAGGTCAGAGTGTGCAGCCTCAGTCTCTGCGTTGCAGTGAGTCTGTGGATCTGTGCCATGCTGCTCTGGAGAAGAGTCGCCGTGCTCTGTCACTGCCTCTGACTCCCCAGCCAACACTGCATCAAACACAGCTGCAGAAACAAGTTCCAGATTTGAAGTCGCTGCATCTGATAGAACAGAATGAAGATGACACTGACAGTGCCAGCGATCTGTCTGACTCTGAGAGGCTGCCCGTCCCTCCTTCACCCTGCACTCCTCCACAGCTTAACCTACGAGCGGAGGTCATCAACTCTGTGGACCTCCATCCACGGATATCTGGACAGAGCGTGGCTGATACTGCTACTTGTTATTATCCGGATTTCTTACCGCCCCCTTTCAATAACTGGAGTCTCAGACAACTTGCCATCTTTCTAAATACAGAGGGAAAGCGAGCACCTCGTCCCAAACCTGTGGGACAGCTTGAGAAGTACTTAGAACGCCTCTTGGAGCTGGAGTGGCACCAAATTCAAACAATCCAATCAGAAATTGGTAGATCCACCAACCCCACCGGCCGAATCAGAGGTCACCCTCTCTCTGTGTCGCTGAACTCAAGCCAAAACCGGCCTCACACCGCACCTCCGACGCGTCTTAGCTCACCTAAGAGCCTACGACACTGTCAACGTGCCTTCCCTGTCCTCTCTTCCCTAGGTAGTCCATCATCCTCATCTACCACACAGCTGTCTCGTGTTGTGTGCCCTCACTGTCATGTACGCTACCCTCTCTGCAGTGGTAACTGTTCCTCTTATGCCTACCAGCGCCACTCCCGCCTTAGCCCACTCTTGGAGCGCCGGGCACCCCCTGTAGTCACCCCCAAGAGGAGCAGTAGCGAGAGCCGTGCCTCTGGAGGTGATAAGAAGACAGCAGCCCTCTCATCCCGAACACAAGCTCCCATCAGTCCGCAGGCAGGCAAGAGTCACCAACGACACATGCAGGCGACAGGGAATGTGCGCAGACCTTCTCATAATTCAGTGAGATGTAGCAACAGCAAAAGCCAGACACCCACAGCGAATGGTCGGACAGGGAGAGGGGCAGACAGAGAAAGACAAAGAGATGGTGCAGGGGTGAAAGGTGGAAGTGTTGAGAAGTGTACATCAGCCTCTGGTAACAAACGGGAGGGAGGCCTGGTAAAACGAGGAGATAAGGAGGGGCAAAGGACAGAGACGATTTACGCACTTACAAGATCTTCTGCTAAAAGACCAGTAAACACCCATTCTCTCACAAAAGAGGCACCAGCCACTAAGCCTAATGGGAGGATGAAAAATGTTCATTTCGCCAAGTAACTAGATTTGTCTCAACTGGTTTAATTTCTATCCGTGCTATTACGTTTTCAGTGCTTTTTTAAAATTTTAAATCTGCAATGGTGGTAAAATATTACAAAGCCCAGAGAGATCAAAGCTGGAAAACCTCCATTAAACATAATTGTTTATGGATGACAATAATTACATGTTTTTAGAAACCTAGTTTGCTCAGAGTTTTAGTTTGATTCTTCTGCTTGGTAGCATTGCAGTCTATTTAAAGAAACAGAGCTGTACAATGATTTTAGATGCATGTGTAAGGCAAATGTGCAAATCATCCATAGTTAGGAAAGCATTTGCACTCAGATTACCTTAACTGTGCATAGTCAATGTGGCCTATTTTTATGACCTTTTTTTTAATTCAGAGATATTTAAGATTTTGCAGTGTTTGATAAACGAAGTCAGAGGATCAGTGTCTGTTGATCAGTGTAATGTTAATCTTTCTGACATTAAAAATGAAACTAGTGGTAAAGGAATATGTTTTAAAACTTAAAATAATGAATGTTTTGTATTTGCTGCCAGTATTTTTTGCAGTGCATTTTGTAAGGGCTTTTTCTTTCTCGACATTGAATTTACTAAATGTTTATTTATTTATTTGTGTATATATGTATGTATTTAAAAACCAAGTAGTGTCATGTTCTAAAATAATATAAAATACAAACTGCTTGCTAATTATATAAATAAGTTTACTTCCATAGCTAACATTTTATAATGTTATCTATATGCCTCTTAATGCTACTTAGCATTACATGTTTGTTTGGCACTAGAAACCTGTAGTTTTGTAGTGTTATACTATCATAATTATGGTAGTCATGAACTACACCATACAAGTGAAATATTTTTCTGTATATGTATTGTGCTGTGATAAGACTTCATTAGAAATGTTGACTTTGTACTGACAAGATATTTTGCGGTGAATGTTCTTGTCAGAGCCTATTTTAATACGACTTCTGATATTTTTTCTCAGCATGCATTCATTGTATTAGGTAGACAGACATGATCATTGTGTTTTACTTGTGTAGTTTTATTCCTGATGTATACTGTACTTGAATAATGTCAAATGAAGCCTGCGTGAGGTGGTAGCTGCTGCTGTGTTTCTGCACTAAATTAAATGTTATTTAAGTTTATTATCCTGTAGACATACAAAAGTCAGACATCAGGGAAACGGTCAACATATCCATGTTCTGTCAACTTCAAATTTTGTGATGCTGAGATTACTTTGTCTCTGTAGAGATAAAAACAGCTATTTTTGAAACATAAAAATAAACAGTTTTTCATTACATCATCATAAGTTGTTAATAGTTGTATATTTTGAGAAGCGTTCAATGTAAAGCTATCTAAGGTTAAGATCATGATAACTACTAAGTGTCAGACAGCCATCGTAATGAATTCAAATGGAACACTGATGATCACTACCCGAATTAAACAAATAGCTTTAGTCTTTATTCACCACTGCAGAGCACTCATGTTAGCTAAACAAAAATACCCAAGTTACACTTGTGTTTGTGAGAGTGCAGTCTGTAGTCTTATAAATACAACATGGATTTTTTTTGTTGTTGTTTTCACACCCTGGGATGAAGAAAGATATTAATTTTCACTTATGCATTTTCAACCCTGAGATATTTCCAACTTGGGATGAGTCAACCTTGCAAAGAAACAGGGATGAAAGTTTCACTCTGGGGATGAAACCATCCTGTATGAAAATGGCTCTTGGTAACTTCACTCCAGAATACATTTTTAAATAACTATGTTTTTTTCTGTCCAGAGAAAGGTTTGAGGAGCTGGCAGAGCTGTTTCTCCCTGTCATTCACACAACCTGTAAACAGAAAAAATGATCCAGATTAGTAAGTGTGATAGCAGAGTATCTGATGATAACAGAAATTACATAGTGATGAGATTTCCTATCAGTATATGCATGCAGAGGTGCTCATTTAATTGCCAAGGACTAAGACGGAGCAATTGCTCTGTACTTGTAATTCCCCTCGATACAGCTTTTTGTTCATGTTGCACATCAAAAATTAATTCTCAGCCAACAGAGTAACATGTGTTATATACATAATAATGAAGTGTAGTCTCACTGGTCTTTTCACAACAATGCATGATGTAGGAATAAAGTGAACATGCAGTAAACTGATACCCAGGTGTGTGTTGGCTTTTAAAGAAGAGCTGCCCAGTGTTTCCAGGTTGACATCCTCTCTGCAGACTGGCCCATCGTTCCACATCAGGTCAAAACCTCCCACCCTCTTCTCCTTACCCGTAAGACTGGGAGAGAGAAAAGGTGGGGATTAGGGAGAGAGGAGTTGAGAGTAAGAGAAAGAGAGAGAGAGAGATCCATTGTGAAGTGAGTGTCATAACTGTTTCAACACA
Source organism: Chanos chanos (assembly GCF_902362185.1). NCBI lineage: Eukaryota > Metazoa > Chordata > Actinopteri > Gonorynchiformes > Chanidae > Chanos > Chanos chanos. The sequence continues at coordinate 36,729,175 of NC_044497.1, forward strand.
TACCGACCCTCCATATCCACAATGTGAAGTGTATCCTCCAGAAGTCGAAACTTCAGATCATAGTCTTCCTGACTGCTCGCTGTTAGAGATGGTGAGGCATTTACCTCAATCAGCCATCTGTGAACAAAAAAAAAAAAGGAAAAATGAGTTCCATATATTGCAGCCATCTCAAGAACAACTGCAACTGGTCCACTTAACAAATGAGAGGGGAGCACAGGCACTGTGATTTTTCTGTTCTTCCTGATTTCAACAGTTTACTGATCAAATTTTTGTTCATGTAATACGTGTTAAAAAAGTAAAAAAAGTGCAGTCCATCACAGGATAAAGGTCATCACTTAGAACCCTGGACAAAAACTGTTCCAGGAGCAAAAATCCTTCACTGTGGCAAATACGTCCTAAGCATTCTTTTAGCATTACTACATGTTTTCATCTGCTTGTTGAAAACAGGACGTTGCTTGCTGAGAACAGATTGAAGGATGATTCATCCGACAATATGACTTTTTTCCACTGCTCAGTGCATAGTTGCCTGTATTCTTGTATCACTTTACTCAAAAAAATGTATGTTCAGGAGGTTTATGCACCACAACCTTGCCACAGGATCCCTCTGTAATGTTCTCAGTGGACTGTGACTGACTTAAACGTATCAACAATCGCACCTCTTCAATGGCAATGAGATAACTTCCTCTAACCATACTAACTGAACCAATGACTGGACTGGCTGAGCATTTTTATGCATGACCTTGAACATGACGGAATGCAAACCGCTTGATCCCACAGCTGTGTCGAAGAACCTGCTTTTAATATACTAATTTCCTCAAATTTTCCCTCTTTTCATTGTAATAAATAGGCATCTCTTCGCCTGTTATACCAAATACACCTTTGTGATGAAATCATTGACATGATTACTCTGACATTATTTCAGTAATTCAACTACTATAGGTCTGATTTTGAAACTGAGTAGGTACACTAGAGCGAGAGAAAGTGAACGTCTATGGTAATGCGGTTATGGTGAGAGGGGAGGGATAGGTAAGTGAAAAGTTGGTATATTTACGGTTTAAGATCCTGGTCCAGCAGGATGTCATATCCATAGAGCTCAAAACAGTGCTTGTCATTGATGATGACTTTCTGCACACTCTGTAAACTGCGGACAAATATATTATCAATGTCCTTGAAAAGAGTCTCCACTGTCTCTGACCCATGTTTTGCCGTCAAGTAACGACGCAACTGGCGAATCTGCCATTTACAACCCTGTTTTGAGAAAGAGAGAGAGAGAAACCACTAGCAAATCAAGGAGCAAGGGAGTTTGATTTAACTAATGCAGCACATCTTTCAACATGTGCATTTGTTATGCTTACCTTTTCAGGGTCATAATCTGGAGCAGTTTTCTGCACTGCAACATTAGTGAGATGGATGTCTGTTTGTGTTGACAAGTTAAGGATTAGTGATTTCTCAACGTCAAGTTTTACCTTGTAGGTAACAGAATTACACTGAGTGACTGAGGTTTGAATGTGCTGATTCTGTACATATTCAGACTGGAAATGTTGAGAGCAAAATCTTCAGTGTTTAAATGTCTGATGTATCAATATTGAACATGTGAATTTTGAATGTAAAAAGCAGACAGTTTAAACGATAAGTGTAAATGCTAAATGTGTAAATGTTTATTACAAAATATTGTAAAAGAATAACAACTGAGCATGTAAATATTTACTTGGGAAACATTCAGTGTATATATGCTGAATGTGGTCGTGTGAGGGATACACTGATCATCTATGCTGCTGAGGGAGTATCGTGTGCTTGAGAATCGGGCAAAGCCATCTCGATACAGCCAGGCTTTCAGGGGGTTGTACTAGTATACACACACACACACACACACACACAGGGAATTTATTTTCAGGTTGCCACATAAATACATGGCACAAGTGTGATCCACATGCTAACAAAGACTATGTAAGGCTAGTACAAAGAAGTCACTCACTGATGTCACAAGTACGTAGACTCTGAGGTCAAATTTCCTGCCTGAAAATTCAGAAAATATTTTAACAGGTAAAAACTAAAAATATGTAAAAACTAAAAAGAACTGGCGTAAATATTCAAGTTGGTCAACAGTTGATAGTTATGAAAATGTAGTTCATATAAAAAACAAATAAAATATGACACACCATTAATGAGGTACGGATTCTCTATGTATCGTTGAGCGACATAGCTCTCTACTTGAGTTTCATCCCGTTGTTCCTCTGAGCGTGTTCCATCCTGTGAAAAACAATAATTTCTTTCATGCCATGGGGGAATATTTGTATTAAGTTTATTAATTTCAAAGAAACTTCTGTGAACAAGAGTAGGAAGATGAAAATTCTTAGTTTCATTAACTTGACATATGTATATAAAAACAACTCTGTGGACAAACATCCAAAACAGCAAGACAAGCAATTAATATATGGAAATTATGAACTGAGACCATTTATGTACTACCTTTTTCCAGTCCATGATATCCTTCAGTTTACGGAAGAGAAATATGCCTTTGCCCTGAGAGCGAGCCACCTGAATAATTGAAAACATGTCACGGAGGGGAATTACTTCTCTGTCACTCCTCCGCAAGTACACCGCAATAACTCCACTGTCTTTTTTTAAAGACAGTACTTACCGTTTTGTACTGTGTAATTACACATAATCTCATAAGCCTTGAGAAAAGACATTTTAGTTGAGAGAGGAGAGCACTGTTCACTAACTCAAATGAGATCACTGTTCTCTAAGCTTACCCAGAGCGCCGCTCACGAATTCTACTGAGCAGTCTGTTCGCTAACGCTACTGGTAACTGCATAGGCACTCTAACCCCATCACTTAGGTATTAAAGACAAAGCGCTTTAAAGATATTAACAACTTTCAGCAGAAGTTAACTCCTTAATTGTGGTTTCGAGAGTCATTGGGGTCAGTAAAAAGCATTTCAGTTTTGGTGGAGTATCTGTTTGGTGGAGTCTTTGAGTAGTTCTACTGGCCAAAGCCCTAGTAAACCATGTTTCTCTCACCGGTTTCATGATCCATGTACTGCCAGGATTTCTTTTGAATTCCTCCACGAATAGGTGATACTCGCTGGGTAGCTCAAAGGTACGAGGGAAAAAGTCACATTTGGCAGCTTCTAAACGGCCGGCTTCCCTCTCCAGAGCCTTCCGGTGCCTTTTGAGGTTTTTGACCATCAGATTTTTACGTGTCAACTGAAAAACACAAGTAGTAACACACTAACATAGACACAGTTAACCGAAATGATCCTCATAGCAGACCTACACAACAAAAGTGTTACAACCAAAGCATCCTGCTCTTTTCTAGACCTACCATTCACAGTGTATCTCTGCTTAGCCGGGAACTGTACACATCTGATCCCTAGGTAAAAATTTGCCTCAGAAATGAGGGATGTCTCACAGACACTTTGCCATTGTGGAGAGGAATACATACTTCAATGTCCTGTAGAACTTAGCTAGTGGAGGATACAACTTAATAGATAAAACCAGGTTGGACAGGTTGAAGAATAGGAGGCCGACCAAACAGTAACTGGTCTCTTATAGAGCTTGAAAATAGGACTTATTTCCTCACCACAAACAGCTCAACTTGACACATAAGAAACTTCAACAAAATCTTTAGCACAGGCCCTATGTTCCTCTCGAAGCAAAGTTTATAATTATGAGCTGCAGGGCACATGCAGTGGGATATTCATAAACCTAGACCATCTCTAGCTTACGGCTTAACACTTTCCATCACAAGTATTAACTCTAGAAATGTTACTTCTATGTGGAGTAAAATTTAGTCTCCAACTTTCATACTGAGTAAAAGAAAAATCACACAATCAGCATATATACACTGAGTGTTTCCCAAGTAATTTTGGATGTGGGGATTTACACATACACTGTCTGTGTTAGCAACTGACCTCATAATGGTTGCGGAAATGGCATATCCTCACATGTTCCTCCATGTAAGAATGATCAAAGTTTTCTCTCAGCCAGCCAACATCACACCAGTTAAAATCCCATTCTGCATCACTGAAAACAAAGCAAAGCATCTACACAGTAAATTTGTCGCTGTAAAATTAAATATTACGACCATTTTTTTTGCCTTGGACTGAATGACATGAATAGAGATTCTTCAGTCTTCATATTTGTCAGGGACATCAGAATATTATCTGGGACTCCTGTGGTGCATAAAATAATTCTGAAATGAACTCCATTTAACACTTGGATGTAGACACTTTAAACATGTTCAGGATCAGTCACCTTTATAGGTGAAATATCAACCGAAAAGGAGAGGTCGGGCATGAATGTTAAAAGAAAACTTACTCTTTCACCTCTACCCAACCCGGTCTGTGCCGCAGGACATCCTGTATGGTGTTTGTAAGGCCACACTTGTAGCGCACACAGTTTCTTCCTTCCCTAAGGTAATAACAGTTTTATTCAAATCATATGAATAGATCTACAGCTTTGTCCTGATGTAGGTTTTTATTTAAATGAGGTTTGCAGAGGAGATACTGTGAGCGTGCTTTCTCTTGCTGTCTCACCGCTCCCTCTTCCTCTGTCCTTTTCTCTCCAGCACACACACAAATGGGGCATGAGCAAGCAAGCAAGCGAGAGAGGAGAGAGAGAGAGAGAGAGAGAGAGAGAGAGGCGGGCGGGGGAGGCGGAACGGTTAATTAAATACATACCCTTCTTTTCTCTTCTGATAGCCACATGGACCCTTGTATCCGGATGTCTGTTAAAGTGTTAAGTTAGTTATATACCGCAAACCGTAAGGCTAACGAAATTACACTGTAGGTAAGTCGGTTTGTTACGATTGTGGTTCTCGTTTTCCCCACGAACCAAAAAAAAAGACGTTAATAATCAGAAGTAGTTAATAATCATTTTCTTTTAAGTATAATGCGGAAACAAACTGTCAAAACTGTGACAACTCAGATAAAACAACACTCAAATGGAATGTTAGTCGCCTAGAAGAATGATTATAATGGCACGCGTTGTTGAAACATCAGGATCTAATTATTTTTCTAAGAATGTAACACAATGTGACGCAACAGAATATCTCATGTGCAAATATATACAGTAAATTAATTAACATAATCTTATGGGCTTCTACATACAGCATGTTTAAAGCTCAACAGACTCGTTGGAAAGTTTCATTCACCTATCAAAGACGTTACGTTATGTGGGTTAGCTAAACATGCTTAAACAAGCTATAGCTGACGGCAGAAATCTAACTCTACGACATAGGAAACACAAACAAATTCTGAAAGCCTTTCGCCTGAATGTTTCCCTACCTTGCTTTTTGACATATCAATCGAAATTTGTTGGTAAAACTAATTTCAGAAGTCTTTCTCCATGACAGCAGGCACGCTCTTTGAGGTGAAGGGGTAGTCAAGGCCTTCTGACATGCCATTGTGTTCAACAAATGTGGCGTTGTCATAGCAACCAGCGTCTTTTCCTAAACTGCAACCAATTTAAGACTTTCGCTGGTCCATTGTATGAGATACTAAATCAGTAAAGAAAAAAAAGAAAGAAAAAAAAATCCCCGAAAACATCAATACAACAAGTACTTTTTTCGTAGAATTAATAAATAAATAGAATTAATAGTATGTATTTATAGTTGTTTTTAGATTGTAAGCATGTCACTATACAAAATATTGCTTAAAGGTAACTATCGATAGGACTGATTTCACCATTTTGACGCTACTTTCGCCACAAGATGGCAATGCATCCTAATTAAGCGCGGTTTTTATTTTTATTTATTTATTTATCATTTGTCTTTCTTTTTTCTTCTTTTTTTGTGACAACTCTATCTTGTTTTCCAGAGCATTTGAATGAGCAGACCTCAACACAAAAAGCTCGAAAAAGCCTCCATTGCAAGCTTCAACACAACTGTGTCAATTAAGACTCATTCATCAAAGAAGCAGTCATTACAGTAGTAGACGATTAGGATATGGTTGCTTTATAAATCATCCCTTATGGTTGTCATAATGGCGACTGCGTTTTGAAATTTGAGCTGTCAGTATTAATCAAGGCTGTCAAATACAGAATATTCCTACTCTACAGAGAATTTTCCTATTTCTACATGCTATATAATCCATATTATTTTAACACTGATTAAAATAAACACATATCCAACTACTGTCTAGCACTGAACAATGAAAATATTGTAATTAAATACATTGTTGTATGTTCTGTCTGTGTGCTTTTGTGTAGCATGTTGTGTGCTTTTATGTAGCAGTGGTGAAGTGAATATTAACTGTGATGTACCGTATTCTCACCAGGGAAAGATAACTGGCTGGAATAATATACAAATTGCGAAACCACGTGTTGGACTAATATACTGACCTACAAGTCTACTGGTAAGCAATTATTTTTTATTATAATATGAGATAGCGTATTCAGAGAACTGGGAAGGTGATTAAGACTTTTGTGTTTTGTTATGTTTTCTTGTCTTCACATAAGAATTTGGCAAATTGGTTTGGTTCTATTCTTTTGGGAGAGTTATTCTCTGAATCAGTGCTGTGAAAAGTTGGTCAGAACAATCATAAAATACTGTAAGTTTTCCCTATTAAAAGCTTAATAACATCAGCTAAGGTGTGCTTCTTATCTCAGTCAAATAAATAAGGGAAACACACACTTAAAATACATTTGGAATCAATAAGTATAATTGTTTTGTTTCAGCAGTGTTTTCCTTGGATGAACAAACCCAACAGAATGGGTTTTGGCAGTCTTTAATGAGCAAAAAGAACACATTCCCTTGACTGGCTGAGCCCATACATTATTACAGAGTTGAAATCCGTTTTTACACAGTTGACACCTGGGATCAGTGGGAACTGGAAAATTCTGGCATTGTCCTCCTTTACTGCTCTGTCTTCTCACAGTCCTCTGACGCAAGGTCAGAAGTTCAGACCAGACCAAGTAGTGAGTCAAGTAGCCTGGCTAGTGTCCTTTGTCAAGACATTGGTGAAGAAAAATATATCATTTTTCTCACATGTTCAAGAAGAAGATTCCAATATTGTACCATTATATATGTAATTTAACAACTCCAAAAATATTTTTGGCTCACACTTATGTGATTTTCCCTCAGGTTAAGGGAAAAGAATGGAATAAAAATATTCACAATTTCAAATAAAACAAACCTTGCTTTTTTCAACTGTTTGCCCAGTTTTCCTGCATTACAATAACAGTAATCATGCTCATCTTGTAATTCCTGCAAATTCTGCTCTTTAGCTAGGGCTGAAATAGTCAAGACACCCTTGCTTGTCAGACATGTCCTTGATTTGTGGGGAGGTAGGACATCATTCAGCTTTTTCCTGAACTAATTGCTGTGAGAAAAATGCCAAAGCAAATGAAAAACCAACATCACACACGTGCACGCACGCACACACACACACACACACACACACACACACACACACACACACACACACACACACACACACAAAATCTGAAATAATCCAGACAGGAGAGTTCCTCAGGGTCCGTGGACATTTTTTAAATACCATGTGCAAATGAAAATAAACATTCCTGTACAATTCAGACAAAGATGGGGAAAAGGTCACTTATATGTCTATATGCGCATGATCCAGAATTCCAGTTTGATATGGTAGTAAACAAAGGTGCAGGTTAGCCCTTGATGGTCTTCAACGACCGTCACTTTGCTGAAAAACAAAGCACGGATAGAAAGTGACTGGATTAGACTGTCATGCCTTTTAAAATGAATGGACAAAAATTGATTAAATTTTAAATAACTTCCCTTTAGAAAATAAGGAAGGGTAATATAAGTTTTGTCTTACATATTAATGCTCCTTATGAGACCTCCTAGCAGCTGTCTCTAAAGCCCAGACAGAACGGCCACAAGTGAAGACCAGAGAGGAAGCATGATGCAAATATACATGAGTAAAAGAACAAAATGTCTGAGACATAGAACAAGTGGACAGTTTTTCACACCAGGGCCTTAGGCATGAGATTATTCTTTATTAGATTGTTCTAAGTGCTTTCAAAGGCCAAATAAAATAAAATGTTTAAATGAAATGCTTTTCCTGTCCTTCAGTCAGTGTACTATGTGATAATCATATAAATAGATTTTCAAGAGCTGTTTGAACTGACTCAGCAGTGAAAAAGAACCCTTCAAAAGTCAACATCACATAAATCTTTTGTTACAAACAGTTCCAATGAAGCAGACACAGCCAAAGAGGATTTTGGTTTTAACATAGAGCATAAAGCGATGACAATAAACAGGCCTTAGAGGCCTGAGAATAAACATCTGCATTTAGAATGAGTAAACACATAGGGCAGTATTGTAAAGTGTATCCCATTATAATGAATAGAAATGTCAACACTAATTTATCAACAAGTAACTTTACAGAAATTTTCTTTGCTAATTCTCTGGTAGACAGAGAAACAACATGTTCAAAGTGTCTTCTCATTTAGTAAAGTGAAATTACATGAAATAACACTGGAAGTATGAAATTTCTCTCCTTCATGAGGTATGGTATGCATTACTGTCTCAGATATGTCAGAAACTGTATTTATTTGCATGTAATGTGTATCTCACTTTAAAAAATGAGACTCTTTTTCTTGCACACAATTTAACTAGGCAGGCTCATAAACCTTCCCATATGTTATTCAAGCAGCACAGTCAAATTAAGGTCTGTTTTTTTCCTGCTCATAATTGAATTTGGGCCTCAGTGGCTAACCACTCGTTTAGTGGGGGTAGAAGAGTGGAATTCAGCACGAGATTTTTGCAGTGGCCTGATTGTTTGGACAGAAAACATCTTCCAAAACTTATTGAGTTTCTGGAGAGGTGCGTAACCTTGACAAAGGTTATATTCACAAAAAGAATGAGCAGGCTGCTCTATGCTCATGTCTTTACTTCCCTGTCTGTCATGTGCACTGGAAAACAGAGCATGATGGGATGCCTATTCACTGAACTCTGTGTGTCCTGCACCATGCATGCTGTGATTTTCATACTTTTTCTCAGCATCTCTTTGATTTGTGTTCAGGACATTGTACGCCTTAGGGCTCTGGTACATATAGGTATAGTTTTTGTTCATTTGTATCAGTAGTTCATCCGTGAGACTGGAAGGTATAGATTATAGCCTTGGTGCCACACAGCATCCATGAAGATTAGCTTCTGTCAGTGGAATGTGGAGCACTTGAGGTCTGAGATTTAGGGGTATGATGAATGAAGAAAATTGCATTTTTTCTGGGTCAGAAGGTAAGCTTTGGCTTGGGAGCTTGAATTGGCATAGTGAGTCTTACTTTGTCTCTGGAAATTTGCAAACAGAATTTGACTCACTGTAATGAGTACAGAGTCATAACGTTTTGTAGCATTTTAAAGGTCTGATACTAATATCTAGGGATGAACATATCATTAGCAACCTTTCAAAAACGCTTTGAATTTTTGATTAGAAAAGGCTCATGACTGAAAAAATGTCTTGATCTTGACATGTGAAAGTGATTTGGCACATTAAGTCACCTATAGTACAATTTTAGGGTCTTTATGAGACCCTTAAACAAAATAAATTTGAGGAGAGAACGTGTAAAAGTTCAGTGACGTCTGATTCAAACCCTTTTTTCACAGATCTAAATAACCTAAAATAGTCAACATCTTAAAAAAACCCTTTTTCATCATTTAAAACACATAGTACTCATTTTCTCGGAAAAACTCTGTTTCTCCCATCTTTGGCGTAAAACACTCAGTAATGCCCTAATTTTCCTGAATTACTTCCACTGCAGGAAAACAGGACGGTACAACCACTGGAATTTAGTTACAATCATCTAACCTCGGCTTAAAGATAATCTCAGGTACTGATGCATTCCGGTGGGGCAAAGAGGACTTGACTTGTGTGTCCTTTCAGTTCTACTGCATCCAGCCTACTTGGTGGATAGGTGTGTATTTATTGTCTTCTCCTTGCACAGTAAATATGCTCTTGAAAAACTTCCCATGTTCTCTGGCTGTGCTCTATTCGGATCTGCCCAGAGTGTTTTTTTGGATTTGAGCTGGAATGTTGGCAATGAGTGTAATTGTTTCTGACTGGGACAGTAGTCTTATCTCTGGGATATGGCGTGCTGTCTTTATCCCAGGAGAATAGCCCTTAAATATGACAATAGCCCAGAGAGATGTTATTCCCATGCAGTGCGGCCAGGTTTTTGGGTTTGTGGTTCTGTTTTTTAGTTGCTACAGTGTGAATAAACAGGACCAGGCGTGGGCTTTGGAGCTGTGAGAGCTCACATTCCAAGCTCACACAATTTTCATGAACCTTGCAGTGGACCCCTCTCTTGGTCACATTTTTCCTGTCCCAGTGTCTTTTCTTCTATTGAAAAGTTAATCTTATACTAAGACTTGGGTTAATGACCATTCAGCCACTCATAGACTCTGTCTTGTGTCATTGACATGTTTTAACAGAAGCATTTGATAACCGTAGGTGGCGTTAGGATAAACATGTTCAAGTGTTCCTGTCATTTAGAGGGTCAGTTCCTTGGAGCCTTATTGTCTGGGACATTCACGTTGCCTTTCTCATCTCTTCTATACTTAAACAGTAACATCTGTTTTAATGTCTACGTCAGTGCGGTGGTGGTAGTTGCAGAGGGGTGTGGCTGAGGCTGAACAGTTGTTGCTATTATGATGTCAGGAAATGTTCATATTTTAGAAAATAACAGGAGCACTACTGGAATTGTCTAACATGAAAGAGCCATCTGGGATGAAAGAAGGTCAAAGTGTAGTTGTGAATTGTTTGGGCTTGCTATCAAAGAATACAATCAAGCTGTACAATCCAACAGGTCCACACAAACCAAGGAGGTTCCCTCCAGAACATTGTGTAACAGTGGCACAGAGCCTACCTGGGGGCAAAGTAAAATATGTGCTGCATTTCTAAGCTGTCTCATCTAGCTGACAGATCCAAACTAAAACTGCTCAAATAGACTCTAACCATCATGTAATTTGATATCTTACCTCTCTGGAAAATTACTCAAGACTATTCACACTGATACTGCTTTTATTCTGTGATAAATGAGAACATGGAGGTAATGTTAGACATTGTAAAAGGCAATGTAAAACTACGAGGTGAAAGGCTGCTTAACCATCTGTGAAGAATTATGCTGTGTCTACCTCCACCTAAGAAAAAGATTTTTTGAGCTTACCATTTGAATGGAAAAGTACAATTCTCTTTAGAGTATTCTCTGAGATCTGTATAAAGTCTGTTGATCTGTTATATACATATTGACCATATACTGTAACAATTGTACCCATACTTATCCAGGCCATCAGGAGGAGCTCTTCATACTTTGTGAGATCTGTATACGATAAATACATCTGTAGATATGGTGCCTATATTCTAACCACTAGTACCCATCTTTTTCCAAGTTCTTAGAAATACATGTGCTTATTGTAAATTTCAGAGATCCTGTGTCCTCAAACACACATATCTTAGAGCTTTATTCCTTATCACACTTATGTGGCACTTCCATTCTCATAATCCTTTCTTTATAATTTCATAATTTTTATAGTTATTTAAGTGTGTCACCACGTGAAGCTTGCCAAGTCAAATGCCTTAAATGTGCAAACTGACTTGGCCAATAAAAGTGATTCTGATTCTGATTTTGAAGAAGTTTGATGTCACTGAGGTTAAATATAGTCCCTGAGGGACTAGTCTGACCCCATTTTTTGGCCAGAGTTCCTTGAAATACTACACATTAACAGCCAGTTTAGAAGGTCTGATGAATGATTGTTTTTACGCGTGAAAAAGTTCAAATTTGGAAGTGGTCCACCATATGTATTTCTGCATATGATGTATTTATGAGCAGGAGATCACAGGTGCGAGACGAAATAGAATTCCTCTGCACAAAATAGATCCAAAAGAGAACCTGTTTCACCTCCACAAACACAGTTGCTTCTTCTATTCTAACTAGGTGCTGAATTCATTCCAAATATGTGATTGAATCATACTAAGTGAGGTTGAGCAGTTCTTGATGAGTATATTAAGTAAAAATGGGATTCAATTTGCTTTTAAAGCCAAATTATTAACCTCAATGTGTGATATCCTCTCTGGAAAACCTCAGAGAACCACAAATTTAATTGTAGATTTAATCATGTTTTAGTGGATCATAACAGTGTGGTCAGAATCTTGGCATACATCCTGACCCTCCAGAAAAGAGCTCAGAATGAACCTGACTCCACAGAGTGTGAGTGTGGGAAGGAGGCTTTGTGTACAGACCAGGTTTATTGTTTTTAAAAAGTGTAATCTGCAGCTTCAGGGCACATTCCAGGACAATAAGAGAAGAAAAAGAATAAAAAAGCAAGAAAAAAAAGTCATGGTGTTGACTGTCTCAGCAGATTCTTTCTCTGTGAAACAGGAAAGGAAAACCTGTGTGTAGAAACATCATCAGAACAAAAAACCTTATAGTGTATTCTAGAATTATTTCAAATACTCTGTAATACACTGTAAAAAAAAAAAACCCTTATTTCATTGTAGTAAAATACATTCACAGTTTAATTAAATATTCAGACATAGTTCATTTCATGGTACGTAGCAATAAATGTATTACCAGTTTATCTGAGAACAACAATGTATCCAGGGTCTTTCTGATACTGCAGAACAGTTAGAGTACCAGTACTTAGATGCATCTCTCCACTGTACTTGGCCCATCTCTTGTTTGGTTAAGTTTTACAACATTTTGCCAATAAATTAAACTTTGAAAACAAACACAAGGATACATTGCTGTAAAGAATACATGAATATATATGATGATGTAGTCACACTTAACAAACAATTCATTTTGTAAATTCAATTTCCTTTAGAATTTGCTTAAATGAAACTTTAATCATTAATATGTATATGTGCATATCTTGTAGATTATGTTTCCTTGGTTCTACACTTTATAAAGCTAAAGCTCTAATGTCAGATAAATAATGATATTATAAATATGCTAAGTGGGCTCCATCAATAGAACTGTTTATGGTTCTCAGGAATCGAAACAGTTCCTGCCATGGGCTGTCATTCTTAAAGCAGACAACATTTCTAATAGATTTCATATTGTTATACATATATTACTACACAGAGAGACATCATAATTGGGTACATATTCATTTTCAAAGAATATGAAAAGGTGGAGTGGAGTTGAACTTTGTGTAGTGTTAAATCCAGGATCTCAGATGGCACGGGGAAAAAGTTTTTGAACTCTAATATATGCAGCTTATGTGTGCAACTTATTCAATATCCAGTACATTCTACCTAGACCATTTAAGAGATATTTCCACATTCAAGATTTGTAGACACTGGAGATCTTGAAAAAGTGTCCAGAAAAAAAAGGTTTGAAATAGTTGTAATGTCTTCCAAGTGTTTGAAGGTCTCCAACTGATAGATTTCCAATTACAATATATGGGACAGTGTCAAGTAAGATCCCATCTCTTGGCTTCAGAAGTTCAGTCTCAAAAATCTTGCTCTTCCCGTGCAAATGCAGCCAGTGGTTCTTTTTCTGGTTTCATATGTAGCTCAAATGGAAAAGTCTAGAGACCTGGAGACAGATGTATAGCGTGCACAATGGGTTGACATGGTCCCCAGTTTGTCCTGATGTGGCTTTGCCCTTACATCTGTGATTTTATGGCCTTTTTAATGGTATGTTATGCTGCATATGTGTCCCAGTTGGTGTACGATCAATGGGTGCATCCTGGGTTTTTTTTTTTTTTTGGAGTCATGTCTCCTACAAGATCTGTAAAAAATTTCCTAAGGAATTTTCATCTTTTACCTTTTACCAGATGAGTCTCAGACGTTCCAGGAAAGATACTGGAGTGGAACGTGGGTTCTGGTCCAAGTGTGTGTGTTTGAAAGAAGTGTACCTGTTCATGGCAGTGCCAGCGCTGACCAGAGGAATGTGCATGTTCCAGAAGTATAATGAGTAGAGATGAAGGGAGGGAACTCATCCAAGGTGGTGTCCTCTCAAAATTCTGTCTTTGACCCCTGCTTGACTCCTGCTCGACCTGTAACATCACAACAGTCATGATTAGACTGGGATTAGCTGGATTAAAATGGGATTAAATAAACTGGAAGTTAATGAGATGTTCATGGCAGTTAATGAGATGCTGCTTCTACAAATGGAAATATTAGAAGACTCACTCTAAAGCACAATTTTCAAGCCTCAGAAAACAATGTGTTTCAATTGACTACAATCCCTCTAAGGTCTTAGACAGTAAATAAATGCAAAATAATCCACTGAGAAAACGATGGGGAAATCATGGTGATTAACATACTTTATTTTACAGAAGTTCCAGCACTGGAGGTCACTTTGGTCGCCACACACGCATCGTTGGGAGTTAACTTCAGAAGCTGCACTTATATCTCCCTCAATGCCGCGTCTGAGTCGCTGGGAACTGCGGTAGCTTGACATGCCATAGGGAACCGTGCGTCTAGAAACAACATCATCAAAATCCTAAATGAGTCATCATCAAAATCCTGAATGAGAAAAATAAAGGAATAGATAGGATATATTTACTTGAGAAATTATAACACCTCTGGGGTAACTTTAGGGTTAAACACTTCATGAAAGGCCATACTAGTGGTCTCCTGTGAGCATTTTTTTCCCATTGGACTCAGGAATGAAATACCCAAGCCTTTCCCTGCCAAGGCATTTCCTGTAGCTCTACACTAATGCCATGCTGGATGCACCAGGCTTTTTTTTGTAGACAGTTACCTTTGCAGGTTTTCAATCCTTGTTTCAGGTAGTTAGTTTGATTAGTCCTTTTTTTTTGGAACCAAGATCAACTTCCTGAAACATCAAATTCCTTTCTGTGAGCAACAGCTGGCATCATTTATTTCAGATCTTAACCACTCAGTGACTTAACCACTCAGACACTGTAAACATTGTCTATCCTAACATCTGTCTTACGGAGCCATCCTTCATTTTTTTCTGACTAAGGACATCTCCTGTGAGTCTTGGCAGGTCTGGTCTGGATTGGTCCTCTGCAATTTATTCTGGTTTAAAGAAGATATCTAGGGGGAACTTGCTCATCTTATTGCATTTCTTTTATTCATTTATTTACTTCAGTTTATTATGCCAGACTTTTCCGTTTAGATGTTCTTTTATTGGTTCAATGTAGAAAAACACGTACATTTCACATTGCAAACATTGCAAAGGCTAACTTTATAGTTGCATTGCATTTTAATTAAAATGCAAAACCACTTGAAACAATGGGCTTTGTGCTTGGAACCAAAGATTTAAGGAAAAACTAGATCTGAAATAAGAACCATGTGGAAGTGGCTTTCAGTTCATCTGGACACAAATGAAACAGTTTATGTTCCTTGGCACATTTATTCTTAATGTTTTGTGAAAGAGTAATTTGCTCACACAGACCTGCAAGGAACAGAAAAAATGGCTTAAAATTGTTGTCAAATGGTGTCAAATCTAAATCCACCCCCTACCTTAACCAAAACCATACCCATATATACACCCATACCCATATATACAAGAGCAGGTATGACTTCCTGATGGATTGAATGGTATATCAATACACCAGCATGGACTAATACTGTACAGTACAGCTCAGGACCTTGAGAGTGAAACACAAAGTACCTGAGTTTTCATACTGAAGCTGTGAGAAATCTCTATACATTCCTTAGAAAATAACTCCCCATTATCTGACCACAAAAACCAGGTTTGTCTTCAAAAGGACAGTATTTTCCTGTATCCCTGCTGAGATGTTTGAACACTAATCCTCTGAATTATTGCGCAACTCTTCAGAGAAAGACATACAATGTCAAATAATAAACACATGTTGCTTCAAAAATGTATGATTATAATAACCACATGCTGGTCATATTTACTTCATTTTTTTTAGCATGTGAGCAGGGGGATCTGGGGCAGTGTGAGCAGTTCAGAGACTCCTAGCTGCCTCCAAGTAATATGTAGAACTGTGATTAAGAAAATAAAAAGTAAAGAACATTATTGATTGACTGATTGATTGATTGATTGATTGATTGATTGATTGATTGATTGATTGATTCATTCATTCATTGAATCATTCATTCATTCATTCGTTCGTTCATTCGTTCATTCATTTGTTCATTCATACATACACTTGTTTGTTCACTATTGTGAGAATTCTGTGAGAATATAAACAAGCATTTGCAAACCTGTACAAAAAACTAATAAAGCCATCCAATGAGTTTTCACCAGCTGTGAAAATACCTGTAAAACAACAGGCAAATTACAGGGTGTTAAGGATGTCTGATAAAATATGTCAGTGTAGGCAGTGTAGAAAGGTCAAATATGCCAGTGTTGGCAGTGTAGAAAGATAAAATATGCCAGTCTAGGCAGATGCTCTCGTAAAACCTGGGAATGGAAGCACTAAGGGTTCTGTCACTCTCTCTTGCTCTCATGCTGCCTCCCTCTCTCCTTTTCCCTTTTTCACTTTGTACACATCTCATTCTCATTGTGTCCGCCTGGTTGTTTGTCTCTTTCTGTCTCTCCCTCTATCCATTAAAACAATTCAGTATTTGCAGTGGTAATGACACACAGTGATAAGTTCATGGCCTGGGCAGGCTGTGAGGGGCCCTATTGACTTGGACTGACTCAGGATTGAAGGTGTACTCGGCACCTTTAGAGACAAGGCAGTTGGGGAACTGGAACGAACATAAAGGCAGGGGAAGAATGTTTTCATGCTGCCTTGCCAGGTGGTTCTGTAAGAGTATATTTGAGAGAACAGAACAAAGGCAACGAAGAAAATCAAAAACGGGCAGATCTAGGAAGGCTGGTGATCTTTGAAGGATGTAAATCAGCAGCCAGCCATATGTTGCCTGAAAATCATCTATGCTGGAAGAAGACAGGGATGAATAAACTCCCAGGGCGATCGAGAGTGTTGGCAGTTGGTTGTTTTTATTGTGCAATAATTCAATACTCAATTAGAATATTCCAAAATACCCAGTGGCACTGGAAAATATGGCAAAATATGGCACCATAGCATTGCACCCAGTCTTGAGTTTGTGTTTGAAATGTTCTGTATATTCTACATTCTGCATACATTGGTTTTGAGAGCTTACTGATGTAACATCTGTGCAAAACCTACAATTTAGAGGGAAAAACAATGATGTACTAAACATACATAATAAAAATGCCTGAATGCAGTTCTTTGAGATGATGGACACCATTCACACTAGTGTACCTTGTCAAATAATTTCACAAGGTTTTAACAGCTCTAGAACTTCAGACACCACTGACATGAATTTCAAAAGTTTGAAAGTTTTGAACATTCAAAACCTCAATAACTCTTACAGTGCTTTTGTTTCTTGTTTCAGAATTTCATATGAAAAAGTCTGTGTTGGATAGTAGAGGCATGTCTGTGGCACAACTCCCTCTAGGGCCTCTCATCTGGGAGAAGTTACTTCATGCTCCTTTGAGAGGTTTTCCTCTGATCTCTGTCCACTCTCTTTAGCGGGTAATATAAATGTGTTTGAGCTCGCAACAATGCTATTCTGTATGAAGTTATTTATTATTCTGCCTCCTGCTCCTAAGGCACTGATATTAGCATCATAAATCACAACTCAAACACCAAACATCATTCAGAAGTAGCCTTCTAGGTTAGACAACAGAGTCTTGCAGTGTCTATAAATGAATTGCTGATTTGAAATGAATATCAACGTTGATATATCTATTACATGACAAAACAGTCATAATATACACCTGGCTGTATCCAGTGGCCATAATACTCCCTATTCTATAAGCGACAGCTGTCAGTCCAGTTAGATGAGGGCTACTATGCATTAGTATTTCTGTTGTGCAACTCACATGAAACCTTTAATTCTGGTGGATAACGGGCCTCAATGAGAGGAAGAGGAAATCTGCAATCAAACCCACAGCACATTTTCCTTCAGTGTCCCCTGGAGCCCCAATTCACAGACAATGTTTGAATCGTGTACCTCAGTGCACAATGCACTTTATGACTGCTGCTCTCTGCCCCCTTGTACATACTGCACATGTACTGTGACATTTGCACACTCAATCTACCTCACTTGCACATACTGCGCTTGTACTGCGACATTTGCACATTCAATCTACCTCACCTCTCTTTTTTTTGTATAAGTTCACTTGCTATTTATATGTCTCCATATAAGATCTTCCCATTTAAGAATTTTTTCTACTTATTTATATATTGTCTGGTAACGGAGGATTAGCAAAGTAAGAATTTCATTGTACAGTGTAACTGCCTGTTTTGCTGTGCACATGACAATAAAACTCTTGAATCTTGAATCCTCAGCTGTAGGATACACTTTTGCTGGGGCTCTACTTTAACCAAGTGCCCGACCTGAGAGTCCCTGTCATGCATAATATGATCAACTCACCTATATCTGTATGCCACCGGCAATATCAATCTAGTCTGAAATTGTTTTAACACGCTTACCTCTTTAAATCAGCACCATGGACAGTTCTATGGAAACTGATTAAATACTTACAGTTCTTTATAGATACATGTTAAGTACTCCAGAAGAGGATTCACTAAAGTGGCTTCACATGCATGATCTATGGCAAACATGCTTTAGCCCATAAATTCAGCTCAAATTCTATTGCAAAACTACACATGCATAATCAATCGAGAACAACCAAACACAGTCCTCATCTGGGGCTTTTGTTTTGGGGAGTTGTTAGTTCCTCTGTTATAGCTTATAATTGTAAAAAAAAAAGGCAAAATGAGAGAGAGAGAGAGAGAGAGAGAGAGAGAGAGAGAGAGAGAACGATAAAAGGCTAATTCATCATGTAAAAAGTCATCACATTAGCAGACCATTAGACATGGCTGCTACTAAAACATAATCACTGTGTTAAAATAGAGCTGTCAGTATTAATAAATGCTGTTAGATACAAAATAATCCTCTAATCTAGACAGAATATGAAAGTTCCATTTGATCATAATGAGTTTATCCATATTTCAATTAGCTTAATCACTGTAACCCTAATGTCTTAACTATTCATCAAATACCTATAGACTTGGAAGATAAAGATCCTGTATAATACAAAAAGCAACATACATGGTTTTAACTAACTACTGGCTATCATATTTCCAAAACACATTGACTCTTTTTGAAGTTGAAAAACACTACAGTATTGCTTTAAAACATGCATTCCTTTCAGTCAAACCATTATATCACAGTCCTCATCACTGCATGTTATCATTTTACAAGTTATATAATTTATTGCTATAACTTTGATTGAAAATAAATGCATATCCAGCTCAATTCTTTGTTGAATAATGAAAATATTGCAACTAAATACATCATTAAATAGTCTGAGTGTTACATGAGTGCTTTTATGTAGTTTTGGTGAAGTGAAGGGGAGCTAGGCTGCACTGTGTTCTCACCAGAGAAAGGTAATTGGTTGAAATGACACACAATTGCTTTTCATTACATCATGATTTAGAGACTTCATGAAAGAATCTGGCAAATTTTAGCTCCTTGCTTTAGGACTCTTGCTCAATGAAACAACAACGTGAAAAAGACTTCTCAAAACAATCGTTTAACACTGTCATGGAACTTAATAATCCCTTTCAAACAGTGAGGTATGGGAGTGGTTCTCAACTTCAGTCCTGAGGGCCCCCTGTCCTGCACGTCTTTGTTTTAACTCTTCATGAGCTCAGGACTGACACACCTGATTCCACTGATCAATTAATCATCAAGCCCTTGATTAGCTCAATTAACTGTGATAATGAAAAGTTAAAACAAAGATGTTCAGGACACGGGGCCCTCAGGACTGGAGCTGAGAACCACTGAAGTATGGCACTTTATACATCTTCAGCATGCCATTTGGATTGCTTACTCTTTCCCTCTTTACAGGGTCTCTACAAATCTCTTGTGAATACTTCTTCATTCACAGGTTATAAGGGTGAGTCTTAACACTTCGTATAAACACAGTGTTTCAACTTCAAAGGAAAATGAAGGACACATTGCTCTGGTGAGGTGTGTTTACCTTTAACTTCAAAATTAATAGAGGTAGAAGCAGTCCTTAGGAGCAGGACAGTGTATTTGTACGAGTCATTTCTCTTGGCTGAATGCCGACAAGACATACGTACTACATCAGCTAGGATAAACATAATGTTGTGAAAGAAGAATCTAAAACCAACTGGCATTTGAAAAATCGAAAATCACAGAGCACATATTCTTGTACGATCACACTTCTGGAACTCGGATGGTTCGACAGTAATTTCAAAAAACTTCATCCACTTGCCATGGAAATGAAAAAGGCTACGTGTGATAGGCTACTCACTCAGGCGTATTGATCCAAATGATGTCTAGGTGACAGTAGTACACGCACTCCTTGTCCTTGTATGAAAAGCATGTGCAGCGCTTGGTTCTCTTGCGAGGCTGTAACCCTTCACTGGCGAGACGCGGTCGTTCTCCGAGCGTGCTCGGAAGACCAACTGAATCCAATCCGTAAGAGAGAGAGAAAGACCCCAGGTGCGCCTGTTTTCTCTCTCCGGTCACAAAAGACGTCGTACCTTTAGTGCCCATCAGAATATATAATAAGTGAAGAATAAATGGAACGAGTTAACACACGTATTGGAAATCATGTGAGACCGTAAGTCTGCAACGTTCCATAAAAAGGTATATTTACATATTTTAATATTGAAGTCGAAACTATAACACAGCATTGAGTCAAAAAGTGATAATATCGTTAAAAAAGGTGAGCTACAATGCGAGTCGTCAGTGTAGTTTAATAATGTTGCCGCATTTTGCAAATGATACATCAATGCATGCGGATAAATTCAGTTTCAAGGCGCAAAACGACAACTTACCTTTGGCGATTATTGTAAATATTGCTGCGGTCACCAATACTCGAAAATCAATAAACATTGTTGCCGAATTGCAGCAGTAGCAGAATTAGAAATTCATACTATGTATCTTAAAAATATATACTCGTGGGGAAAATTATATTTGCATGCAAAATTCAGAAAACAGTCCATTTTCTTGAATGAGAAATATCCATTGCGCTATTATGGACCGCGATGAACTGATTACATTCCAAGGAAAAACAGAAACTCTCATGTTGTCCATCGCACTCTGGGAGTAGCCTTGTTTCTGTGAAAGCCGCAACGAGTCAGAGGTGATAAGAAGTTGACAGCAGTTGCACTGAACAGCTGAAGGAATTTTATAAGGCGCATGAAATCTGTAGGAAAACGCACCACCCGCTGGCTTGAAAGGGTACCGCAATATAACCCCAATGCATGCGTACCTCTATGGTCGGCTTTAGCGCCTGAGATATGGCATGCCATTAAAGCACTGGTCTGGAATAGGACTACATATCATAGATGTTAACAAAGCTCGGATGCCTTCCCTCTTATTATACATCATGTCTTATCTAATGTGATGGTAACCCACTGCATACCCATCTGTAGCTCATTCTAACTGGAGCTGCAAGGATACTAAATCTGTATATTTATGGTGCTCAGTCATCTCACATGGCAGATTCAATCCATGTACTCTAACAATCTGTAACAGGACCTGAAATCTGCCTAAATGTTTTGCTGGAACATCAGTTCTTTATTATCATACTGGCTGGAATGAGTAGCACCTAAATCACAATATAGACAACATACAACAATAAACACGGAGTTGTATATTCATGATATGGCTATTGTTTCACCAGCGCACAAGGTTTTGTGTGTTGAATGAGTTCAGAGCCTGTCAAATTCAAAATTGTCAACAGAAAGCTCATGCTGTCAGATATGCAAAACCACACATCTATTTCCCAATCATTCGCCTTCTCTCTCCTCAAAAATGAAAAGTGGTTTAGAGTAAGACCACTCTGTTAATCTGTGTGGAATTCTCTCTCTCTCTCTCCCTCTCTCTCTCTCTCTCTCTCTCCCTCTCGCTCTCTCTCTCTCCTTTTGTGGGTGAGGTTAAGAGGGAGTAGTGAAGTCCCAAACAAAAATATGGCCACCACAACATCCCACACACCTCCAGGAACTTGTGTAATCCAACAAAATAAATGTGTACAATTGTAATAAAATGTAAAACACAGCAATTTTTTCTTCACAAGCTCAGAAATGGTGAATCCTGTTAGCAGACATGAAGCATAAACAACGTCAGTGACTCATGACATTGCAGAACACTGAAAGTACAGCTTTTACCTTATTTTGTATAACTGCGGAAATGGACCGGCAGTAAAGTTGCAAATGGTATTCATAAACATTGGAGTTTGGAGGACAACCAAGTAACTTTTAATTATGGGGAATTTAACAAATTTTCCTCTGTGTACAACTGCATATTCCAATCCAGATTATGCCAAAATACACCCCAAAGCCTGAAAATATCTTAATTTTTCTCAAAATTGTACACTTGTTTGCTATACTTTGGAGGTTTCCAAAATCCTAGTGTAAGTTGACCAAGAAAATGCAAGAGAGCTTGCAGAGAAGGAACTTTAATACCTTTGCGCATGCGAACCTGTGTTCTTGTAGCTCATGCATGTATCTACAGAGTGTAAAAGACCTTATACAGGAAGTTGGAATTTGCCACTTATGGAAATTCTCTAGCAGACCTCAGAGAAGGGCACTGGGATTATGTGTTAGGTGAGGCAGATATTAGTTCTGTTTCTTTTTTGTAAAGCAGGCTCTCAGGCTACAAAAAACACGTGAAGGAAAAATGTTTTGCGTCATTTTTCATTTGACCTTTACCTCCACAATCATCCCTGATGTGAAAGGAATATTTCAAAATATTTGGTTTTAATGTAAATAAAAAAAAGAAGAATGTGAGAATGTAAAGTTTATGTACAATTCAAAACCAGGCTCTTTAATTACTGTTCTGCAGAGTTTTACTTGGACCAAATATCTATATAGCACTGTCAACCAACATAAGGAACCACATAGTGGGTCCATTGTTTAGTTCCTTCTGTAAATCTATAGGTACTCGATTCTACCCACATCACAAGCAGTGCCCATTAAATATTGATGTGAGGAAGAGCTCTGGAGCATCAAAGGTAGTACTTTTGTTGCTACTGAAACCAGTAATGATACCGTTACTGAGAGTCAAGTATGTGGATCCAAAGATGACACACCTCTGTGCTGTGTTTCTCACAAGATTTTTGAACTCCTCCATAACATCATTTTATATAATTTGGTTCATCATTCACTTTTTAACTCCATCATAGGTTTTTAACACAGGAAATAATGTATTGAGCATATGAATTTCAGTGTGGGTTTGTATCATACCCTGTACTGTTTTCACTGGCACCCCTGTTTATTTTCAAAGAAAACGGTTTGAAAGCCAGGGGATTTGACAAGAAGTTAGAAGATGGGAGGGTATGAGACCTTTTTAGACTTCACCTGATAGGAGAGAGAGAGAGAGAGAGAGAGAGAGAGAGAAAGGAGACGAGGGGGGGTTGGGGGGGGGGGGGGTTACAAGCATCAAACAGCTTGCAGTGTTCCTTGCACAGGAAGTCTACATCCAGTCTAAACAATAACGTTGATGTCTCTGAAGCACAGAGGGGTACTGCAAATCTGACTGGCTCCCATAATATGCACAATTAAGCTCAAGAGCTTTCATAATATGCAGCATGTATAACAGGAATTTAAGAATGTATTACAGCTGCTCCAAACACAGGATTACTCTGAAAAGGTAGAGTGTGGTGAATAAGCTCATTGGCTGAGTACACATGCATTTCTGTCTAACTTGGTTTTCATTCTGACCATTGCTGAACTGGCAGAGAGACAGACAGACAGACAGACAGACAGAAAGAAAGAAAGAAAGAAAGAAAGAAAGAGAGAAGGAAAGAAAGAAAGAAAGAGCTCAGAACTGCTGAGCTTTTAATTAAATGTAAATCAATAACACTGGCATAATGAAATGTATGGGTCATCCAGCACCACATAAAGGTAATAATCACAGATGTAGCTGGGAAAAACCTCCCAAGGCTCACTCCAATTGGTATTTTATGAAGTCTAATAAATATCTCACATATTTAATATTGAAAATCCTCATCATTCACATTTTCTGTTTATCTAAACTAAAAATTTATTTTTTTGAAAAACAAACTGATCTACAGAGAATGGAATGTGTTTGAGAACATTTGTCCACGCTGAGCCTCCAAAAAGGGGTTATGGATTGACAGATGAAAACATTCTTTGTGGATTAAATACAGTGTAGCAGCCCCCCCACCAACCCCAAACACACACACACACACAGACAAACACACGCATGCAGTAACGCCTGCCCGCATGCACATATACGCACTCACACACACACACACACACACACACTAGACCTAGGAGGTAGCAATGACAAAGACTTTTCAACCCTGTATTCGTTCAAACATTTACTCCTCTTACTCAGAAATCCCAAACACGATACAGTTCAGTCAGTCTGATACAGACCATTAGGGGTGAGTGATCAGAGCTATTCTAACCAACCACACTGACCTGTGTGGTGATGTACTGTGTGTTAGACAGAACATTCACTTAAACCATCCCATTGTGCTGTCACAGAAAATGGAACTCAGAGCCTGGGAGTTCTGAAGCTGTGGACTGAGGCCAAGGTAAACATTTTACACAGGAGTTTAGGGTCTTGACTTCTGTTGGATAGAGTTACTCCAGTAGAAGAAAGAGTGGCTCTGTGTTTTAGCAGACGTGGGTGGCTTAGGTGTGTCTCTCTGTGTGTGGTACACTATCACTGAGTCTCTAAAGAACGTACGTTATCTCATTTTTAGAAGTGTGATGGATATAAGGCTAGCGCAAGGGTCAAGAACTCTTTTAATGTTGAAATCGTATCTGTCCTGGATACAGCTGATGCCAGTGATGAGGTTAATAGTGGAAGAGTATATGATTTGTCTGACTTGCCTTGTGTACTTTATCATTGTGATATTTCCTGTGTTGCTTTGGGTTATCACTGTAATTGAAAATGGTGCACAACTGTACACAAAAACAAAGCAAAACCAAAAGCAAAAACAAAACATGTTTTGTAGCTTGATCATGTATATCATTCCAATAACTCTTCCATAAATCCAGAAAACAAGCTGATTTAAAAACCCTTGCGGTTTTCATCTTGTCACCCCTTTGATACCCACCCGCCACACACCCCAACACATCATCTGCTCATTCTCTTAACTGTTGTTTGCTGTCTGTAATTGATAAAATATTCTTTAAAGAGCTAGACTTGTCTCTTAATTCATCAGATTGGAAGGCATCTGAACTATCACATAGATTAACTACATTTCCCTCACACATGAGGAATGGTTTGTCCTTCCCAATTATTAGATGGCTAAATGTTAAGAAAAACAGCCAACTACACTGCTATGGCAGAATCCACATTTCTCTAATTGCTTTCAGTGTACTTTACTTTGCATCCTTGGGACATTTGGATACCAAGAAGGTATGTTGGTCTAAATGGAACAACAATGAACTGGTGGGCTGGTTGCTTAATAACTGTTTTCATAGTAGGCCCTCCTGACAATGGAAAGTGTGAATACAAAGGAAAAACGTATCTGTGCATGTGTCCAAGAAAAATAAAATTAACAGTAGCAATTACCAACAGAAACACCATGAGTGCAATACAATGCATCTATCCAAAGAGACATCATAGAAAACAAGGAAACAGATGGGAGCATGGCCTTAGGAGACTGTGTGGTCATTTTTGTACAGACAGCTGGCAACTGTCTGGGGACAACAGAGGTCAAGATAAGTGGTGGGATGTACACCACTGTTAGAAGTCACAGTTACTGGCCACAAAGAGCAAATTCCTGTAACTGTGCTATTTTCATTCCTGGCAAGAAAGCTATTTGACGCCAATAAAACTTAGATTTGCTCTTCCCACAGTACCGTCACATATGTATGACAATGCTTGGATTGTTCAATCTCCATTTTAAGGGTCACTGCGTTGAAAGTACATTAATTAGGTTTAAGATCAGATTGATCTCTGATCTCAACAATGAGATTTTAATTACACAATAAATGAAAACTTTATTCGAATAGGCTTGATCTAATTCCTGATATATCAGAATTTTTGGCCAGACCATAATCGTACACATAATGACTAATGTTTTGAAAAAGATGTTTCTCCTGACCATCAAGACTTAAAAGGATAGTAAACCCTCTGTCACTTTTGAGCATGAGAGGGGATGTATAATGAGATCACTATCACAATATTTTTCTCGAGTGTTGCTTCAGTAGACCAGTGCTTACCATTTGACTCTGTTTACATTTTCAAATTCAGCAACTATTCGTCCACTTACATTTTCAGCAAAAAATAGCCTAAGATTACGTCTTAAAAATGTCTAAGCTACAGATATATACCCTTGGAAAATGTTAAATGACACCATATGGCAAAAAGAGGTAAACTTCTCTTTACCACCTGATTTTATTTGCATGTGCATGCTGAGGGGGATCAGAATGGTGACATGGTCTATAGTATTCAGCCCAGTCAGAGGCTGATGATATCATTCTATTGGATTCCTTCAGCTGCAGATGGATCTGTTGCACCTGTCTTCTATCAGACTTTGTTTCAAAGCTGAAGTCTGTGGACAGTTCTAATTCACTGGAAAATTGGTATAGGAGCTTTCAAAGTTCATTTGCAGTGATTTGTACTTGTTCCTCAACGTTGAAGGTTTTATAGCTCTACCACTGTTTTACTGAAAAAGATGAAGTGCGATGGATCACCAAGATACATTTTTTCAGATGTCTTCCATACCCCCAAAACAAACGAACAAACAAACAAACAAAACAGGTGTGTGCAATCATTCCAGATGAGTATTAATCCCAATGTAGGATATTTCTGTGGTGCCTCTGGGTATGTGCATCAGCATCAAATCTCATTTCAGTGATATTAATTATTCTAATCAGTTTTAATTTGCGAACTTTATGGTGATTTGCTGTGGCGCATTAGACAGCAATAATGAACAGATGTCTGTGCTATTTCTTGGAGAAACTAGTATTAGCTTTGTCCTCACTGCCACGCTCATGTCTGGTTTCTGAGATTCCAGTGATTCTTCCAGGGCATTTCCTCCTCAGCGCATGGCCATCCTGTAAGCTTAGTGGAGGGCAAAAGAAGAAGAAGAAAAAAAAAACATCAATCATTGCTGCTTATCTATTCCAGATTCAAGGCTGAGATCATGACCTGACTATACAGGCCAGAAACCACTGAAAACAGCTTGGCAAATGTTTGAAAACCACACCAGTGCAGCCAAAACCTGAGAGATGTCATATGTGTCGATGTTGATGCCACTGTTTCCTATTATTGTGCTTCAGTTTGGTGAGTGCTGAACGTGTGTGCGTGTTTGTGTGTGTGAGTGTGTGTGTTTATGTGTATGTGTTTGCGCATGCATGTGCGTGTGTGTGTGTATGTGCTTGCGCATGTACGTGCGTGTGTGTCTACACATGTGTGCGTATGTGCATATAACCACTGTAGAAATGTGTGCTGTGACAGGCCAGGTGTGTTTGGCTTGGACGAATCTGAACTAGTACATCACTCTGGTGACTCGAGAACCCAGGTGAAATGACTTCATTTCCCATCTATTTTCTGCAGTCTTGGAGTATTATCACACTCCTAAAAAATCCCACAGTTTCTTACACTGCCTGTCAGAAGGGGTCAGAAGTGATCTGCATTAACCCCCTTGAGAATAACACCCTCCTTCCCAACACCTCCTGTACCCCATACATCAATCAAACATCTGTAAGTAATGCACACCTCTCCAGAGAAGTAGGGAAAGAAGACTAATAACAATTATTCTGTCATCTCTTCACTCACACACCAGCACACAAAAAGTCACTGAAAGTGTTTTTCCAACTATGCACCATGTGGAGAGGAAGAGTGTGCTGCATATGATATGATTTGTGGATCAGGGATAGAGATAGGGCTGACCTCACGCTCTGCTTAAAATGTTTCAAGTTTCAAGTTTAAGTTTATTTAGAGCCCAATATCACTGTTTACAGTCTCAAAGGGCTTTACATGCCCACAGGATTACAACAAAACAGAGCAGGGTGGCACCCCCTGACTTGATCCTCATAGCGGGCAAGAAAAAACTCCTCAAAAAACCCAGACGTTAGGGAAAAATAGGAGAAATCTTGAGAAGGACCACAAAGAGAGGAGACCCCTTCTAGGCCAGCCAGGCGTGCAGTAGGTGCCAGCCCAGAGGGCAATTTACAAAACAACAGAGTGATAATAAATGAGAACTCAACTGGTAGATAGTATGAGGAATGACACAACAGCATGGGGCTCAGTTGGGGTGGACGGCACAGCTGTAGCAGCGCAGGAGGACACGAAGCCGCAGCAGCCATCGGGATGACGGTGAAGAGGGATGGCATGGAGGGTGGGGGGGGGGGGGCACCTAAGAGAAAGTAGCCACATTCACACCAGACACTCATGCTCAAACAGATGAGCCACAGCCATGCAGGAGATGAGGGAGGGAAGGAGAGCAATTGGAGTAGCGGCACTTAACAGATGAAATAAGAAAAGTAATTTTATAGATAATTTTGTGAGTAAAAAATGTGAGTAAAAACAAAAAATACATCCAGAAAAAGATGCCTCAGTTCGTAGATTGAAGAAAAAACGCCCCCATTTATTCTGAGACATCTCTTTTTCCCTCCTCCCACGGGGAATCTTTTCCTTTCCCTGGTGGACCTTTCTCCACATTTGCAAATAACTCATTTGCAAACATGACTTTTTCCACTGACCTTTAGCGATTGCAGCTAATGAGGGTCTTTCAGGTTCTCATTAGATGAGATTCTCATCAGAACCCCTCCTGATGGTACTAAAAGACAGACTGAATGCTGTCCTGCTCACCCTTCTCTGTTTCAACTGGGTGCTTAAACTCGGCCAGCATGGACATGCTGCATGTCAGTGGAGGTGAAAGACATTAAAAGAGAGAGAGAGATAGAGAGAGAGGGAGAGAGAGAGAGAGACAGACAGAAAGCAAGACAGACAAAGACAGAGAAAAGTAGTTATCATTTGATTATTTTGGGCTAATGTAGTAAGTAATAAGTTGTACTTGTTTCCATCAACATTTTACTGAGTGGTACTATCTCAAATATACAACATGTATTTAAAAAATAATCCAAAGACTATGGTCATATTCCCGAAGATCACAGAATAATGAAAAGAACCCATTTAATGTCTAAAGAGGGAGCAGGACAAATACCTATGACTGAGAGACATAGCACTACAATAGTTATTCATCACTGCCATCTTGTGGACAAATGTCTTTCAGTGTGACACAATGTTCAGATTTTCACAACTTTTTACCTCTGTCATGTGACAAGAAAGGAGTACTGCAAATTCTGCAAATCCTCCTTTAGCAACCCCAACCCCACACTTAACTCTAACCATCTGAAAAGAAATATTTTGGCTCTTTTTGTTTTAACAGTAGCAACAAAATCTTTCTGAAAAATCAGTTCTCCCAAGCTGGGACTGGCAGATATCCCCACAATGATGTCCTCTGTAAGATATTTATGTCCTTGTGGAGATAAGATTGTCTCATGTTGTAATTTTGACAAATGGAAGTCATACTGATCAAACAGCTGAAGGAAAGAATGGCCGTTTTTCGTCTTATGTTCCTTTTGATTTTACAATTACTTTTCAAAAGCATGAAAGGCTATCTGTCATAAAGATACTCCCACAGCATGGCTCATGCAATTCATCCTCCACATTAGCAGATTAGCAGTCACTGTTGATGTAACTTACAGAGCCAATTTAAGACACTCATCTGGTTCCTGTGAAAATCTCTTTTCATGTTTTTTTCCCATTTTTGCTCGTTCTACTGTGACTCCTGCATAGATTCAAGAGGCAATCAGGGACCTCCAAGACAAGGCCAATTGATTATAGCCCACTGTGAATGCCATGAGATGTCAAATAGATGCCAGTGCATCAGAGGCTGAACGTATGCCTCAAGAACTAGGCTGTCACGCACCTTTTTGTTTTTTTTAAATGTTTGAGTTGTAGAAACCCACTACAATCAAGCCCCTCATCAAGACCACAGCCTCACCCACTCCTCCATGTTTGCCACCATTCTTACTCTCTTCCACGCCAAAAGAGAACCTAACACAGTCTCAGGGCAACACAGACTTTACCTGAGAGGACCTGAAAGAATCTTCCAGGCTTGAGATCATGTCTCAAGATACTGTGCAGAGATTAAGGTACCAGATTCTCTTGGATCATCTAAAGATTCAAAGTACGCTTTTTTTTTTATCGCAAACTTGTGCAACAACTGTACATATCCATTCTCTGACACAGTGGCTTCACTTGCAGAACACAATGGGAAACCACATCAGCTGACTTCACAGCAGTTTGGAGAACTGATGGGCAGAGTTTCTGTAGTGGGGAAATCAGAGGATTTAAGAAATTGGCTTTATGAGAGCGAGCTCTGGACAAGACTGGCCTGAGGAAGATAGGCATATTGAGCTCCAGTGTAGCTCTCATGTGGCTTAGCTGTTGTCAGTGCTACCTCATCATCTGTGTGCCAGTTTCTGTAGATACATGCACCTACTGAAGATTCAAATCCCAGCTCTCTTGAACATTGCAGATTGGCTGCATATTCAATGCAATGGAACCGACTGTTGTGGAGGGGAAGGGAAGGATTGTCTAGAGCTGAGAGAGGACCGGTGCAGAGACTTCAAGTCAATTAAGATAACTTCTGTAGACCGCAGACTATCTGTGACTCTGTACCAAGTGGGATGACTAACGTGCCAGCTCCCAGCAGACCTCATAAATGATCAACAGATATTGTCATGATGCAAAAATTCTAAACATTATCTTGACAAGTGCTATATAACATCAGCCAGCTGATAAAAGAGCAGAAGATTGGTCCCCTTGTTCAAGTTAAAGAGAAGCTGGCAAAGTGGCTGCATACCTCAGGCAGCTCAGCGCTGGCTGAAGACCACCTGCAAGATGTACAGAGGAAGATATTAAAAGGTCATGCTTGAGCTCAACTTTAAGACTGCTATTAAAAACATGTCTTCTTAGTACGACCACTTAAGTGATCTGCTTGGACTGATGGACCACTTGTAGCCAGGTGCTTCTGAAAGTCACCAAAGCGATCCTTCACAATGGCAAACCCGTGCTGAAGACTTATGCTAATCTTGACAATGGCTCAGAGAGCACAATTCTCTCCCCATCTACTATAGTTTCAAACGCTTAAAGTATGTGCAATTTTTTTTTTCTGTAGTTTCAAACACTTAAAGTATGTGCAATTTTTTTTTCTGTAGTTTCATATACTTTGGGTATGTGAGACATACATAGAGATTTATGTCAGTGTTTTGGTTTTTTCTGTAAATGATGTCTTTATCTGAATGGCCCCTAATGGCCTTAACTGGATACCCTTAATATCACAATGATTCCCCACCATTGTACTGGTAAATTTCACCTTGTTACTTAGCTAACTAGTTGACTGAGCTCAGTGACTTGGAATAAAAGCTGACCTTTAGGTAATTCATCAACTACCATGTTGATAACTTTTCAATGTTTGTGCTATGCCTTTGTTGGTTCGTTGTTAATTTATAAATGTAAAGTACTGAAATTTCTGTTCTTGTGAGATATATCAGTTGAATTGTTCAACCTTATGATAACCAAAGTCAGACGGACTGGAACATTGTAATGTCAGTGTATCTCTCCATAATCTACACTGATGAGCAAAAACATTATGACCACCTGCCTAATATGTTGTCAGTCCTCCATGTGCCGGCAAAATAGCATTAACCCACCAAGGCATGGACTCTACAAGACCCCTGAAGGTGTCCTGTGGTATCTGGCACCAAAACATTAGCAGCAGATCCTTCAAGTCCTCTTCATGGCAATGGTATTCTCTGATGGCAGTGGCCTCTTCCAGCAGGATAATGTGGTCCGCCACACTGCACACATTGTTTGGAAATGGTTTGAGGAACATGACGAAGTGTTCAAGGTGTTGCCCTGGCCTCCAAATTCTCCAGATCTCAATCTGATTGAGCATCTGTAGGATGTGCTTGTCCAACAAGTCCAGTCCATGGTGGCTCCACCTCATAACTTGCAGGATCTTGTTGAGTCCATGCCTCAGCAGGTCAGTGCTGTTTTGGAGGCACATGGAGGACCAACAGCATATTAGGTAGGCGGTCATAATGTTTTGGCTCATCAGTGTATGTGCTATCATGTGAGTGAACAGCATGAATTTATTCCCAACTGTAACATACAATGTATGACTGTACAATGTATTATATTTTGTGTGTAACAGACTACACATTAATTACTCGTCACTACCCCCTAAAAAATTATGGGTGTCTCTGTCATGAAAGATAGCAGCTCCACAAGCAGTTTGCAGTTCAAGACAATGGCCATAAAACGCTTACTACTGAGAGCTTGTTTATGAGAACTGGCACTGTTTTGTTTATATCTTTTCACGTATATTGTTCTTCTGGTGTGTCACATTGTATGAACAAAGTGAAAAAAGTATTATTTCTATGGTGTAGATTTTTGCTGTTGACAATTTAACCAGACAAGACCTTGATTATTGTTTGTAAAACACACATGCACACATGTCAAACCTGATAACACAATGATGACCTAAACTTGCTTTAGTAATAGATTATGATGATACCTCTGTAATGTACAGCTATGGGTTTAAATGAGAATGAGCTTGAATTTAGGTCATGGCTGAACAATACAGATTTGTTATCATCAGTGCAAAACAAAGTTCTCTTGCATCAAACATAATTACAGCTAGTCAGCTGTCTTTCTTGTGATTTATTTATGTATGC
Organism: Chanos chanos; assembly: GCF_902362185.1. Taxonomy (NCBI): domain Eukaryota; kingdom Metazoa; phylum Chordata; class Actinopteri; order Gonorynchiformes; family Chanidae; genus Chanos; species Chanos chanos. The sequence continues at coordinate 36,761,857 of NC_044497.1, forward strand.
CTTTATTTATTTATTAAACTGTCACTTTTCAGTATGATGAAAAAATGGTCTTGAGTTATTTATTAGTTTCTCAAATTGCAAAAATAAAGTATGCATTTCACAGGCAGCCTGTAATTAATTCATTAGTAGAGGTATTTTGAGGTGACAGGTTATATAGTGTGTGTGTGTGTGTGTGCGTGCGTGTGTGTGTTTGGCCCTTAAAGCTTTCACCTTTGCTCACTTTATTCATGGTCTTTATATTCATACAAGTTATGAGGAGAGTAATGATGTGTTAAACAGTATTCTGCTTAAGAATATTTTGAAGCCTGCCAACGGATCTGAACTAGTTTGGGTCATTACTACATGCTCTCTCAAAAGTTCCATCCCAACTCTTAAAGACAGAAATGCTAATCCTAATACAATGTACTACTGTACAATGCTAATTGCTGCAAACTCAATCAAAAATATTGTTTATGCTATAAATACATTTATGACTTTATGTTTGCCCGAGCTAATGTGGCAAAATACCTGGTGAAACAAATGTTGTGGGTTATTTATGATGGTTCAGTTGAATAGGTGGTTGTTCAAAGCCCCCTACACCGAAGCAGGGAGTTCCCACGCTTGGCGAAAACGCCCCTCCGTCGCCCGCTCCTCACTCTCTCAGCCTGCTGTTCTTCCTTTTTCGTTCGTTCGTGCCGCTCATCCATTCTCTCGGACAATTTCCCTTGACGGCGAGAAAGAAACAGCAGGGCGGTGTCTCTGCTCGTGCGCTTAAGCCGACCTGAGACCTAGATGGTCTACATCTGGACGAAAAATCGACTGTCAGCTCAAGAAAGACGGGTATACTCTTTCTTTTTTTGTATATTTCCTTGCGTTGTTTTGACATTGTGGCATGTTGCATGCTCACGGTTTAAATGTGTAGCCAGTTTTAAAATACGACAGAGCCGAAAACTGAATGAAACGTATGTGTTTTCTAGTCTAGTGAAATGTACTAGCGGATGTTTGGTTGGGAGCCAGCCTGATTACATTTTGCCATATGACATTAACTCAACATTTGCTTTGACTCGTCGGTGTCGTATCAGTGTTTGTGCTACCCATTTTGGTGAATCACTGTTATTTTATAAAATAAATGACAGATTTGAACCCAAGATTATACAAAGAGCTACAAAGATGGTATTGTTTGTGATCCCATGTCGAACAATACCTGAATAGCTCGCCTACCGGTACATCCCCCGCCCATGCAGGTAATTTAGCCTATTTTAGACGTGCTGCACAGTAAGACGTTATGTGTCAACGAAAATTTGCCCAGACTACATCTTGGGTAAAGAGTGAATGAAACGGGGGATTAGACTCTTACAGATGGAAACTGGTGAAAGGGTAAATTTTCTGTGTGTGTGTCATTACTCATATAGACTCCTTGTCACCGTCTTCGTGATATCATAGGCTACTGTAAATGTCAAACATTGGCAACCAACTGTATTTTATTAATAAGCTGTTGCAGTGTAGCTCAGCTACCATGTGTACATGTGGATGTTTCCTCTGGTATCCACGGAGACAGGCTACAGCATCAGTAACAATGAAGCCTTTACCACTGTGTAGAAACAAGCTTTGGTAACGAGGTAATACAAGTATAGGATGACGTCTAATGAAAGCGAGGGTGTGGTACTGAGGGGACAGACATGCGCACAAAAAAACACGATAAGCTTGTCAACGATATAGTATAAAGGTGTCAGAAAATGATAATGACAAACCTAGAATATGCATTCAAGTTTGCTTATTTGCAGCTTGATTTGAAAAAAAAAAATGTGTGTGTGTGTATATATATATATATATATATATATAAATGGCAAATGAGGAGAAGCTATTTCAGTTGACACAAGTCCAAAAGTCAGATCGCTTTATATTGTGTTTTGACTGGGGATCCCACAGAGATTTGAGAATATATGGTATATATTTTATGGAGAGGTGTGCACCCACATTTTCTATTCAAAGATTAATAGCGCAACCTACAGTCAATCAATGAGTTTATAATTTGATGTATTAATGCATTAGGATTAATTGTTACCATCATATCATGGACAGGCTTTGTCAGATTTCCTCAGCTGGACAGTAATGAGATTTGCAACAGAGGTTTGTCAGTTGCTGTGGTATTGCTTTTGAGTAGAAACTTCCAAGGGTCTATTGAACTTGGAGACTAAAAAAAAAAGAAGGTTGGATCGCCTTTTTAGAAACAAAACAAAGTAAAAAAAAAAAGACAAAAAAAAAAAAAACAGTCATGTGTATGCCAGGACCATGACAAATCACTGAATGCAAACTAAAATGTGACTGGGCTCCAATTATTGTGAGCACCAATGAAATCTGCTTATTGTTACACCCACCTGTAAAACTACCGGGTGCTGAAAAATTGAGGCAAGATTTCAAAGGGATTGACTTCTTGACTCATTTAAAGCCTCAGTGTCACAAAAGGCTGCACAACTAGACAACACTGAGCTCAAACAGCATTAACATGATATTAGAAATTTGACAGGGAAAAAGAAAAGAATGAGCATTTTATACTTTCCTGTTTTGGTAATAAACTGACTCTGTGATTCTGGTCTGTCCTCTGTCTGACTCCAACATTATGCATAGTCCAAAATCATCCCCAGGGCCTTCACAGCATCTGTGTGTGCAACAGAGCATTGACATGTAAGCTTGTGATGTTCGTTACTGTGCTTGAGCCGCCCCCCATTTCTCCACCCACCCCCCAACCCCCTCCCCCCAACCTCTCAAGCATGGCTGTGGCTAGGAGCACAGAAATAGAAGAAGAAGGCACTCTAAGATTGACAAGGAAAAACACAGGATTTAAAGGATATGAGATGTAGGAGCTGACACAGTAATGTCCCAGGGAAGCAGTGGAACTTAATATGGATGCCAACTGAGTGCTTATTTTAATTAAGAATCAAAGCCTTGGCTCCCAGAGTAGAGGTTATTTCCTTGAGACTTTTGGAATGTCCTCTCCTCCATTTGTTGTGAAGTGTCTGGGTGTCAAAGTTTGAGTTGATTCCAGCTCAATACTTTATTGGCTGGCATTCGAGGTCCCATAGCCTCTGCAGTGACATAACTAGCCTTTCTATTATTCTGCAACCCCTCCCTTCACGACTCTCAGTGATGAGGCAAAGGTTACGCTGCCTTACCCTCCTTCTCTACTAGCCAGCATCTGTGTGTTCATACTCTCTGCCTTCAGAGCCTATACAACACACATTCACGCATTCCGCAATATTTTTCATTCATGATTCGTAGGACCATGTGTACAGTGTGCAGTGGGGGTTTTGAGAGTGGAAGGATGGGTCTGATCTGAGTACAGAGTGGCATGGGTCGGGGGCATATAGGCAGAAGGGTACGTATGTTCCACCAGATGGAGGAGAACCAGAAGGGCAGTCAGTGATATATCTGTTACAGTTTAATTAACCATGACTGTATGTTTAATAAACAGTGATGGTGTATCAACCATACACACGCTGGTCCTCAGAATGATTTATTTATTTTTTTATTCAGGGAGCAAAGGTACCATTTAGCGTAAACCAGTCCAGGGGACCCACAGGATAGTACATATTAGGATTCGAATATGTGTGATGCCACTGATAAGCTAAAGATCAAGTGCTTGACTAACTAGATGTGTGCTAGGACAGGGAGAGATTTAAAATGTGCAGGGTTATAGATCTCTGGGAACAATATTCAGAACTACTGCTTTATGCAGAACCGTTTTCTATTTATAATAGTCTAATTAATGCGATAATGTATACCCAGTGTAAACTCCTGTCTTTAAATTTTAGTACTGAGTCCCTTCTATGGCGGTCTATCCAGAGCCACTTTTCAGCCATGCTTTAGTGGGTGTGTTGACTGCTCTGGCAGAGGGCTGGGAATAGTCATTCGGGCCTTGTCATTAGTAAATGTGTTTGCTGAGAGATGCATTGCTGAGCTGTTTTTAAGAAATTAATTTAATCAAGGCAATGCAGCTTTCAGAATCACTCGGCATCGGGCCATTATGTCGGCCTCTGTGCTCTTGCATGGTGCCTGACAGCGATAATGTATGAGCTTCCTCAGCGTGTACCCTACACTTACCCTCCATGTTCCACAGCAGTGCTAGCCCTCCAATGTCCTGTCCCTATTCTGTTTTTTTGTTTCATCTCTTACCATGGCTATTACAATATCCACTGCACGCTACAGGGCAATGAAAATATCTGGCCAAGTTCATCCAAGTACGATTCATTTTTTCTATATGTTCTTCAGTTCAGCACAGTGACAAGCTTTTCCTCTTTTTTTAAGTCTGTTTCTTTGTGAGCTGACTGACTCATAGTGTGTATCTTTAAAGTGTACCTGAAGTAAAGAGTACTGTCTATTTGTTATTGAGAAGTTGTTTACTGTACGATGAGACTTACAGGAGACATATCTGAGCCAGTTTGATTTGTTTTGTGTCAGTCACAAGCGGAAAGATTCCTGTCTTTTTCCCCCTTCAATTTTTTAAAAAAAAATTTAACTCTCATTTTGTCACTCACATTCTGCTTCTGACAGCTGTCTGATGTTTGCATTGCTGTGCAAATTAAATCTGTACAAAAAGGCGTTTTCCTTTGTTAAAGCACCATTTTGTCTACTGGGTGAGGTGTGTGTGTGTTTGTGTGTGTGGAGAGAAAGAGAGAGAGAGATACTTATAGTCCATTATTTTCTTGTCTGTGCGGAGGCACTGTGAAGGATGCCTCTCAGGAGACGACAGTAGCATTGAAGGTTTGTCATTGTGCAGTGTTTGAAAAATTTAAAAGGTTTTCATAAAAGTGACATTGGCATCGATGATAGCTAAATCAGTGAATGAATAAGTAAATGCTGTAAGTAGGTAAGTGAGTGAGTAAGTAAATAAATAAGTAAATACATACATACATACATACATAGCCTATGTATAAAGCTGTACCTCAAAGTGCTCTCTCACCTGAGTAGTTTTACATTTAGGCAGCATTAATTGGAACACTTTTAGTTTAATTAATTGGAACACAATTAGTTTAGAAATTAGCACAGTCTCATAGTTTCTCCTGTAATACTCCATGTGTATACCATTCAGTGCAGGAATATATGATATGTGTAAGTAATCAGAAACTCACATCATCTCATTATTTGCATATATAATTTTTGGTTAGTGCCATTACTGATGTCCTCTTTGAAATTTATGGAATGTCCTTGAGTGACAGTTATGTCCAATATTCCATTATCTGAGTGCCCTTGAACTGCAATCCAGTGATCTAGTGATCCATACCAACATGATCACAGCAAGCGACAGCCAGGTACTTTACAGAATATTCAGTCTGTTGAGTCTAGTTATGTATTCTTTTTTTTTTTTTTGCATGGGTTATACAGTATTTATGAAAAAAAAATTGTGAGAGTGCTAGAGATTAATAGTTTATGGTATACAATTTCCTTGGATTTATTGATCTCTTGTAGATTCTGTTAGGACCTGCATTGTTACCACTTCTCATGGGAAGGTGCTTTTTCCTGTACTGTTCTCATAGTACTATTCTGTCTTGGAGCATTAATTGTATTACATGTTAGTGTTTCTATAATCCACACCCTAAATACAGATTGTATAAACAAAAGACAATAACATTTCATGTTAATTAATGGATAATAATTCTGGACAGGTTTTGTTAGCATGTTCCTGGCTCTGAATTGTCCTCTTTGACTGGATTGGTTTGATCCTGGATGGTATTTGTGTTTGTACTGTGAGAGTGAGGACTAGTTCCATACAGCTTCAGCCTTTTTTCCAGTTCAGTACGGTAGAAAGGCCTTTGCATTTTGTGACTTTCCTCTGACAATCTGACATGGTTTGTGGGTTTCTGAATCTCATTCCTGTTTTTCATAAAGTGTTTCTTCAAGCTGTTTGTAGGGATGAATAATCAAGACTCTGTTAGCTGGGTTAGGTGTTAGTGAATGGCTGGAATAGAAGCCCCAGGTAGCTGGAGTTGAGCACTTCTGTTTGACAGATATTAAACTGTATCCTCTGACAGTATCCTGAACTGATTTGAGGTGAAACGCTGTGGTCTGTGGGGGTCAAACGCTGACAAAGAAGTTTTGTCTATGTGACAAGGGCACTTCTATGCTTCCATGGCAGTGGTCAAACCTCAGACAGGTAAGATTGATGGATCTGATGTGAGGAACATTAATTTAAATGCCCCAATTAATGTGCCAGTGTGTGTATATGGCGACGCATACTAATGACGGCTGGCTAGTATATAGTGAAGTTCAGCAACCCAACTCAGTCCCACAACTCTTCCCACTTCCTACTGCTGTTCTGCTCTCAGAAGCTGATTATGCAGAACTTGAGATGACATCATCACCCACAGTGTGTTAGATTGATGTGTTTTGGACTGCAAAAATGAAAATGGCCAATGAAAATGAAAGAGCTGTTCTGCTGTTTACTTCTCAACTGCTTCATCGCATCAGACTGCAAAGCAATGAGAAACAGCAGCTCTAAGAAATGAGTTGGACGACATTAACATTGTGATGCATTTTAAGAACAGGGTAGGCAAAAAATTAGACGTTATATTAAAATAAGATTCTTTCCCTGAATGGGTCAAGCTCTCACATTAGGCTTGTTGATGTCACATCCACTGTGTTTGGAAGCCCTTTGACAGCGGCCCTCTGTGAAACTCCTGCACAATAAACAGTGAAGTTGTTGTATCTAGTGAAAGGCACCTCAGTAAAGATTCTGTCAGACCAGACACTCTCCCAAAAGCAGTTTTGCCTCTCAGTGAACCCTGAAAGAGAGGGTAGAAAATGTTCCCCTCACCTCCTTGTGATAATTGTTTGCCTTTATCCCCCCCCCCCTTCTCTGAAAAAAAAAATACAGTACATACCTCTTTTTTTTAATGAAATGTGAAACTATGTCATGTTTGACCTCAGCCATCCTCTCTCTGTCTCTCTTTGTATGCTAGTATGGTTTCTGTGTCATGAAAGATGAATTCTGTTAGCAGATTGCACCACAGATGAATGATATCGCTCCGAGCCACCGCAGAATCCCTGTCGCCAATACATGTATCCATTTCCAAACAGCCTGGCTTTCAAGGGGTGAGTGGAGTGAAGATTCACAATGACAAATGGCTTAGTGCGGCCGTCATTTTACAGGAAATTATTTCCCATCAATTTACTGGCTTTGGGGGCATTTATCTCACCCAGACTGGCATCCTGAACTGCATTTTTACACCATGGATGTGAGAGTGATAGTCCTTCATTCAGAAAAGCCTTTTTTACTTTCTTTTTTGATGCAGCTCAGTCTGAATGTCTGCCTTGGAACAGAACAGAAAGCAGCATTCTCTGTGATTGTTTTTTTTTTTTTTTTGCCAGGCGTCTCAGCCCCCTCACTCCTTTAAAGAGAATTAAAGGAAATTGAAAACTGGTGTAACAGAGTAGATTGAGGACTGACAGAAGACTTATGCAGCTTAGAACTCTTACTTAGAAATAAGAAATCTTAGAAATCGTATTTCTCAATCTGTTCCTCCTTAATGTTTTTTTTCACTTCCAACTTGTCGAATTCCTAATTTGATTACTGACCAATGGACCATCAATTTTTAGTGGAATGAGGTGTACCAAAGCTAAGGTAACACCAAAAAAAAAAAAAAAAATCCAGTAGATATGTTATCTGATAGGAGTATGGTGGAAAGCACAGTTTTTGAATGATGGTACCACTTGGTTTGTAATCCATAATAAAATGGCTGTGTTCTGAGCTTTGTCCACAACATTCATGACCTGTCAGCAAAAAAGCATGGTTCATTTCTTGCGGTTCCTAGACAGCCAGCCGATGGAGGGGAACCCTGTGATTAAACTCAGTTATAACCAGACCACACATGCAAGATACTGACAGGCTGTGCATCAGGACTCCAGAAAATTGCCTTTAAATACACACCGCCAGTGAGTTTGGCTCCTTCATTCAATGGGTCGATCAGCGGTCTTGATAAACTTAATATGGCTCCCATCTTGATGCCCTTGAGTCTAATGAGAATGCTATTAAAGGATACTACCCTGGTGAAGCTTTCCATTATCCTGATCCGTCGCAACCGTACAATCCAATCAGCATTAAGAGCTCATATTCATAGTCTTTCTTTTTTCTGTATCGGTGAAGTGTTTTTCAATGAACTTTGAAATGTACAGGAAATTAAAAGTTATAGACTAATAAGAAGATTTGTGAGTGGATGCAGTGTTATTCTGTATGGATACAAATTCTATGCCCCTATCTACTACACACCTGCAAGTGAATTGTCAACTGTTCAAGAGGCTTTCAAATGGAAATACTGACAGGTGAAAGGGTGAATAGGAAGGAAGGCACTTGTTTATCTGCCATTGGTTCTATGGAGCTCACTCCTCCCTGTGTCCATATGGTGTGATTCAGTGCCAGCCTCCCATTGCGCTCTGAATGTGCGGTATGTATCGGGCACATTTGGCAAGGCACACTGGGAGTTCTGCTTCACAATGGAAGTGCCTGATAATCTCTTGGCCATCACAGACAACACAAAAGGACCCATTTAAAATTTTGATTCATAGCCCCTTTTCATAAAAGTTCTCCAATGTGCTTTTGATCCCGCATGAAGTTATAATTACAATATACGTAGAAGTTCTTATCTTTGGCATATATTTTCAATACTCTTTCATTCCAGTCCCTGGTTTTCATACTTAAAATGTTATACTTAAATTTACATCTAATGTTGATTCAGAATACACTTTTAATGTATCCAATGATGTGTCATACAGTATTATCATCAACCTTGATCTGTTTCTTTTTATTATCTAAGCAACAGACATGAGTTTGTGCTTATTTCAGGCAGCACTGTCTTATCAGGCTTGGCACTGACATTCAGAAAATGACGTCTGTGCAACCTCACCAGTGCTGAAAACTGCGTAGAAACGTCCAAGACATATTTCATAAGAACATGGATGTGGGCTTTGGAGTAGTTCAGTAGCGCAGTCCTGGCCTTTTCTTACACAGAGCACCATCCACAGATAAGAGCTGCTTGATCTTTCTGTGACATTGCTTATGACCTGTTGTGTCATACCCCCAAGAGAACTCAGATAGCCATGAGACCCTCAGGCTGATGAAACCTTTACTTAATGTTGTTGGCTGAAAATATTAACTTCATACTAGAGCCTATTCTGACTCACAAGTTTTCTTAAAGCTGGGCAGTCATTTATGAATCGTGCAGCTCATTAAAGATGCCTTTCATACCACACACAATTTGCCATGAATTTCATGGCCTGAATGACCTTTCGTTAATTTTTAAAATTTTTGTGTCGATTTCAAAAAAAGACCTTGAGAGCCCTGTATTGTCTGATGTGCATTAATTGAAGTGCAAATTCAGTTTTCAGCCTACACCTCTTGTAGTTTTCTATACAGGGGTTAAAAGAACTGAGAGTTTCCAGATGAAATTTCATCTAGTGATGCTTCTACTTATTCTGAATTTCTTTGTCCAAAGCAGTAACTTCATTTGTGTCTGTGTCATGGGATGTAGGAGCTTTCAGCTATGTCGGCCTGAGAGTCTCCTGAGACAAAGCTGACAGACACAAGCAAAGCTAGACTTTGATCAAATTTCATCAAAAAACTTTAAAAGAGAGTTTACAAGATTTTTTTTTTTTTTTGGTGGAGTGGGGGAGTTGAATTGCTGAAGAGAAGTATCTAGTGCAAAAGAAATCAGTGCAGAAGTTCCTTATCTGCTACTCTTGATTATCTTCCCCAGACTGGTGATTGTGTGTGCGGTTAGCAGAAAAAAGCACTAATACTCAATTGATTGAGTTGTGATCAGAGAGACATTATAGAGAAGAGACTATATCTTATTGTAGTGTCAAATAAAAGTTTAGATTTTAATGCAAGTGGACATATCAGCCGAAAGATTAAAATAGCAAGTGTCACCTTAAGGCATGGCATGAACCTTGCATGAAAGCAACATTATTTAATATTTATTTGTAGACCTACATTTTGTCTTATTGGTCAGTTTGAGCACAGGGCAGTGCAGTGCATACACAAAATTGCCAGTGTTTCAAGCTGTACTGTAGACAGTGACTGACAGTTCAGCTAGCGAATCATGTGATTGAGGGGACCTCTGAATTACTCAACAGTGATGATGAATGGGCAGGGTTTTCAGTAGAGGTTGATTTCAGTTGCGCCAGGATCCAGTAATGTCCGTCTAGTGTTAGGGATTATTTCAAGAGTAGCATAGTAAAAAAAACCAACTTTACTCTGCTTCAATTTCAGCCCTCACAGACAAACACATACAAAACGGAGTGATTTTATTTATTTTGGTTTTAATTGGAGACATTGAAGTGTTCTTTACAGCGAGTCCTTCCGTACCATCAGCTACCTCTAAAATTAGCACCTGCTACAGTTATACAGCATGAGTTGAATTGAAGTATTTTCATGTGCTAAAAATTTGCATGCTGTGTGTATACACTTGACAGCTAAAGATTTTCAAAGCGCAATCTCAGGTTTATGTGCTGAAATCGGTCTGTAACAGCTGGTCTGTTGTTGCTATGCAGAACTATAGAAGTACACTGAATGGTATCTCTAGAGTGCTTCATTCACAGAGAATGAGGCAGGGAGTGTTACCATATAGTACTACCTATACAATAGGAACACAGTCTGTATTTCTGTAATTCCACTATCATTTCTCTCATCAAATCAAAGGGCTTTAAAACTTACATGCAAAAGTGTTCTGTCATCTGCTCAAGTGCATGCATATTACCCTCTTTAATCTGTTCATTAAAGGCACAGATAGGTCTCTAGGAGTGTAAATTGATAGGCAAATGTTTTGTAAGACGTTAAATCCTGAAACACTTAGACAGACAGGCAGCCTGGCTAAAGTGATGCTAATCCTCTGTGGTGACTAATGCCACCTTATCCATCATATGTTTACAAGAAAGACGTAATTACTCAGAGGAATTAAAATCTCATTTTATACAGGGATAATTAATGTTGGAAAAAAAGAAAAAAACTGTTTGCTTGTTATGCATAATGCTCTCTCTCTCTCTCTCTCTCTCTCTCTCTCTCTCTCTCTCTGCACTCTCCTCTCCGGCTTTCTGATCTGTTCCACTGTCTTGGTCTTCTGTCCTCTTAAGTTAAACAATTTGGAATTGCTTTCATACTGAATAGGTCACATAAGCATTTGAGCATCTTAATTGCAAGGAATGACATGGGGACATTGAATTGGACAATTCTTGTCAGCCAGTATTTGAGAATATCATGGAGATATTTCACTTGGGCTTGACAGATGATTAATTCAAAGTCAGTCAGGTTTAGTTTTGTTTTTGTATAAATACTCTCACAGTTTGGTGAATGTATGAATTGTATCTATGGTTCCATTTAGTTTGTTGCATTATCATGTTGTCTCCTCTGTCCAGGCCTCTACTTTTTCATGCTGATGTCGTAGTCAAAGTGGAAACTGTATTTGTACATTTTGGCTGATTGAGGTCTTAGGACAGGTAGCAGCTCTCCCCAGATGTTTACTGTGATGAAAATGCTGCTGTGCATGTACCTCTATGAGTATCCAGTGTAGAAGTATTTGTAAAAACATCTAGTGTAGTTTTGGTTCAATTATATATCAGATGTCCCCAATTTCTTTACATCTGCGTGCTATTTCTGGTGGTATATATAGCATGAACTGTATAGGTACTCTTTGATTTTATAGTTGACTTGATACTGAAGTTCTATATTTTCCTTATATTGAATGGTTTACTCCTTATTGTATGTAAAATGACTGTATAATGTGATAATGTACAGCTACATATAAATTTCACTGCTGTTCCATGTAATTATTATGCAAATATTTTATTAAAATACAAAGTGAATTTCATAGTCTTAGTGTTGTGTGTAAAAGTTTGCCCATCTACGTTCAGTCTGAAGATTATCCCTCAAAACTATAGATCTGCATAATACTTTATTGTGATTTGTCATTTTCAGGGTAATGTCTAAAAGCTGTAGATAGATTTTTAGATTTTTTAAAATGTTTTTTTTTTTTTTTTTACTTTTGTATTGTTTTGTTTTGGTTGTTTTTTGTAATATTTATATTTATTGAATCTAGACTTTTTAAATATGTTATTGCCTTGGCAGGGTGTCAGTTAATGGAATGAAAATCAAGATTATTAGCATAGTAATGAGTGATATCAAACTGTGATCCTGCAGCTCCATTAAAACAAAACAAAACAAAAAATCCGGAAACTTCTCGGAGGCTGAACTGTATGAGGAAGGGTTTGACCACCTGCGTACAGCCCCCTTTTAAATGTGTGTTTTAATGAGCTCCCCCGCTGTTTTTTTTTTTTAAACAGATTTACAGCTATAGTCAATGCAGGAATGTTTGACTTACATTGACCTAATTGACTTGATTTTGCTGTTTTAGTTCAGTCATCTTACAGAGGGGGTGAAGAAGACTTTAGGCTATGTGCTCATGACGAAACAGAAGAGTTTGAGTGAGCAGTCCTCTGAACTGAGAGTAGTTGTCAGGCCTTGAGGTCCTAAAACCTTTCATTACTCTAGTGTCTGTCACAGAGTGCCATTCCTGTTAATTCAGAACACTGAAGTGAAACGTGCTTTTAGTTATGAAAGAAATTATAAATGCGCGCACACACACACACACACACACGCACACACACTCACACCAGTTCATTATGAGAAGTAAAGAGAGAGTAAATTAATATAGAGAGAGGGAGAGAAAAAAACCCCATAAACTTGCATTGACCATCTTTTTACTGACACCACTAAATGCAGCACTATTCTGATGTTAACTTGATTAATATTTTTATGCTGTGCTATTATTATACTGCACTATGTTACATGAAACTACCTTACATCAGACTGTTTACATATTAAATGATGGTACCATTGGAATCATAAGTACTTGCTGTCGCTTAACATTCTTTCTTACAAAGAAACACTGCTCTTTGTGTCACTGACGCCAGAGAGGCTATCTATTCTCTCTTTCAGTGGTTGTGACAAACAGACAATTTTTTCACCAACATGTAGTAATTTGGTTTTCATCTCTCTTCCTCTGGTATGCATTGTTTGATGCTCTCTCTGTACTCCTCATATATGATCTCTGCAGGTCTTTTTTCTCTCTCAGTGAAGCAGTCAGATGCCCCACTAGGAACCTTCCTGCTGCCATAATTT